>NW_006262022.1:1161395-1499950 GCF_000493195.1 Citrus x clementina
ATGAAAGAAGTGCCCGCTAACAAAATAGCGGCTTTTCTTTTGAGTTATATTTTTTATGAAACAAAAACCATTTAAATAGATCCAACTTCAATAACATCCATCATCTTAATTGAAGTATGTAATTATATTCTCAATTTATCTACCCGCTATTTTTCTTTTAAATCTTTTGATGAAACAGTTTTAATAAGGAATAATTATTTTATGTCCCCTTTAAACATCATTATGTAGAAGGTCCACACATCACACGATTGCATAGACCATTCAACACACTTTGTAATTTTAATTGATTGTAGAAAGTGAGAAATTAATATTACCACCAACCAATTAAAATACAAAATTGAAAAGGTAAGCGTGTTATGTTACTCTCGATTTTAATCTTCTTATAGTTAAAAAGTGAAAAAGGACGGATAAAGTGAACTTTCAATGCCAATCAATTGTGCCCGATTCATTTAAAAGTGAAACGGCTGGTCCTCCATTTTTACTCAATTCGCACCGAAACTCTTTTGTTGCATAAAATTAGGTTGATTCTATTTTACTTTGTTAGAATCATGTCAGATTAATGTTGAATTCGGATGAATTCGGCTATAATTGATCGAAGTTTACTTTTATCTTTCGTCGTCATTGTTTGTTGTTGTCATTTGCCGTTGATGATTTAAGAGTGAAAGGCTACGTTTGGTTTGATAAAGAGAGAGAAAAAAAGTTGTGTTTGGTTTGATAGACAAGGGTAATTTGGGGAAGAAACCTTGTGTTTAATTAATTATGATAGGAAAAATTTTAGAGGGCCAATTGTGAAAATTAAAAAAAAAAATTGGGTTATTTTTATAAATTTTCCTATATATATATATATATATATATAGGTCTAAGCTGGCCTAGTCCCATGTGACTAGCCACATAGCAATCAAAATAATATTATGTAATGTTGAATTGATATAAGTGAGGAGAATCTGGCACCAGGAATTTCAAAACATGCAAAGAATAATTACTACTATTATTTTGTTTCATAGCGTTTGAAATCTTGTGAGCAGTCTTCTCCTAATCATTCTTGTGAAGCAAAAACAAAAATTCCTTGCTTTAATTTGCTGGCTTTTTGCCTTTTCATTTCAGCTCTAATAGTATAAATAAAATTTATTAATAATTTGCTCTGGACTAGACAAGACGATATTAAAAGGACAAAAAAAAAAAGAAATAATATTCAGATTAGAAAAAGTTGAATGCATGCATGCAATATATATATATATACTTCATGCATTATTACTTGAATCACTTAAAACGATTTAAAATTAGTAAAAGGCTTCGCTCGTTTTTATCATGTCATTTGATCTTCTTCTTCTCTTTCTCTCTGGGCCAATAGATTCATGTAGAAACCAACACGCTGTGCTGATAAATTAAAGCTCCGCATAGCCACAGCCCACAGGGACCATCCAAAGCAAGCATCGTTTTCTCATTTGGATTTTAATGGAAAGGAATGTGCTGGGTGTCTGTCAAACGGAGTTGTAATAGTCAGCATTCATATGAACAAGGTCACGCACATGGATATTCAAGTTTATTGGGTCCGTGACACTCTCCCCTTTTCTTTTCAATAGGCTTGTCAATTTCCCATTGATATTTTAATTAGATATACGAACGAATCCGCCAATTTGCCAGCTTCAAAGATTTCATCTCTCACTGGTAAATCAATCATTTGATATTTTATGGAATTTTAACAAAATTAACCAGTGCTTATGTAACTTACATCCCTCAATAAAACACATGCAGACCACCTCATAACCTATTAGGTATGAATTGTGCCTAAAAAGAGTGTTAAGTACACCGACAGTAACTTAGTAATTGCCATTAATCAGTAGTTGATCACCCAATGTGTGCATAGCAGAAGCCGCAAAGCTGAAAAGATGTGCTTATTTACGGTGAAAAGTGAGGTGTATATTATATTGTATTATGAGGATAAGGTTATGCCTTTATGAGTTATGACTTTTAACACAAAGCAATTCTTTGTGTCAGCTCTTTGCATGTGACTTTCTTTCTTTGGAAAATTGGAAATCCAGCATCGTCTGCAAATCAAATATGTTTGAGAATTAAAGCATGAAGCTTTAGAGGAATACTATTGTTAGCTTCATTTGTTGCATTAAGGTTTATCCGACTCAATTTATTTAACTCATATATCTTGTCTTTAATCTTTATTACTTTCCTCCTTATTAATTGAAGTTAAAATTAAAATCATTAAGCATTCTCGTGCATGAGTCCATTTAGATTCATTCTTGCGGTAACAATCAATCCTGATTCTGATTTTACTAATAATTTAGGCTCCGTTGGTTGGTACAGCTTTTCAAGTAAAATTTATTTAAGTAGAGTTTTTTGTTAGAAGAGCTTTTATAAATAGAGATTTTACTCAAAAAAATTTAGTTATTTGGTTGTCAATAAGAGTTTTTATTAAAAATTTATGAAATTACTTTAATAGGCAAGTTTTTAAAGTTATGTTATGAAAATTGAAAAGAATAAAATAAAATTGTTAAATAAGTAGGGATGTGTTAGATATTTTAAAATTTTAAAAAACAATTTCAACATCGACTTCTAAAAGCTTAAAATGTGAACTTTTACTAGTAAATGTAATATATCTTATTTAAGTTTTAAAAGTTCTATTAGAAAAATAATCAAACACCAAAAAAAATTATGATAAGAGATTATAAGATTAAATAAGCACTTATGGCTATTAAATAAGCTATATCAAACAGACACTTAGACACAATTCTA
The DNA here is from genome assembly GCF_000493195.1 of Citrus x clementina. Classification (NCBI taxonomy): domain Eukaryota; kingdom Viridiplantae; phylum Streptophyta; class Magnoliopsida; order Sapindales; family Rutaceae; genus Citrus; species Citrus x clementina. Next base: position 1,164,144 of record NW_006262022.1, read on the forward strand.
ATCGCGGATTTGTAACTTCATTTAGACTCAAAGAGAGGTCCAATGGTAATATCAAGCTTCTTGTTGTTTTTCTGACAAACAAATTTTTTTTTTGTAAAAAAAAAGGTTATGAGCTGAAAATTATGATCCCACTACTTCCTGGTGTTTGCTCATTGGGCTTGAGGGTGGCCCATTAGTTGGTGTTTAAATAGTCATAGTCTAGGCCTTTCTACACCTCCCTCGAAATTCTTCATAAATCTCCTTCTTATTGAAGTTACTTAAAACAACTAAAGATGATTTTTTTTTTGAAAGACAATTTAGCTAAACACTTGAATAAAATAAGGATCAAGCTACGGTGCAACTATAATACTATGCTACAGTTGGCATCCAGCCGTTGGATGCACTTAGATTGGTGGAATCCACTGACATCCAACAACTGGATGTAACTGTGGCGTGGTACCACAGTTACACCTAAGGTTTCCCCATGAAATATTCTTTTAACTAAATTTTTGCACCCAGTCAATTTCATTATTTTTATTTGTATTTTAAATTTTCATTGAAAGATTTTTTTTTTTAAAGAAAAGTACAAGAATTTTAAGTTATGAAGATATCAATAATTTAATGAGAAGAAAGTAATAAAGAGTTTAAGATTTTTTTATGTATTTTATAGTAAAAACTTAAAAAAAAATACTTTTTCTTTTAAGGATGAAATTTTGTGGGAAGACGGTTATTTTTTTTAATATGAATTTTTATTTTATAAATTAAATTAGGGCATTTTAAGAAATAAATTTTGAAAGGGCTGTTATAAGAATCTTATGGGGTGTTAAAAGCTCCACCCATGGTAATAACTCATAAGCTGCCGTAGAATTTGATAAACCAGTCTTGTTGCCCAAATATCAATTTACTGCTCTTCATTCTTCAGAGACTACTTGAGGACACAGCTTGAGGGCTCCTGTCATTCGAGCTCAGCAACAAAAAACCAGTCATCACAAAAATTAAAGGACACATTGAGGTATATGATTTCCCATATACTGCAAAATCTTGTATGTATAGAATTCAAAGGAAAATTGCAATAATTAGTACAAATATGAAAATCTAATTATGTGTCTGAATAAGAAGAAAAGACGTATACGCAAAAGGTAAGGCATGTACAATATTTCTAATGGGATCTCGAAGACCACAAGAAGTGGCTAATCTACAGTTGAATTGCTTCGTTCATGAGCGGAACAATATACATAAGAAGATATTTTGAGATGCGGAGCTCTACCTCTTGATTGAGATGGAATTTGTACTGCTATCTGCCTAGAGGCATCCAGGCCAATGTTAGTCATAACGGGAAAATAAGCGGCCAAAAGAGGAAAATTGCTGTTAGAATTGAGGCAGCACATGCAGTAAAATGCCTTTGGAGCACACCTGAGGCTGAAGCACCATTTGGATGCCGGCTTGCAATGTACATCGTTGTCTTGTTCACGAGTGGTAGTGCTGCGCCATCTTTTCTTGATCCCAGCAATTTTTGGCTGAAAACAATGTACATACAAAGACATATCCATTGATATATGATACTCTTACTGTATAATTAAAAGAAAGAGTGGACAAAACAGTCAAAAAAAACAATGTGACCCAAAACAAATACCATTAAGCATTTTAATCTGCAGAAAATGTAAGGCAGGAGATAGAAGAGAAGCAAAAGGCTATGTGCAACTTGAGTTTGTAGTTCTTTGGCTGGGGAAAAATATTTTCCTAGTCTGCGAAATGATTCACTAGAAATTTAAGCACAAGAAAACCCCTTACAAATTTGTGGCATCCCTTCCATAAAGAAACAAAGGAATCACATTGCGTACATACAATAGTATTACTTCTATTAATGAGCATGAGAACCAAATAACGGGTACCTGTAACAGTAGCCAAGTTTGTCAAAGTGCTTCCAAGTCTAGATTTCTAAAGCACACGAAATTCAAATTTGACAGTACCACCGCTTGAATAGCTAAATAAAATATAAATAAAGAACACACAGATGCACATGCGTGCAACACACAAACAGTTATGAACTGCAAGATGTGAAATTTAATTCTTAGCGACCGACATTTGTCAGTGGGCAGTAACAAGACCAAGGACAAGCCCAAATATTAAACAAGAACCTACACCTCCTTTTCAGCATAAGCCATCAACTGATGTGCATCACAGATGCGTGATTTGCATGAAATTCTAAAAAGGTCCAGCACAGCCTAGATAGCTACATGATCCAAGAAATCACTATCAATCATAGCTACAAAACAGACTGCCTATTACGATCAGACCATTCAGCTATTTGGCAACTACATTTGCTAACATGAAATCAGCCTTGCAATCCATTTGTTGTGAAAGCATAAGCTAAAACCATAATAGTCTTAGGACAACCAACAAAACTTCCCCAAGTGCTGTGACTCCAATTTTGCTGCTCACATGTAATTGCTTTCCAAGACTAACCATTTACCGAGCAGAGTTTTGATGCATTATTGTCACGCCGCTTGTTTCAGTAGAAGAGCATTTTGCATCTCCTAGAACCATGTAGAGAGCTTGCTTGAGCTTCTACAAGTTTAGCACTAACTGGTAACTATACTGGTCTACCAAATCAAATTTTCTACTCTAATTGACAACTACACGAATGACTTGCAAGAACTTGCTTCAATCACCTAAATACTAACTATGGTCAAACCAAGTCTTGACATGTGTCTTCCCAAACACTTGTCATACCTTAGAAAACGACTATCAACATATGTCAATAGAAATTGCCAATGCAACCATAACACTAGTCTCACTTCAGACTGATGTTCACTTATGCAGTGCCTAAAACTAGGTATGATTTACAACATAAATTTCATACTTTCATTGTTTGCTTATATACTATTATGAAACTGTAATATCACTCAATAAAGAGAACACTAGTGAACAAAAAGTGCTTCATCACAAAATCACTTCTACACAAACTCTAATCTCAGTTCTAAAACGGCTGGCTTTTATAAAAATAGAACATCAAAATCAACTCCAGTATTTTATTTATGTCCACTTTACCAAGTCCACTTCCAAAAGCTGGCGAATTTTCTGGAACGTGCCAACGTGGCCGACAATGCATACAATGAAATGACAAAATTACTCAAAACTTTAGAACAAAAATGAAAGCAAAACTGTAAATTCACCTTGTATAAGGCGCCGGGCAAAATATGATAACGTAATCGGCAGAACCGCACGTGTACGTACTCGTCTTGTCATCGTAGGCATAACTATACGCGCGTGGGCAGACATGTTTGAAAAACAATGAGTACACCGAAGGAAAACACGTGTCAGGCGTAGCGTACGCCTCACTGCAACAATACCTCGGATCACCGAAAGCCTCACACGCGCTCTTACACGCCACACTACCTCCCCGACCTTCACGAGCCACCTTCAACTCCGCTGGACACGCTCCGTTCAAGTCCACCAGACACCCAGTGGCGCCGCACCCCCCGCCGCGGCCTCCTTTCGGTACAACGAGCATCGGAAGATTGTACCCGTCGACCAAACTCACGTCGTAAAAGTCGAGCCCCCCGGCGCCGTTCAAAGTGAACTCCGCGAGCGTGGCGGGCGGCGCAGCGCCGCCTCCGGCGCATTCTAGCTTCTGTGACCCACAGTCGCCCGTGACGCAAGAAAAGGTTTGGTTTTGATGGTGGGTACAAAGAGTTCGAGCCCATATGCGGCCTGACCAAGATTTTGGGATGGTTATCGTTCTTGATTTGCCGCTCTTGAGTTCGAAACCGGTCGTCGGTAGCGGCGGAGAGTTGGCCCCAGAGAGTAGGCCCGGCCATACTGTGCGGCGGCACTTGTTGACCATCTTGAAAGAAGCTGGCTCAGTTTCTGCGGGCACCAAAATGCAAAAAATTAGAAAAGAGTGGGCGTCGGCGTAAACTGAAAAATTTTATAAACCTTGGAAAAGCAAAGTGATCGTTTTTGTTATTGTTACTTACCGGAAATGAAACAGAGGGCGAGAAGAGAGAGGAAGGTGGCGGAGAGGAGGCGGCGGCGATCCATTAATGATTGATTTAAGAGAAGAATTTTAATAAAGATGATTCAAGAACAATTTTGATTTCAAGATTGAAGATTGAATAATAAAAAGATGAACCTTTTGTTGTTCTTGAGTTTGCGAAAACAACTTTACTTTTCTTGATACGAGGGGTGGAAGCTGTGCGTGGTTTCTTTCTTTTTCTTATTTCTTTTTAAATTTTTGTGGACTGGGTAGTTATGGTAATTTGCCAATTGCTTTTCCCTCGCTTTTGTGATTTTCTGTTATTAACCGTTTGGTTCATTTTTATTTTTATTCTCACATAAACCCGTATTTTTAACAAGTGACAGAGCCATAAACCATGTTTTTATTAAGAGTTTTTTAGGCTTCAAATGAAAACTCAAGAGGGAAAATTGACATCGTGGACTCAGGAAGGATTAAGCTTGTGTCTTAATTTGAAACTCATTTTTCTTTATAAATATTTATTTATTTAGTGTAATTTCGAGTTATATTGGGTCTCTTACCCCAAACGATGCGATGATTGTGTAAATTTAAATTCACAATACACTCCTAATTATAGTATGTCGGTAGATTATTATAAAATTCAACAAAAATATTGCAGTAATGAGGTAATAAACCACTTTCAATCTTAAATCTACTGTATAAAAAGACTTTCTTCAAATTTTGAAGGCAGATTTAGTCTACTGTAGACTTGGCACTTAGAGTCCAAACTGCTGCATAGCCCTATGAAAATTGAGAGTGAACCACGTAATTTTACTGTTAAATTTTGATAAATCACTACTCTAGTGGTTGCTGCACACGAGTATTTGCGATCTCGATGGTTCTGAAATTGAGGTTAAAGTGCATTGATTACCTACATCTTAAGGTAAGAATGTGCGTGTTACATTCAATTAGCGAAGAGAAAGAGAAAATTAAAAATTGATGATCAAAAGGTGATTCCGAAATGATTTTAAAAGCTTGTAATTAAATAAGTACAAGCTGTCAAGTAAATCTATACTATAGGAGGATAACTTACGACTCTTTTCCAGGTTATTCTTCTGCCCATGAATGGTGTTCGGGCGATTAAAGAAATATTGAAAACTTATTTGAATTTAGAGAAGTGACGACAAAATAACAAAAAAAAAAGACAAAAATGTGACGAGAAATTGATGAATTAATATTATATAAATCAGTTATCTATAAATTCTCCATAAGAAAACACTATGGTACATACAAAACTTTCATTCAATCTCATAAGGAACGGAACTTTCTCACAGTCACTGTGGTACATACAACACAAAAGGGTCAATAAACAGAAAATGGAAAATCTTTCACAAGGAGGATAAATGGATCAATCACCTGTTCTAGAACACTATGCATGCCAGAGAGACCTCAACCAGATTAATCGTCGAAGCCCTTTAATTGTCATGAATGCAATTGCATTCTTATCGTCTTTAAGAACATTGACAGCCTTCGTGAATTCGGTGTCATCTAATTCTTCCAAGTTCTGCAAATCCTCAAGACACTTCTGGTACAATGTTTTCTCACTCAATACGTTTCTTTCCGCAGCTTTAAACGTGGCTGCTGAGATCATCTCATACACTGCATTCTCTATTGTCTCACTGGCATTGTAATATGCTCTTTTCTTTCGACCTGATGCTGTAAAAGCAACACATTTTCGCTTCTTTGGTTGCATGTCATTTATTCGAATTATGGAATCAGAATCAGGAGCACCATCTACTACTTGTGTAGGTACATTAGTAGGCTCTGAAGATCGAATAGTCTCTGTGTTGCTATGCCCCTCTTCGGCTACCACAGGAACCCCACTTGGAATGTGTTTCCCATTTGCTCTTTCTCCTGAACCAGAAGCATCAGTAATCGTTTGAAACACTTAAACTACCACCACCATGCACCAATCAAGATAAGGAAATTTACCTTCAAATATGATGGACATTTGCTTAAACAAGGGAAAGCTCTTTCTTCGGAAAGGCCTTGCTTCACTTCTTACCTACATTAATATGTTGTCAGCTCTTGCAATGAACTGAAAAATCACTAGCTAATAAAGTTGTAAATTAAGGATATTATGTACCCCAATATAGCTGTCCCAAACTTTATCATCAGCAACGACCATTTGTCGAGTTTCATCCCAATGGAACCCGGTATGACCAAGCAGCGTCTTAACAACACCATAATCTTTCTTCATAACGTTGTACCGGTTCTTTATCTGGTTCTCTTCTAAATTCATCCCAAACTTTTTATTGAAGTCACGAGTAACAGATTTAATCACTTCGTTTTTAAATTCATTGTAAGCAGTTCTTCCACAATTATGCTGCTCAATGAAAAGCTCAACCAAATATGAATCTCGGGATGGTGTCCATTCTGCCTTCGGCCTCCCTAGGACCCCATCTTGCGCCACGGACATGCTCCCTCCGTTCACTAAAGATGTGAAATCAACGAAATAAAAATAGTCAATATTATGAAACTTCCTGGAATCAATATACATAAAACAAGGATAGCGCATGACACTGGCAATAATCTAAACAGCAACAAGGCAATTAGCTCTCAAAAGGGTTCGTGAAAAAGTAATTAAGCCTGATGAATAAGCAATAATACAGCCGTAAAACCAAGGCCTACCTAGCCTACCATATCGATTTGATTTTTAAACTCTGTTAAGTGAATTAGCATCTCAAAAACTTGACTTCTATTACCATTTTAGGCATAACGCATAAGTTTATCAATGCTGAGATATTCCCTTAATAACAAAATATAACTTCCCTTGGTTTTATACAATAACATAATCACATCACTGAAACCCAATTTTTGTAATACAGAATAATAAGTTAAGGGAAAGTATAAAAGAAAATTTCAAGCTCAAATTTTTCATTTTTTACACATTACATTGCACTAAGCAACTAAAACGAGGCAGATAAAATATTACAATAGTTAGGTAGAGAGTAGCGAAAAGTACCTGACAGAACAATAGGCGATTTACACCTACAACTGAGGGATACTCCGGTGAATGGAAACAGTGGAGCCACCGGGGCTAACGTGCGCCGTGGTGGTTACAAGTGCGCAGGTTAAGGATGAGAGTGAAAAGAGAGCGGAGAAGATAAGTGGAGTCTTGGGCGGGAGTGTTAATAACGTTATAAATGGAGGCCCTGCGGGATTCAATAATCGGTTGCCACGTCACCTGGACTTGTGGTCTGTTGAGTTGAAGTAATGTTGGGCCTTTGGCCCAACCAAAAAAAGTATTTAATATTTTAATCTTCTAAATTATAATATTGCAATTTTACTTTGTGAGTTAAATGCTGGATTTTGGAACAACATATATTGACACTTAAAAAACTTAGTGGTTCGATAACAAAAGGATGAATGTAAGATTAGTCGTAATTTATATGATTAGTGTAGAGTTTAATCATTAGGCTGTAAGAGTATATTTGTTTGCTTTTAACTAAGTTAAATTTATGACCAAATAATTTAGGTAACTCAATGATAAAAGGGTAAATGCAAAAAGTGAGTTATACTTATACACTCAAATATTTTGTTTCGATTTGCAAAAATTTGTAATTAACTAATAAAGAAAGTTTTAGGTACTCTTAATGTATACTTCTCTCAATTAAATTCTTGTCACGTGTATCTGTCAGACAATCATGTAAAAGTAAAATAATGAGTGACAATAACTTAATATATGAGAAATACACAATTGAAGCACCTAGTATTGATCCTTAAATGATTACAAGAGGTTAATTATACTCTCAGTTGCATCCAAGGAGAAGGAAAGGCTAAAAGTTGGTTTATTTGGATAAAATGATGAACATGAAAATACATACTGCTTGCATGGAACAGTATGAAACTGTAAGATTTTAAAGATCGCTCTCTTTGAAAAATCTCTATAGCCTTGAAGCGTCAATATGTTATTGGTCGTTGGCAAAAGTCACTTCTCTATTGTTCTTATCTTTTTCCTTTTTAGCTAGATGAATAAGGCCAGTTCAAATGCCAAGGGGGGGAAAAACCCCCCAATAAGACAATTTTGAAATGCTTTCTTTTGGTTTGCTTTGGACTGACCAAAGAGTAGTTTTAATGTTGTAAAACAATGACACAAAAGTAGATCGACAAAAATATTTTTTCAGTATAGGATTCTTTGATGCCAAAAACTGCTTCCAATATGGAAGCCATAAAGAGAAGTTAGCATCATTGTGTTTGTTATTTGATAAATGGCCTTAAAATCAATTACATTGCAATGGTGAAAATGGGGCAGCTAATACTTGCTAGCTCTCTGCTAATGGAGTTGACCATAATTGAATTTCAATTAGCAAATCAAGAACCAATGACCCACTTTGCGACACTCTCACTGTATCTCAAGTCAATGCAGCTTCTAATCTCTAATGCCTTAAGTACGAAAAAGCAAAAGTGCTTCTCTTTATCATCTTCAACGACACACTGAAGACCTGCAAAAATTTTTTGATGAAAAAAGGAGAAGGGATGGCCTAAAGTTTGACCCAATTGAAAGCTTTAATAATTATCCAACATACCCAAAAAGAAAAAAACTATCTTATCCCATCTTCAATGTAAAATATCAAATTAAAACTTTAAATATGTTTGAATTACATTTCTACGTGTAAATATTTGATCCCACATCAGTATAGGTCGATAAATTTAGATATTCAGATTTTCCCATGTCAAACTAATATTAAAAATCTCATTAAATTTATTATTTGTAAGATCAGTGAATTTGTACGTGTAATATTTAAATAATATTCGACCCCATTTTTAATAAGATTAGAATAAATCTCGAATATGTGTATATACAAATATACAAACCACATGCATAAGTTGGAATTCATTGTTTTTGTAATTATATTATATGTAAATTGAATTCGACCCGAACATTTGATATACAAATAAGCTTGATTGAGTTTTTAACAATTGGGCGAAGCAAATTATTGAGTGTATATTTAACAAGACATAAAAGAATTGATTAGCATGATGATTCTTTTTCACAAAAGAGAGACAAAACCCGTTAAGATCATTGTCAATCAATGTTGATATTCATAATGCATTCCAATAATTGTTTAAAGAAATTATTGTTCATTATTTGTTGGCATAGCGTGATCTATTAACAGTATTGCGAGGGATCCACTATTAATATTAGCAGGCCTGGCATGCAAAATCCATTGTGAAAGCAATGTATATGATTCAGAACATCTGGGATGATTCTGTTGTTAGTTTCTTAATCAAAATCATCACAAAAAAAATCCAATGATTTGGATCTTTTTTCATTTTGTCCCCTATCTTAAACATAATTTCATAGACAAAATATAGCAGGATAATTGGATTAGCATGCTATGTGTTTGATCCATCTCCATAGTTTACCAGCAATTCTAATGTCTAGAAGTTTCTTTGATTTAATTAGTTTTTAAGATTTTAAGAATTATCAGATACAAATTATGCACATTTTAAAGTAAGGATTTGAGACTAGATTACTATAGTTAACTATAATTGAATATTTTTATTATAGCTACACAACACATTTTAACTTTAACTTTTAAAATGTGTGAACATTGCGTTAGAGAAAAACTCTATGAAATCTCATATAAATCGCGTAATCATCCTCAATGGAGAAGATTCTCTAAAAGTCCATTAATTTATTCAATGAATACCGATTGTGCGTGCAATAATAAGATAATAAAAATAAATAAACTTCAACACATATTTGAATTAATTTAAATAAAAAAAATTGAATTGAGTCAGTATATTAATTAGTTCAGTTAATAAAATCTCTTGAGATAATATAAGAGATAAGATATTTAAATTTCACTCATATTAGCTAGTGCGAAAAAATGCATATTTTTTAATGACAAATCAAAAAATGAATGTGATATATTAAAATATGTGTGTAAGGTATAAGCTATTAATTACTAGGAGAATCTCGTAAAATTTGATAGAAAAATAAACATGACCAAGGAGACCGCTAATGCCCATGGTAAAATTTGAATACAAAATTTCAGAAAGATGATGACTCTCTTCATTGATATAATTGCTTACATACATGCGCAAAAGGCTGCATCATCAATAGGTCAGAAAAAAAAATGAAAAATAAACCCTAATCACCTTCATTTCATCATTATACATTCAATTTATGACCAAGAAACAAGTAAGGATTTTAGTCTCTCAATCTTTTATAATTACAAGCAAAATGTTCATACAATTTGATGAATTAGCGAAGGCAAACAGTATTATTATGTTATGTGATGGAGAAACTAACAAGCATGCAGATATGTTGGTGCATGCTTTAGCTATCAGTGCACAAATGCAATCAAGGAGACACAATTTACAGGCCATGTTTCAGGTCCCTATGAGGCCAGAAAGCATGACTTATCGATCGAGGATTGGTTATGTGTGTGAGTGGTGCCAGCCCCAACAAGCTTCATGAATATGTTGCACTGCATCAAAACAATTAAAGCTTTCAAGACTCAGAACTTCATGGCATCTTTTTTAAAATAATACTAGAAGTACTGGAAATAGAGATGGGGTGTCTCTTATTTATTGGAAGAAAGACAAACTCATTATGGTTTGTGATCATGATTTTTGAAGATAATCAATAATCTCTCTATGTCACTTGTTCAAAATTCAAAACCTATGAACAAAGGAAGGACTTATAACTAAAACTCTGAAACAAGGAATTTAAAGAAATTTCTTGGGGTTTTCACTTTTCATAATGATGCCCCCTGTATTTGGAATTCTGAATATAGCCCATAGGTTTTTTTTTTAAAAAAAAAAAAAATTCTTTTTGGGTTAAAAACACCAAAACATAAACTTTCAATTTCCACTTTCTGTCTGTTCAAGCAATACCCAGATCAAAAGAGAATTCTCGCTCAATTCTATTACATTTAAAATATAGGTAAATGACGTATACATAATCAACCACCAAAATTCGAGATGCATGCGTCTTCCAATTGAAGGCAAGTACTGGCTAGAAGCTAGTACTTAGGAATTATATTCTAGCTAGCACTTTGGAATTATAATAAAATATGTATAAAGAATAGATTTAGTTACTCTTTAGACAGATTTTTTGGCCACGCTTCAGTCCCATAGAGAATATCTCCTTTTCTTTTAGTTGTGTAAAGAGAGTAGGAGAATCTGAATGATGAAGCAAGAGAAGGAAGAAAAAAAAAATACATACATACATTTGTTAATGAAGAATATATATGGGTATCCGTATCATGCATGGAAAGAAATTTTAATTCTACCCACTAGAGTATAACAAACAAATGGCCCTTCCCAAGGGCACATAATCTAACAATCAATCTCCAATTGGCCTCATATATGTCCATATGTGCCCTTATTAATGCAAATAAACTATGAATTAATTGCTTGGGTTCAAAACTTAGAAACTATGCCTTATAAACATAAAAGGAAAAAAAAAAGATAATAATGTGCATAAGGAATTTGGGAATTTGAGCTTGTGAATGGCTTTGGCCATGTGATAAAAGCAGCTTTCTTCTTCTTATAAAGCGACCACGCTCGTTTGGCTGCAATCATGTGGTCTAATTTGTTATAATTTCTCCTTCACTCTTTTCTTTGCTTATTTTCCCTTTTACCCAATAATTTGTCTTCCCCCATGTACCTTGTTATTCTACAAATATTTTGACGAATTTGTTTTACTTTTACAATGCTATCCTTCGCCAACATTCACATCAATATTGCCGCGATTCTTTTTCTTTCTTAAAATATTGCAATAAATTATTAATCATAAGAGAAATTCTTCGCCAAATAAATTGCTCATTAACTCATCAGCCTAATAAGTAACAGAACTAAAGCTGGCGTTTAAGTAAGAATCCATAGCCATATATTTTTATCCAATTGTGTTTACATTTTTTGAATGTTAACTGTATCTAACGATATTGAAAACTTATGGATTAAAAAAGAATAATGACGTTCAAAACCTGAACAAAAAATAAATTTCCTGTAGTAGAAATTTTCTTTTATCACCTGGAGCCTTTTTTTTGGGGGGTGGGGTTAGAAAACCATTAAGAGAAGATTAGGCAAAATAAAGAGTCGTAATAATCAGCTCGGAAAACGGGGAGACCCGCTCGTGCGGCCAAAGCCACTAACGCTCCAAAGATGATTAGTGTTAAATTCTTCAATTACCCTTATATTAATTTAAAGCTAAACAACAAAAACTTTTAATTACAAAATAGGGCCCCAAAATTAGAATATTTTATCAAAGACCCGCAAAAGCGATAACTTTACACTTCCCAAAAGCCCTCTTAAAACTACCTTTCAAACACAGCCCTTTCCCACTCACGGAGACCCATCTCTGTTACTCCTCTGTCTTTGGCTCTTTGCTTATATATACTCACACACACACTACTACTACCACTTGTATATTCACTTCAACTCCACTTTCACTCTCATTCCAAGCCCTTCAACACATTAAAAAAAAAAAAAACTCACCATTAGTATTAGAGAAGCAGGGCTAAAATGGCAGCTGATAAGGTAGTGGAGACAGTGGTTGTCGGGAACTATGTCGAAATGGAGACTGAAGGGAAGCCACAGAACATGAAATCAAAGCTTTCCAATTTCTTTTGGCATGGTGGCTCTGTTTACGATGCTTGGTTTAGCTGTTCGTCAAATCAGGTTTTGTGTTAAACAGTGACCCCATTGATCAAAACGAGTGTTCTGTAGTTGTATTTATCTTGTGTAATTCGAGTTTTTTATTATACTATGCAGGTGGCTCAAGTGCTACTCACTTTGCCGTATTCATTTTCCCAGCTGGGGATGCTCTCCGGGATCCTCTTTCAGCTCTTCTATGGGTTGCTTGGGAGCTGGACCGCTTATCTCATTAGCATACTCTATGTAGAATACAGGACAAGGAAAGAAAGGGAGAAAGTTGATTTCAGAAACCATGTCATTCAGGTGAGCGATACAGTCACACGACGCTATGTTGCTTGTTATAAACATAAACTTGTACGTGTCACATGTTGAGTTGCTCACTGGATCGTTCTTTGTATTTTTATCGTGTTTAGTGGTTTGAAGTTCTTGACGGGCTCCTTGGAAAGCACTGGAGGAACGTGGGTTTGGCTTTTAATTGTACTTTTCTTCTGTTTGGATCTGTCATTCAACTCATAGCTTGTGCAAGGTATCTATGAATCTCTGACCCTTGCTTCATCGTTATCCTGATTTAAAGAATCTGAATTAATTGACTCTTTAATTTTGAATGGAAACTTGCAGCAACATATATTACATAAATGATAATCTGGACAAGAGAACTTGGACTTATATATTCGGGGCTTGTTGTGCCACCACGGTGTTTATTCCTTCATTTCACAACTACAGAATCTGGTCTTTTCTTGGCCTCCTGATGACTACATACACTGCTTGGTACCTCACCATTGCCTCTCTCCTCCATGGCCAGGTAATTAAACCACTAAATTAATGAATGAAATTTCAGCAGCCACAAGTGTGGCTAAAGCTCTTTAAACTAATGCAAAATGATGTTAAATTAATTAACTAAATGTGCATAGGTGGAAGGAGTTAAGCATGCAGGTCCTACCAAGTTGGTGCTATATTTTACAGGAGCTACAAACATTCTCTACACGTTTGGTGGACATGCTGTCACTGTGTAAGACAAGATTAGATTAAAGATCCCCGTCTTTTACGATATTTACAAATCTGGTCAAGTTTCTTAAATTATATTCAAATTTATTCTCTGTTCTTAGATACCCTACACTTTCTTTAGACGCATGATCTGACCATGTGATCTAATGACCAATCTCTTTATGTAAAAAGCATGCGTATAGAAGATTTTCACTTACGAGGGTTTTTTTTTTTTTGTTCCCAAATTGCCATTCTTAAGCGTGGGAAGCAAAAAGTCTGTTTTCTTGGAAACCCTAACTTTTTCCATTTCAATGCAAAAAGCCAATGATCTTTCTGGTTGCTTTTGCTTTTATCATAAGAAGAGAAAGGCCAACTGGCCAAGAGGGTCCAGCTTGAGTGCTTGACCAATGCATAATGAATAATCCTAGGTGTTTGATTCTTTTTATTTTTCACTTTTCTAGATGAACATGCAATATAGAGCCAAAGAAAGAGATTTACGCCTAGAAGATAATGTGCATTTATAGTAAAAATGATGTTATTATTATGGTTTTTTTTTTATAAAAAAGATGAAAATATTGAACATATTGCTGGTGTAACTTGCAGGGAGATTATGCACGCAATGTGGAAGCCTCAGAAATTCAAGGCCATATACTTACTGGCTACCCTGTATGTGATGACGCTAACACTTCCATCTGCAGCTGCTGTGTATTGGGCATTTGGAGACATGCTTCTCAATCACTCAAATGCCTTTTCTCTTCTCCCAAGATCCCCCTTCAGAGACATGGCTGTCATTTTAATGCTTATTCACCAGGCATGCTTCCATTACCTTCTATATTGCTTAATGTTTCAGGTTAACTTTTAATTACACTTACATTGTCTGTCTTTGTTTGTGCAGTTTATTACATTTGGTTTTGCATGTACACCATTGTATTTTGTTTGGGAGAAAGCAATTGGGATGCATGAATGCAAGAGCTTGTGCAAAAGAGCAGCAGCAAGATTGCCTGTGGTGATCCCCATTTGGTTTTTGGCTATAGTCTTTCCATTCTTTGGCCCCATCAACTCAACCGTTGGATCACTTCTTGTCAGCTTTACTGTCTACATCATCCCTGCTCTTGCCCACATCTTCACTTTCAAATCAGCTGCTGCAAGAGAGGTAATTGAACTATCAGAAATAACGTGAAAGCATAGCTTCCCATGACATAAACAGTCTAACATTACTAACACAATTCAATTTAATTAGAAGTCATTTATTTAATGAGTTTTTTGTCAGGCTTAGTACTCTAAAAGTTTGACTGGAATTTAAATATTTTAATACTAGTTGAATATATAAAATTGATTGTTTATTTATTAACAAAGAGTAAAGAACAAGAAAAACAGTTATGGTGGTCGCGTGTGGTCACGGTAAAGCAGACCAGTCCCCGGTCTTTCTCCTAAGTTGACACTCTTCGGGATTTAATAATCAATACGTATTAATTAAATATCAGCTCTTGATAATTGCAATTATGATATGCAATTGATTATATGATAAACGGGAGCAGGCTAAGCTCAGAATCTGTAACTTACAGATTCTGCTTTAGCCAGCTCCCAGACAAAATCATTTGCTCCCTTTTTTCTCCATATGCAGGACACCTGTGGTTCATGCATTGGGTGCTGTATGTTACAGAATCTGTAACATAGTAACCTCCATGATAAAAGTAGTGCAAAAGGCACAATATTCGCATTGCACTGCAAAATTAATGTCACAGAATGTTTAGGTCGTACACGATTGTCAGTGATTAAGTTGAATTTTTCTGATGGATGGCCGTGATGTGATCATGCAGAATGCTGTGGAGCAACCACCAAAGTTTGTGGGAAGATGGGTAGGGACGTACACGATCAATGTGTTTGTAGTAGTGTGGGTGCTTGTTGTTGGGTTTGGATTTGGCGGGTGGGCGAGCATGACTAATTTCATACACCAAATTGACACATTTGGGCTCTTTACTAAGTGCTACCAATGCCTACCACCGCAAGGAGTTCTGCCGCCGCCACCGCACTCTTTCAACACCACCGTGGCTCCGTCGCCTCACCACCAACCCAGCTTCAATCACACTCATCACAACCTTTGATTTGGCCATCCAATGCAGCAACATTTCGGTTGAGTTATCAAATGTTCCTCCCACACGGCTTCACATAGCATGCTACCATGCAGTGCATGGTTACATTGTGATCATGTTATTTAGAGAATTTGTATGGAGAGTTGAAATTAAAAGAACCCATCAATGTAATGTGTCTTCGGCTAGTAAAATGATTAGTAAAATTCCCATCCGTAAACATACACATGCCACCAAACATCTTCCATGCCTTTTCCTCTGTCTGTTTCATTTAGTTTAGTGAGTTTCTATGTCATATGCCTTCCGAGGATAACAAATATTGTATGCAAAATTGAAAATTTGTACTATTAGTTATGTTGTCAAATGCCTTACTACTCGATCCGTCATAAAATAGAAATTTCTGTCATGATATCATCTTTGCTTAAATTGGAACAGAAACGATCGAGCTTTGATTACATTATGGGCTATGGCCAATCCATGAATATAGTAATGATGAGCCCGCATGGATTATATAACAAGTTAATTCTCACCCAAAACGCAAACCATTTCGATAATTAAACACTAGCAAGAAAAGATTGGTGTCTTTGTAGAGGCAACTGGGCCATCACCACATATCTTACAAAGGCATGCATTTTGTCAAACATTTAAAAACAAAACTATCCAATAGTATAATTGTATTTAGGTTCAACACACAGGGTAAACATGGGACTTTTTTTTTATTCTTCCCCCTAAAGTTACACTCTTAAAATTTCAAACCAACGGCTCTTTACATAGAGAGTGTCACGAGGCTTATCATTTAGCTCGTTGATCCTAAACAAATTTGATCTTCAATTTCAAAATCTTCTTTAGTTCACTTTGTAAAAGAAACTCTAAAGCTCAAGTAAACTTTGATCAAATTGTCAATCTTCTATGTTCAAAGAGTTGTTGGTCCGGAATTTAACAAAATTCCTGTTCCGTATTTCAACCACATGCTATAATATTATGCTGTTCGTGAATTTTATAGCTGATCTAATTTGACTCTGCATCCGAATTGGAGCTGTTCCCTGAATCCCTCACAATATGTTAGATTGATAGATTTGCGTGGGCAGAAAAACACAGCTTCAACACCAACAATGCCACAGTACAATATTCCAAAATACACAAACTACAGCAACGTAAAAACAAAACAAAAGCATGCATTTCAGTCCAAACTCGCTTTTTGACCATAGCATAGTAACATATAGCAGGGAGAACTGATAAATTACATCACACTAAATGACAACACATATCATCAAGTTTTGATCAATTTGAAAATTTTGAGCCACGCAGATTTCGTTTAGCACATTGGTTCCAGGACCTTGAAAACGATCATTCATGCAATAAAGCTAAATGCATGCAGCATGAGGCATTGCTAGCTAGCAGAGAGGGAAAAATCAATAGTGCGTAAAACCCCTTTTTTCCCCTATGCTTTTTTTTTTTACATGATTGTAACTTACTAATAATTAGAGAATGTTGTGGGTGACGTAAGTGCTGGGGAATGTTGCTCAAATATTAGATCATAAGGCTGCTAGATGTATATATAGACATTTATCAAACAGTTTTTGCAGTGTGGGAATCTAATAATGAGCTCACATTCATGAAATAAAGCTTGTGAAATTAAAGCAGCCCAAAGCTTCACTTTTATGAGAGACTAGATTCTCTTTGTAAGAGGCTAGCTAGCATGCGAACCCAGAAAAAAATAAAGCCTTGTATCTTTTCAGTTTGAAGCTGATCCATATATTCCATTGATCTATGGTCTTTGATTTGTTTGTTTCCTCTTTTATTCCCTATACTACAAGACAAAGGGATAGTGATATTTTTAGCAAGATGGGAGACATGCCCTTTTGATTTGTTGTAGAAGCCAACGGCAGAACCAGAATTCTCTAATCAAGGGGGCCTTTTTTTTGTTTTATATATAACTACAGGAAGGGGGGGGGGGGTTTCAAACTATAAAAAAGAAAGTTATTTTTATGATTAAAATTGTTAAAGATGTACCGATAAAAGGATAATTTTGTATTGAATGACAACTAAACTGGGTGACAATAAAAATAAGTATAATTTGAAGGTCACATTTAAAAAAAAATATTTTCATAGTCATTTTAAATTTTTCCAACAAGGTCTCTACATAGTTCTGTGGCCGAAGAAAGTACTAGGATTTTGTTTCTTCTTAGTTATTGTGTATGCGTCAAAGATACAACTTTGTCTGTCCAACAACGACCAAATAAAATGCATAGTATGTATAAATTTGTGTGAGCAAATTATTGGGCAAGATTGTTTCTATCACATTGTAACAAGCCTTAATGTGACACCAACAAAATTAACGCACTTTTTTTTTTCTACATAAAGATTAAAGAGAGATTATTTACATTTCATATGCTATCACTCTTCTTATCCAAGTTACATGTCATAAAGGCATAAAGCAATGGTATTAAACAATAATGGGAGTTTAAAAGCCTCTTTGATTCAAATTGATGCACACTATTTTGCTTCATGATAATTGTCATCTAATTTCTTCATTCAAATCTCTCGTTGTGTATTGTGGAAGTACATATTTCTCTCTCTTCAAAAGTAGATCCTTCCTCTCTTAGAATAGATCGTTTAGTCGCAGTAATCATGGCCTACATGAACGGAGGAACATTAAGAGCGGAGGTGCCACAACACCTACAAGATTTGAAATTTTTTTTTGGGTATATACACAAACTATGAAAAAATTAGTGTGACAAGTCTACATTGGTCTTCGCATACTTAGTCTATAACTTTATATATTGGATAAAAATATAATTTGGCCCCGTAGACATTTATTATGAGTTCTGCACTTGATGAGATATATCAAGACAGATTCTAACACCTTTAACTCTATTAGAACATCACAAAAGACTCATTTAATATTACTCTTTAAATACTTATTTACTTAACTGTATGACAAATGAAAAAGAAAAAAAAATAAGTTCACTCTTAAAAGACTTTTCAATAAGAACAAGTTTATATTATTTTAATCAATTTTTTCTCTCACCAAATTCAACTACCCTCTCTCTCTTCAATAATGATAATATAAAAACATATATTATTTGAAGAGGAAGAAGTCACCTTTTAAATATTGAATAGATAGAAGGACAATTAATCTCGTTTGAAGAGTCTTTTAGCATTTTTATTGCTAATGTGCTATTTAAATGAGAAGTGAAATCTCATTTGAAGAGTGCTCACTAAAAGACTTTTCAAATTTTACCCTTAAAATATCTATATGCTTACCTTATGATAGATAAAAGAATAGAAAAATAAGTTTTTCTACAAAAAAAACTCTTCAAATAAGAATAAATTAATATTATTTTAATCAATTTTTTTTCCATACCAAATTTAATTACTCTCCATTTAATTGCTCCAACTATTTCAATGAAATCTTTTTTTTTCTAAGAAATTTTTTGTTGATTTAAAATATTATTATTATGTTTTAAATATATTTCTCTTTTAATAATTCCTAATATGTTTTTCTGATATGTTTGTCCATTTTTAATTTAATACATACTAATTGGAAAACAACCAGTAATTAATAAATTAAAATTTTAATGTTAGTTTGAAAATTACTTGAAAAATATGCAACATTTTGAACAAAAAAACGTAGTGAGGTGTTTATTAGTTTAATGATATTTAGTAGAGTAAAAAAAAATACCATTAAATAGTTGTTATTTTATTTAAGGAAAAAATAGTAATTATAGTCTTTATAGCTATTTTCTCTCTCCAATAAAAAAATAATATTGTTTGAAGAGAGAGAATTCCACTCAACAAGAATATCACCAAAAGGATCTTCAAATTTTAGAATGGGGATTCAGTACTGAATTAAGTTTTTGCTGAGCACTAAATCAATGGCTAGAATTATAGTTTGTTTATGGCTAGAATTATAGTTTGTTTATTTATCTATTTGCTTGCCTATACGACAAATAGGAGAGTGAAAAAATAAACTCTCATCTAAAGGGCTCTTCAAATTAGACAAATTAATATTATTTTAATCAAATCTTCTCATCACCAAATTTAATTACCCTCCATTTTATCTCTTCAACTACTTTTGTCAAAATCTTGGTTGCTAAGTAATTTTCTATTTATTCTAAATGTTGTCATCATCATCATCATCATCTTTTAATAATTCTCTTAATGTGTTCTTAACACGTTTTTCCCATTATGTTTGTCCATTTTTATTTTGATACATGTTAATTGAAAAAACAACTAGTAGTTAATAAATTAAGCATACAAAGTTACTTGAAAACATAAAACAATTTGAAGAAAAAATATTTGCCATGAGATGTGTATGAGTTTAATAATACTTAATATGGTAAAAAAGCTATTGCTAAATAGTTATTATTTTTTATTGAAAAGAAAACTAAATACTAATTATAGTTGTTCTCTCTCTCTCTCTTTAAAATTATTAATACAAGAGCCATAAACTCACTTGGCAATATTAAAAATTGAGAAGTATATCTTATTTAAAAAATCTTACTTGAAGTGTTTTTCGGAGTGTTTAATGCTAATCTGGCTCTTTAAATAAAATGCAAAATCTTATTTGAAGAGATTTTCGGTGATGCTTAAAGAGTGAGAAGTATAACTTGTTTAAAGAATTCTAATTGAAGTATCTTTTAGATTGTTTAATAGTGATATGGTTCTTTTTTTTAAAAAAAAATTACTTCTAATTTGAAGAACTTTTTAGTGATACTCTTATTATTAATCAAATTTGTAACGTAATAATTAGAAAACAAGATGTTTATTCAAATATTTTGATTGTATCTTGGTTGAAATTGCTTGCAAATTCCCCGTGTTCACTGATGTAACTACCATTGGATCATCAGGAAAACCATATCATATTTGACATTAGAAAGAGCATTAAAACACACCCAAATATGAGTAAACAAGGCCAGGCTAAGCTAAATTGCTTGGAAAATATGCACTCTAATCTTTCATTTACCCTATTGTTCTGGTGAGTAAAACCTAAAAGGAATCTACAGTAGAATTTTGTCATGTATACATTTATTTTATTGTATATTATATTTACGCAAGTATACATAAGTCAACAAAAATACAATTTCATAAGTAAATAAATTATACTAGTATTCACTCCTTGGTTATCAGTAACATTCCCAAATTGTCTAAATACACCCATCTCTCCTGTTCCAAAATTCATCTTCTTTCGTGAAGTGAAAGATTTATTAACCCTATTCAGAAACCAAGGTGGTGTAATCAGAGTGCAACCCGGTGCTCTCATAATCACTATTTTAATATTTTAAAATCAAAATAAGCCCAGCCCGTGAAACTCTCGAGTCTGGCCTTTTTCCTTGACCATGATTGAGAAATTTGTTCCAATGAAGGGTATTTATGAACATATATCTGATTATTAGTAAGAAAGTAATGTGGCTTTAATGAATGGCTATTATAAATAAAATAAATGTAAAGAGTCAGTAATGCATGATTAATAAACATTAATGAGCACTCAAAGTTATAAGTGCATGAACGGTTAGTAAACAATAGTTGTCAAATAAATGTTTACCAAGTTTCAAAATTAAGCCAAAGCACAAAAATTACAAGCATGACAATTATTAATTGGTAGTGGCAATTACAATGGCAAGTGTTAAGATACTGGTAGCTGTAACTTACTCCTCTCGTATGAACATTAACATAGTGGTGGGGTTCACTTGATTTTTGTGAGAAGAGTAAGTTACAGCTGGTTGTAACTTAGTTGGATCCAATTAGAATAAATTAAGATCAAAACAGAGAACGAGAATTAAAATAAATTGTTTACATTAACTGTAGGAATCAAAATGAATTGTATTACCATTAACGTATTTATTTTGTCTTGAAATTGTAAGTTGCCAAAATAACTTTATTTGATTATTGTCATTATTTGTTATAAGGGTTACTTTTGGCCTACCCCCTTCGTGAAGTGACAATCTTCAAATCGCCCCTCCTACTATTAAAAACATCAAGCTACCCCCTAAAACTTATTTTTTTAAGTCATTGACCGCCGTTGACTCATAAAAGTACGAAAACACCCTTACCTTAACAGAATATTCTTGTAACGGCATTGTAAGGATAAAAAAAAAAAAGGTTGATGTGTGACTACTCATTGGAAAAAAAAAAAAAATTGATGTATGATTAGTCATTAAAAAATAAAGTGTTGAAATGACTTAATGAACCTAAATAAATTGATAGTTTTTCTAAATTAGACATTGTAATTAAATAAAGGGAAATTATCACTGGTATACCCTAAAATGTCACCGGTATCAAACATACTACAACACTTTTCACTTGTATCACTCGTACACCCTAAATTGACAAAAGATTTCTGGCGTCCACCTTTCCGTTTACTACCGTTAAGTTCTTAACGGAATTTGAGCAAAATGACTATTTTACCCTTTTAACTTAAAAAGACAAATTTGCCCTGAAAGTGAAGCAATTGAAAATGTAACCGTTGGGAGCCAATAACGGTTACATTTTTGGCTATATAATGACCTAAAACACAACAACAAAAATAGTTTGCAACATTCAACCAATTTGCAACAAGAAATCAGCCAACATTCAACCAATTTGCAACAAAAAATCAGCCACCACACACCTGATAATCTCTTTAAATTTAACCAATTTGCTACTCTTTTCCAACTAAAAACCAGAAGCACATTAACAAATCATTGATCCATCACATGCCAAGCAATCACATGCCAAGCAATTCATATGAAAATGGCCTCCAGTGAAGCATCAAGTTCTGCTGATAGTGGACATACCAGATATTATAAAGTAAAATGCCAACCAAAATACTGCAAGTGTGGCATGCAAGCAGTGGCTCTAGTGTCAACCACATTGCAAAACCCTAATGCAATGTTTTGGTCATGCAGGTGGAAGCATTATGGAGCGAGGCATTGTGGATTTTGGGAATGGTTCACTGTGGAATCTCTCATATATCCTAATATTGATGGCGCAATGCCAGGGCAAAACTTGAAGCTGAATGATGATTTGGTTAAGATAAAGAAAAGGCTAAAAAGCATCGAAGGAAAGCTTAAATGGATCCTAATTGTGCTAGTGTGTGTCTTTGTAATTGTCCTTATGAGAAAGTAATGTAACACACAAAGTTTGTATTCAATAAATATTCAACAGTCATAATTATCAACTAAAATATTAATCTAATCATAACATATCCAAAATATGCAGATAGCAACATATCTCCTTCAAATACATATTCCAAAAACCAATTCGATAGCTTAGCTCATGCAAGAGCATAATTAAGTTCAGTTGATATCACATAACTAGCATAACAGTTAAGGAAATTGAAGTTGATAGATTGTTTCCAACAAAACATTGCAAAATGAGCATCAAACTCATTACAAAGCACATGTGACAGTGGATGCTTGTGATGGATTCTGTGATTGGCTGACTTGGGATAGGTTGACATGTGAAGTCTTTCCTATATTACAGAAAAGAAAATAAATTAAGCTCCTTATATTCAATTATGAAATATGATAAAAAAGAAACGAAATTCAACCTCTTTTTTTGCTTGTTCCAGCAACTCCAACAGCGTTTGCGCTTTTTCTTTTCATCGATCCAGCACTGGAGCTTTTACTTCGATCACTTGGTACATGGTCTCTCCTCGCTGTATTTCTCGTTCTTGTTGGCTTTGATGGCTGGCTTAAAGGATCTGCTGACTGGCCTGAAGAATTTCCAATTGACAGCTGAAAAAACGTAACTTCTGTGTTAGATGACAATATAAACAATAAACATAAATGAATAAAACTAATGGACTAAATAGATACCTGAGAATTAGTGTTTGTAGCTTTGCTTGGCCTTGCAACCGATGGTCTCAATGGACAAGATCTTACATTGTGGTTCGAGCCACCACAAACCGAGCAATTGACAAAGAATCTCCTGCTGCGTTTTTGAGGTTCAGTGGCTGCTCTCTTCCTACATTTCTTTGGCCTTCCAATCTTTTTCCGCACAATTGGGGCATCAATTAAGGGCCTATCACCATGCTCCCATGTCCGCTCATCGGGAATTGGACTAAACATAACTGAATATGTATTAATGTAGGCTTGCTTGGTAAAGCAAAATGGAATATACTCCTCAATTTCATGCCTTGCATAGCCTATGGCAGCCATAGCATGACAGCAAGGTAAGCCGGCAATTTCCCAAAACCCACAATCGCACGTCTTGTCCTCCAATTTCACTATAAACCTCCTAGCTGGATAATAAGATTTATCCATGACTTGAAAATTCAAGTCTCCCGAGGGTTGCACAATCATTTTTTCTCCTTTCTTGAAAGTTTGATCCAACTCTTTGTAAATCCGAGGAGCAATAGTTTTTTGCCAAGTATTTCCCTCATTTCTTCTCTTTGTAAATCTTCTCATCAGTCTGCATCTAATTTCCTCAAGCATTGACAAAGCAGGCCTATCTCTATAAGGCAAAATCCAACTGTTGAAGCACTCGGAGGCATTGTTATCAGTCTTTTCTACCTTGCAGTTTCTGTCGTATGTATGCATAGACCAAGTGTATCCCTGCAGCTCTCTTTCCAACCAATTATATGCTGCTAACTTTTCCACTTTGATATGTGCCATTGCCTCCTCATAATCATGCTTGTTACTACTTTTTGCTGCCTTCCAAAAAAGAGTCCGCAAGTTGGCACCAGCATGTTCTTTCGCAAAATTAGCATACACATGCCTACAACATGCCCTATGATAGGCAGTAGGCCATGTGTTCGGAATTGCATTCAACAGCCCCTTTTGCCTATCACTAATAAATGTTACCTGTCTTCCATTATCTAAGTAGCTATGCAAATGATCAAGAAACCAAGTCCATGTTTCTGTGTTCTCAATCTCGCATACACACAATGCCAATGGAACTATCCCTTTATTAGCATCTGAAGCAACAGCAGCCAACAAAACTCCACCATATTTTCCCTTTAGGTGACACCCATCGATTCCAATGAACGGTCTGCAGCCATTCAGAAAAGCATTTCTTTGTGCTGGAAATGCAACAAAAAATCTTTGAAATAGACATTTCTCTGGAATAGTGACTGCATCACATAACACTTTGCAAATGGCTCCGGGCTCAGCCCGATGAATAGCTGCAGCATACTGAAACAGCTTCTCATAGCCCTTGGAATGGTCACCATATACTAGAATCCTTGCTTTTTCTCTAGCCCTATACATTGTGAGCTTCTCAATCTTCAACCTGAATTTTTCTTGCATATAATTCTTGAGAAGAGATATCTTGACATTTGCATCAATAGCAACATGTCCCTTTATCATTTCAGCAACCCATGTTGAAGTAACTTTCACAGATTTCTTGGTAAGCTTGCACTCATGCTTCTTCTGATATTCCCGCAGCCAAAAACCATTCCTATCATTCAGTCTTGCACCTTTAACAAACCATGGACAGCTAGCCTCCTTACAAGTTGCAAAATATCTCCGCGGTTCACTATATTTTATGCTAATGTTAAACCCTTTCCTAATCATAACCTCATGTAACACTTGTCTAAAGTGATTCACATCCCTAAACACATCACCTAATCTCAACCTATGTATCCCATCAGCATCTAATTTATACTCATGTTTCTCTAAATATTTTGTAAACTTCACACTGCCAAGATTGATGTCATCATCAGAAGAGTTCACAACCATTTCGACTGCCCTAGTGTCATCATCTAGTAAACCATCTCCACCTCCGTTGCTATCACTCTCGCATTGGCTGTCCTCACTGCCCTCACTATCATCAATGTCATCAACAGACACAATATCATCAACAAGCATGGTAGGTATTGGTTGCACAACAGGTTCCTCACCATCATTGTCACTTCTTTTATCTGACCAATCTGATAATAGTTTGTCTTCATCAATTTCACCCTCATGAATAGTTGCAGTAGCTTCGTGTCCATAACCCCTTTGCATATCATCGAATTCATCTCTGTTACTCACCCCTTCTTGATCTGTATGCGTAACTTCTGGTGTACCTCCATCATTCAAGATATCTATAACTTCTGAAGACAGGTGTACTCCTAAGTTAAACAGCAATGATTGTATTAACGGAGCATCTAGATTTTGAGGGCATAAAACAGGCACAACTTCAACTTCAAATGTAGTAACACCCATCAAATTATGAAACCCAAATAAACATTTCAACCCATATTCAGAATCTAAAACAACCTTGACTTTACTATCTGGGTTCATAACAGTCAATAAGATTTTACCAACTGTATCTAACCCATGTACAGTAGTTATCTTCAATGCCTCAGCCTTTATTCTATCAACAGTCCAATCTTCAGGGTTAATCATACCGACATGATGTTTTTCTCCTTTGAAAGAAATCACTAGCTTCATTGTTGACATGTCTACTGTAATCCCAAAAATAACAGAATGTGCTTAAATATGGATCCTTTAAGCTTTACACACACAGCGTAGGAAATAAATATCATACAATATGCAAAAAACCAGACCCTTAATATGCAAGTTGAAAAAAGCCCCAATTAGTTTTAACGAAATACATGTAACAGCCAACAGACCCTCAATATGCAAAAACCAGAACCGATATCATTTACCATATAAATGCACTTCTATAAACCTAAAACATTGATCACATAAGAATATAAATAACCCAAAAAATAACCACTGCTTATTTCTTCGTTTTTAACATTCTAGGGTTTGTAACAAAAATTAAATTCCCATAAATTCGGATAATTTCAAATTATTTCTTACATCTATTGACTAAATAAGAGATAAGAGATATATTGCATGAAATATATATATATATATATATATATATATATATATATATGAACATACCTAACAACTCGATGCTTCGCTCGCTGGATTCGATCGAAATCAGCTTACTCTTCTGTCAAGTTCCAAATCAATCTCCACAGCTATCACTTAAACTTGTTTGATGGTCAAATATTGAGGGTTTTTAGTAAAAAAATGGCAGGCATGCATACAGTCTTGCACCGGTTGTTCATATGCATGCAAACTTCTCTCAGTGTGAATAAAGAATGGGGAGGATGGACCACTTCTGTCTGTTTGTCTTTGAGTTACAGTGAAACGATGTCGTTTCTTTGTAACTTTTTATTTTAACCAAAATAAAAAACGACGTCGTTTTGTCTTTTTGTTTTTTCTTTTTTGTTACAGTGAAACGGCAGTGTTTTCGGGGTATTAAAACGACGCCGTCTTTCTTTGCAGCCACTTCTTTATTAAAATACTATATTACCCCTATGACGTCAGCATGTCTCAACGGTAGTAAACGGAAAGGTGGACGCCAGAAATCTTTTGTCAATTTAGGGTGTACGAGTGATACAAGTGAAAAGTGTTGTAGTATGTTTGATACTGATGACATTTTAGGGTATACCGGTGATAATTTCCCTTAAATAAATTACAAGACATGCCATCATATGTAAATTACAATAATGTCATCTTCGTCTTTTTCTTTTATTTCTCTTTATCTTTTTTTTTTCTCATCTTTACTCATTTGTCTTTTCTTTTCATTTATTTTTTCCTCATCCTTACTCCTTCTTCATCTTTTTCTTCATTTTTTCTTTTTTTTTATGTACATGACTCTCGTAACTTTTTTTCTTTCCTTTCATTTTTCTCATCCTTACTCCTTCCTCTTTTCGTTTCTTTTTTTTTTCTCATCCTTATTTCTTCTTCGTCTTTTTCTTCATTTTTTTTTCTTTCACGTACATGACTCCAGTAACATTTTTTTCCTTTCATTTTTCTCATCCTTACTCCTTTCATTTGTTTGGTGGAACTCCAGTAGTATTTTTCTTTTGTTCTTTGATTTTTTTTTTATATCTATATTTTCTTTAAGTACCTTTACAAAATGAAAAAAGAATAATAATGATAATAATAAAGAGGCACACTTCTAAACTCCACGAATTTTACAATAATAATGATATTTGGGATTATTTAATTTTAGATTATAAATATTCTTTAATCTTGAACTAACCATATTATTAATAATAGAATGAATTTATTTTATTATTGTTTATTATTTTCAATTTGATGAATAAGCAAAGGATTTGAAAAGTTCTGGATTGTGTGCAATGACAATGATTTTGGTGAGAATGGTTTTGAAACTTTAGATTAAGTTTGTGGTTGCTTTTTTCTTTTGTTCTTTGATTTTTTTATCCATATATCTTTTTAAATACCTTTGCAAAAGGAAAAAAGAATAATAATGATTATAATAATAAATATAAAATGTAAAATATTATTCTTTTTCCATTTATAACTTTAATTAATTTCTTTATTTATTTTTTAAACACAAAAAATTAAAATTTAATCAGTTTGAACAAAATTAGACATATAGGTGCAAAATAAAAATATTAGGGATGCATATCATAAATATTTTATGTGTGTTTTGAAAAACTTAGAAAGATTTGGGCCCATAAAAATTAACCCATATAAAGATTTGACTTTTTTTTTTTCCCGTTTTTTGACTGTTAGAGGAATGTAGAAATACTATTTTACTCTTTTAGCCGTTAAAAATAACAAGCAGATAATGATTTTTGAGGAGTAATTTGATATTTTCATTAGTAAAGGAGACAATTTGAAAATTGTTACTTCGCGATGGGGGCAGGCTGAAATTTACCCTTGTTATAACAACTGTGATTATTATTATTCAAAATAACAACAATATCATCATCATCATCAACAACAACAAAAATAAGAATAATAAGAATAGTAAAAATAATATAATATAGGGTGAAGTTATTTGCACTCTAAAAATTACTCTAAATACTCTAATTCTAATAAAAATATACATTACAAAAACACCCATCATATGATTTACTATTAAGGACAATTTATTATAAATCCATATTATATAATTAATTTGATTACCCATATAATATACTCATTTTCAATTTACAATTTTCATACTTTAAAGCCTAAAAAACTTTTTCTTTTTCTTTTTGCTTTCGCCCTTCTTCATCTTCTTCATCTTCTCCGTCTGCTTTGGCCTTTCGTCTTCATCTTCCTCTTCTCTTCTTCTTCTTCTTCTCCTCCTTCTTTATCTTTTTTTTCCCAGTTAGTATTTATGAAAATATTATCATGTTATCATCGTAAGTTATTTTGGATGTAAAGTTCAATATCAAACATAAATAAACAAAAAATTAATAATTAAAATTATGCAAATAATTTCTTTGCAACTTGACTTTATTATATTTTTGTAAGTATACATTAAACATCTTAAAATTAGTAGCTACATAATTTTATTTGTGTTTTAAATAAATAAAGTTAAGTAATTTAAATAAGGATCTTTTTAAGATTTTAAAGAGTGTACAAAATAAAACTCAATTTTTTTTTATAATTAATATATGTATGTGAGAGTACTAAAGTGTTCAAAGTTATATAAGTGATAACTATAATATAGAATGTGAGACTTGTTTTTGGGGCTAAGGAATAATATAATATAATATAATAATATTTTAATTGAGAATTAGGTGACATTATGAACTCTGATTGAGGTAAAATGAGGAGTTCAAGAAATGAAAATTTGTTTTCCAATCTCACATGAAAATCAAGTTACCATTCGTTATTAAGGATGTCAAAAAATACTTGCCAAACTCGAGGTCCAATCTAGAACTTGAATTTTATAAAAAAAAAATTATAAGATATAAATTATTTGAAATAATCATATTTATTTAACCTATTCATTACATATATTTTAAATGTTCAAAGTTCATTTTTTCATATATAATTTTATTAAAATAAAATTATAAATTATAAAATAAATTAAAAATACACATATAAATATAATACTGTAAAATATAAAATCAAGACACAAAAACTCCACAAAAAAAAACCAATCCTCAGCCTTTTTAAGCCCAACTCGAGTGTCCAAAAAACATACTCGAATCGGGTGTGAGCATTGCCATATCCAAGGCCAGACTCGAAATCTTTATTCTTAATCTAAAAAACATGCGAGTCCCATATATTTCATTTTCATTCTCACTTATATTTTAGCAAATAAACATTGTCAATTATTCACATCCCAAATTTCAAAATTCCGAACTTCAATTCCCGAATTCAGATGTTTCATTTTCATATTCCCATTGTGGATTCCAATTCTACACCATAAAGAAGTTTCTTGGCCTTAAATCTTGTGCAAGTAGAGTTTGAGGCTTTGAACCATTAGTTAGAGTTTGAGGCTTTGAACCATTAGTTGAGGTTGCAGATTCTCATAGCCGAAAAAGGAAAAAAAACGCATTTTCATTTTTGTCACGAAGCAAAGCATTAGAGGGGGTGGTGCACTTCGAAATCAAAATCAACTCCCATCTATGGCAAGTGAGACCGAATATTTCTATTGGTTTTCATACCCACTTTCAAACGCTAGAATTAATTGACCTTAAAAAGGATAAAGAACAGCATACTTCTAACAAGAAAAAGGAATACAACCACCATCACCACCACCAAAAACAAATAGAAATTGAGGAATGGGCACTTTCAAAGAATATTCTGTCAATATTTTATACGCATACTTTATACACTCCATTACCACAACGCTCTCCACAATACACCGCCAATCTCTGTCTTTATCATTTTCAATCACAAGAATTTAGCAAATGCAAATTAACCACGAACAAAGGTAAAAGCTCAAAATACAGTAATTAGCTAGGGCTGGACCACCAATACAACCATAAGAGAGATGAAAAACTATGAAACTACCATTATTGGGTAACTCTAACTCCAATTATTCATGTTCTCTGTGCGCCTATCTGTTTTAACCTTTCCAATAAAGAGAAAGTGAATCAATTCCCATGATCCCAGCTGTAAAATCCGTCCCCACAAATTGAAAGCAACTTGAAAAAGAAGCCCAAGGAAAAGCAAATAGGAAAAAAATAGTCTTCTTTTCATGGACCAATTTTCAAGTCTTATTCAAGACTTTCAAGGCTTCCTTCCCCCTTCTCCATTCATTCATGCCAAATAAAAAAAATCTCAAACCATTGCGTTAACATACAACCAGTAATAAGTCAAAAGCTAAACTTAACCGAAATCAGCATGTATTGACATTATATTAATGTATAAACAGAGAGAGTTAACAAAATAAAGCACCCAAATATCAACATTTTCTTTCATGTTGCATAATTCTCTCCACTGCCATCCTAGCAAAAACCCACCATATAACAACACTGATTTTGATTTTCGATTTTTGTAAACAAGAAAAACAGAAACACTTCATTCAAACCCAACCACCATAAGATTGTGCGACTCGTAAGTCAAAGAAACATAATCCTTCATCGCGCGAGTCACCATCAACAAAGCAAAAAGAGCCAAAAGAAAAAAAAAACAAAAGCAAACACCTAAATAATGACACTAAAAAAAGTTTTTTTTTTTTTTAACTTAAAAGACCAAGTCAATTGCTTGGATTAGGACAGTCCCTAGCGAAGTGACCTGATTCACCACAGCTATAACAATTTCCCCCGCCGCCGGTGCCGCCTCCGCCTCCGCCTCCATACCTCCCGCCGCCGCCGCTGCCCTGGCTACACTCCCTAGCAATATGCCCACTTTGCCCACAGTTGTAACACCCACCGCCGCCGCCGCCGTACCCACCTCCTCCATATCCGCCGCCGCCGCCATATCCACCTCCTCCACCGTACCCACCGCCGCCATAACCACCGCCACCTCTCCCTCCCCTGGAACCACCTCCTCCTCGACCACCGCCACCTCTTCCGCCTCCGCCTCCGCCTCCGCCACCGCCTCCACGGGGGCCACCCTGAACTGGGTTTCCGTTGGGACCGGTGACGTCAGCCGCCTTTGTGCGGGAGCCGTCAGATTCGATCACGAACTCAACCTCTTCGCCTTCGCCGAGGCTGCGGAAGCCCTCGACGCGGATCGACGACTGGTGGACGAACACGTCCTCGCCACCGTCATCTGGGGTGATGAAGCCGAACCCCTTTTGGTCGCTGAACCACTTGACCTTGCCTGTAACTCGTTCGGAACTCATGTCTGATAACGAAAAGAAAAACCCTAACCCTAGAGAACCAAGAATGAGAGAAAAGAGGCTTTGAGAGAATTATTGAAGAGGTGGGACTGCAGGGTAGTAGTTATATATATTCATTGAAGCTAGGGAACAGTGTGTGTTTGTCGCTGAGG
The DNA here is from genome assembly GCF_000493195.1 of Citrus x clementina. NCBI lineage: Eukaryota > Viridiplantae > Streptophyta > Magnoliopsida > Sapindales > Rutaceae > Citrus > Citrus x clementina. Next base: position 1,195,952 of record NW_006262022.1, read on the forward strand.
ATAATTATGTAATTGACAATTGGAAAAAAACTCATACACCTTTATTTTTTGATTTTTTCCCCTTATCTTCCATAACTTTCGCAATATCTCAATATCCTCTACGAAAATTTTTAACCAAAATAGCTTTCTTTCTTTTTTTCATAGCGGGCATTTTTTTTAAAATTTTTTATACTGAGAAAGTAAGTGTATTTTCAAAAAATTCTATTAATTTTACTATTTAAATATTTATTTTACTTACCTATGTGGTAAAAAAGAGAGTGAAAAAATATGTTATTTTTCAAAAGACTCTTCAAATAGAAATAAGTTAATATTATTTTAATCAAATAAATTTTTTTCAAAGAAAAAATAAATGATAATTAAAATACTTCTCTCTCTCCAACAAAAAATAACAAGATATAAATTGAAGAGAAATAAAGTAACTCTACAAAATTGAAGAGAGATAATTATTTTTTATTTGAAAAATATTAATTAAAGTATCTTTTAAAGTCTTAAATATTAATGTGACTCTTCAAATAAGTAATAAAATCTTATTTGAAGAGCCTTTTAGAGATGCTCTAATAAATACTATAAAAATCTATGGGGATAAAGTAGTAAAAGTATATGATATAAAGTGGTAAAAAAAAAGTGATAACATTTTAATTTACAAGGGGATAGGAATATTTCCACCCCACTATTTTTGTAAATCCACCACAGTTTAAAAAACAATTACAATGAGTTCACAATATTTTAAAAAATACAAATTAATAAAAATTTTATACAATTAATCAATTAAATCCTTCTATAATTTCTTTTCTTAAGTTCTTTTATCATATTTGATCATAAATTTTAATACAAATTTTTATTTTAATATTTATTATTATGATATAAAAAGATAAAATTACCCTAAAAAAACATGAGTATTAATTTTGGTATTTAATTAAAATGACTATCTAATAATTTCGGTATTTAATTTTGTGACTTATAATCTAGTATTTCTAAATGAAATCTAATTATTATTTCACTGTCCTTACGTGTAAATAACATAAATTTGACAGTCTAATAATTTATATGAGAATTGTGCCATAAAGACACTATGTTAATTTAATTAAAAAATAATATTCATACTAATAAAGTAGTATTAGAAATAATAAGTTTGGTACAAATTAGAAAAATATTAAAGTTAACGTAAATTCTTGATAATTTTACTTTATAAGAGTAAAATAATCAATTTAAACTTATGTCAAAGCAATCTTTGTAATCAAATATACTAAAAAAATCTAAGTCACAAAAAAGTGAATTAAGATATATTTAATTAATTAATTCTCCAAAGTTTTTCTTGATCTGAAAATTTTAAAAATAATGTGACACTTTAATAATTATATTTTAAAAATGGGATGGATTTGCAAAAAATGTGGGGTGGAGATATCATTACTTTTTACAAGATAACAAATGTTCTAATCTCTGAAATTTATTTTAATGAATAGTTAGACCTCCATTATTTCAAAAATTGGTATCAAAACTCTCTTTTATTAGTAAATTTCATCTATAAGGATATTAATGTTCTATAATCTTCATGAAGATAAATATATTATGATTTTTTTTTTATAAACGAAATTCAGTAACTATTACTATTTAATAGTGTATAGCTGTGTTTAAAACAAAAATGTTGACTTATTGTTTATTTTTAAAACTAATGGAGGTGATTATCTATTAGGACAAACTTTAAGGGCCTGAGTGTTATTTCAATTTATTGATTATTACTTTGCTTCCAGGATAATTTTTTTTTTTCCAGGATAATATCTAAGAGACGGGATAGTGTTTTTACTGTGTGATCTGACGGATGGGTGTTTTGATGGAGGTGAAATGGGCCGTTGGATCCATGAGTGGGGACTACAAGGCGTGTTTGGCGTGATAACGAAAAGACGTTTTTGCAGTGGTTTATGATTTTTGACTAAAACGAGCGAAAAGTACTTTTGCGAGAACATAAACAAAAAGTAAAATTTTTTTTTTCAATAATATTTGTTAGCAAGCATTTTTCAGGTAAGATATTAGTATTGAGGTGCTTTTGATGTGTTTTTCACTTTAGTAAATTTAAAACAACATATAAAAGTTGTGTTGGATTCTTTTATTAAAGTTGAAATAAATGATTTTAGAATTATATTTAGTTGTTAGAGTTGGCTTGTTTTAGTATATTTTATAAATGAATTCCACATTAGATATCTTTTTTATTTCATTTATAAATTCATGCTAATAATCAATGAGATCTAATTAGTAAATTCGTTATCATATATCCTCTCATTTAATTATAAAGATGGAGATAATAACAATAGGTATGAAAGGATGTTTTCGCGAAGCTCTTTATGACTATCATAATAGTGTTGTGTTTTCAAAAAAAAAATTAAATATTTAAAAAAAATCATTTTAAGTAAATTGATATATGATGTGATATCTATTAAATAAATTCACAGATTTTAAATTAATTTATAATTTATTATACCCCTCGTTCTACAACTATACATAACTCATTCACGCTTGCAATGAATGCAATGTTCATCAATTATAGATAAATTTTGGGATACGGGACGTTACTTATTTTAGGATTAAATTTCTAAACAAAATAAAACAATTCTAAAAGCATTTATGGATGAGATGCTTATGGTGGAGCGTTGTCCATAAATCCTTCCAAAACCAAACACACCATTAGTTTCCCCAGGGGGCTTTCTGGTAGAGGTGGTAAAAATATCCGCTTGATCCGGACCCGGATCGTACTCAGGCATTGTGGGTCAGGTAATGGGTATGAAGTCAGGTTGGTCTTGGGCATCACTTGATAAATTCAGAACTTAAATTTGATTAAAAAAATTATATGATATATAATATTTTAAATATTTATATTTATTTGACTCATTTATTATACATATACTTAAAGTTTATATTTTCATATCAAATTTTATTGAAATAAATTTAAAATTTATAAAATTACCAAAAAATAAAAAATATATACACATATAATATTAAAAAATATAAAATTTGAATACCCAAATTAAAACCCGGCCAAGATCCGGTCATTGTAATACCCGGATCCAGCCCCGGGGTTTTACCAAACCTACTTTATGAGAATGGAGATGAATTGGCGATTTTATCCTTTCCTTCCGAGGTGGATGGGTGTTGAAACTTGAAAGAGGACGCCCGTGGGGCCCACTAAAATATCCGTTGAAAAGACTGTCCCTTCTGCAAGGTGCTGTTTGTTTCCAAAGTGCTTTTAAACACTGATTTTTTATTTTTGGGTAAAAGTGATTTCCACAAAATAAAATAAAATCAGAAAAGAAATTGAAAACTGAAAAGTTTGGGAGACTGGTCAATAATGGTCAACACTGACGGTCAAAGAAACCATTAAGCATGTGCGGGATGGGACGGCACAGTGCTTCTTAATTAATTATCTTTTAAATTTTTCTTTTTTTAGGAAAAAAAAACTACATGACCACTAATTATAGGCATTTGTGTCATTTTATTTAAAAAACTAAAAAATAAAATAAAAGACCTCACGTTAAAAGACCTCTCTAAAAATTAAGAGAAAGCCATTAGCCATGTGATTATTTTTTTCTTTTTTTTTTTCCGATACGAGCCATGTGATGAATTAAAATCTCTGTTTATACTTTAAATATAACAATTTTCTTAGAGATGGGTAAAAGTTTTCATCACCAAGCCGAACAAATTGAAATTTAGAAATAGTTCAATTTTAAACCAATTGATTCTTAATTCAGTGTAATTTTTTTAAAAAATAAAACCAAAATAAAAAAATAATCTTTTAAAAAGTCTGAGAGTCAATTTGATTTGATTCACCGTAGTAATAATGGTTCAAGTTAAATTACTTTAAAACCAATTTTGATTTACTCTGAAACATTTATCTTTATATATTTAAAAAAAATGAATGTAATTTGTCAACTTCATTTATGCTTCGTTTCCTAAACTGGAATCGGAATGAGCTGGAATCGGAATGGGCAGGAATGAGAATGAGCTGAAATGAGAATAAGGAATGGGAATCAAAATAAATTGTTTACTTGAACTATAGGAATCGAAATCGAAATGAGCTGGATTGTCATTAATGTGTTTACTTTGTCTTAGAATCGGAATCGGAATGAATTAGATTGTAACAAATTACTAAAAAGTACTTAATGGATTATTGTCATAATAATTATTAAGTAATATATTAATTAATTGTAAAAAAATTTAATTAATTATAATAACTATAATAAAAATTATTATAAAAATATATTAACTAATAATATTAATATTAATTACTTAATTAAAACAATATATTAATTATTGTGATTATTTATTCAAAATTTATAATTATTGTTAATAATAAATTAATATATAATTAATAGTAATAATTATATCATTTATTTATTTAATAATACTAATTTTATTAATTAATTATAATATATGAATTAATTATAATAGTATATTAATTAATTAATTACAATAATAATATATTAATTATTAGTAATAAATATATTATTTAATTAATAATAATATATGAATTAATTATAATAATATTATTATAGTATATTAATTAATTAATAATATTATTATTAATTATTGTGATTATTTATTCAAGAACTATAGTTTTTAATAATATATTTATTTTATTGATAATAATATATTAATTAATTAATTATAAAATAAGACAAAGTGAGTATTTTTAATTTTAAGGAGGACAAAATGATCAATCTTAGAAATGTGAGACTCATTCCCATCTCCCATGGGAATTAATCTCCCATTCTCCATTCCCAAATAGTGGTGGGTCTTATCATTTCGATTCAGATTTCTGTTCCATATTTACGAAATAAACGACATCAATCATTCCGATTTTCCAATCGGACAAGTAAAGGCACCGTTATAATAAAGAATTTTGTAGATAAGTTGAGATTACCCAATTATCTTTTAAGCCCCTCTAATAAAATTTTTATCTCCAACAGTATTAATAATTTTAAAGCCGTTGGATCTGAAAGTTTTTACTTGATTAATCAAGGAGACAATTGATTTTTATGGATTTAAGTAATGGTTTCCACGGGGTTGCGGTGTGTCTGTTGGATGTGACAATTCAAGGGGGCAGAAATTGAATCTGGCAATGGAACGTCAAATTACAGCTTTTCCCAAAGCTTTTCCAGGAGAGCGATCCATCAGGTCTGGTCAAACATCAATGGCTCCTTCTTTGGGGGAGTCAGGGAGTAGTATAATAGTACCACGGCTGCAGCAATGGACAGCTTGATTGCTTCAGGTTGTTGCTTGCCGTGCACACGTTCTTCATCTCGTCGGCAATGATTAATATTGTCATTGCCTTTTTATTATCGTGCAGTGTCAATATTTGAACCCAGATGGACTGCTTATATTCTTTAACTTTGAATACGAGAGGACGAAAACATTCCCACACAAAAATGAGCTACCACTCAACTGGCGATTGGCTTCCAAACATTATTTTTTTTAAATTTTATTTCCTTAATAGATTTTTAATATCTTACTTAAACAATCTAATCAGTTTCTTTCATAGTAAATTATTCCTGCTTCGTACTTTGATTGAAGGTATGGGTTCAAATTAAAAAGCAAGGCTTAAATTAATCTGAAACAGAATCCCGGAGCAGGTCCAAGCCATAAAACAGAAAGGCTATAGTATTTGGGCCTGAGACTCTCCGTTGGTTTTTGGGCAGTCCATATTCGCCCTCCTACAAAACGTACTTTTCTCTTGCCTGTTTTACCCTTTTTAATACAAATCTCTTTTTCTTCCCAAATTAAAAAAAAAAAAAAAAACAAATCACTTTTCTTTCTGAAAGTGCAAATGTCTTTTAGGTCAAGTGCAATGATATATTTACAAAGTTAAGTATAAAGTTTGTATCTTAAATGACGCGTCAACTATAGATGCAACGTGTTTGTTAATAGTTGACTTTTTAAGTTATTATTAATAATATAATTTTACAGTACAAATGAATGAATGACATGTCACGTGCCATTTAATTTTATATACAAGTTTACATTTTGACTTTGTAAACATATAATAACTTTTGAAAAAAAATATATATATCATTATTATTAGGTGAAACTGTTAATTTGATTTATTATATAATGATATCAGTTATATTAACCACAGAATTACACCAAACAAGTTAAGTGTAATTTACTTAAAAGAACTATGTATTTATCTAATATAACTCAGTGGTTGATGTAAGTTACATTATTAGGTAGAGGATAAATTCCCCTTAACCAAGTCTAACTCAAGTGTTAATTCAAATTTCTGAATTTGTTAAATTAATAGGCTGAGAGCTCCAGTTAGATAGAAATGTAGAGCTTCAATTACTTTGTCAGAATGTAATCAATGAAGCAACTTATTCAAATGAGGAAGCTCGTTGAATTTAAAGGGAAAAAAGTATGAAACAGAGATTGTATTACAGAGAACTGATGGTACCTCTAAACGAGTGAAACACCTTAGCATAGATACAACAGTCCTTTATTTAAATTTTATGTGCATAAGATATGAATGTATAATTTTCAATTTATCATCATGATTTATTGAAACGCTTGGAAAACTTAGCATAGATTTGTTACCTTCATCAATAAACTTCAAGTTATTGTCTACTATTTCTCTTTGTTGATCTAAAGCTTTGGTTTCAGATCTAGAGAACTATGGTCATTTGATTGGTTCTCGCTGGATCTTTGTTATATATATACACACATATAAAACATCAAGTGTGTGTATTAGCCATGAATAAAAGCATGTACCCAGCATGCGCACAGATCGGAGCATTTTCATGCCCAAAACTAAACGTAAATGGCTATCAAATTGAGCCGATATGCCTTGTGGACTGGTTCAAAATCACAGCGATCTCGCTGCAAAAGCTCCAAATGCAAAGAGGGTTTTAATTAGGTGACCAAATATATGTGTAAAATGAGAGGATAAGGGCAAGAGGAAAATGTGCTACTACAAGCAACTGGCAAATTAGGTTCTTTGCTAAACAACTGCAACAACAATATGATCACAGCAATGCTAATTTATATACACTTTTACGCGAACGAACAAAACAAAACAAAACAAAACTTGTTTGTACCTTTTTTTTTTTTTTTTCTTTCTATTGATAATGTTATAGGTGCTAATTAAAGTTAATGAAATGGTCGATCCCTGGACTGGTAGGTTGCCAGAGTAGATTTCGCTTCAGGTAATAGAGCTTCGATTGAAGGTTCAGCAACCAAATGAGCTTGCTTGAATGACCACTCAAGTACTATTAGCACCTCCTCTTGTGCAAGTGTCTTACTTTCAGGCTGTTTTATTGCAATGTAACATAGCAACGTCAATGCAGGAATTTGAATCATTTGTTCACCAAAATAGACAAGCTGAATTAAGTGCTTGACACCTCCTGCATTAATAATCGCTTTTGAGTGAGTTTCAGAGAGGTAATTCTCAGTGGTTGCAAATTTGTTAAGAGCCACGGTTGCTTCCATTATAACCTCAGGTTCCCTTTCATCGAGCAGATTCACCAATGGCCCAATGATTCTTGTTTCCGTTGCTCGAAAAGTCCGTGCCAAGTTCCCTATTGCCCTGATGCTTGGAATAAGAAGGTCCGAATCAGCCTTTTCTACAATGTGGAGCAACTGTTCAAGCACAGCTTTGGCAGCCGTTGAGGTGGGCTTGAACGCGGAGCGTCTCAAGTCAGAGTTTTTCTCAGCTACAGCTGTGATTTCCATCAACGCCATAGCTGAAAAGTGCTTAACATCTTCAGGGCCCTTCTCCAACAGGACCGCAAAGCATAGAAGCGCTCTTGACTCCGTTAAGTTTCGACATATCGACAAATTTCCCTTAGAGAGCTTCCACAAGGCCCTTGCAGCCATTGCCTTCATCTGTGCTTTGACCGTGGGGTCCTCTGATTCCCTCCCTTTAGTACTTGTACCGCCTAATACTTGCTGGTCTTGGTGTTGGTTGTGATGGTTCGGTTGCATCGCGTACATATGACTGTCTGGCTGCGCTTGTTGGGCATTGGTAGGAGCTCTGGTTTTGATTGCTATGGTGTTAGTGACCACATTCGAGATAGAACTATTAGCTTGGTTAGGCATCGGACAAGAAACTTTACTAATGTTTCCATTGCCTTGTTGTTGTGGTGGTGCTGTCCTATGATCTTTGGGATTCTGAGAATTACTGGCTACTAAAGCTGAATGAAGCGAAGAAATGTTTTGCTTGCTTGCAATGGCATACTTACTATGTTCTTGAACGGTTTCAAAAGCAAGATGACTAACAAGAAAGCGAACGATATTGTTCTGTGCGAAATGGTCTTGGCATTTCGGATGATTTGAAGCCAATTCAGAGACAGCCCAAGCCACCACGGATTGAACTTTCATATGACCGTCCTTGAGGTTTTTGGCAAACGTAGAGCAAACACCGGCATTCACAATCTGTTCGACACTTTCGGCGTCGCGTCCTAACAATCCTATAGCCCTCGCAGCATTCTCCTGACCTTCTAATTCCCCTTCATAAGCTAGTTTCAGCAGCGGAGGGACGCCACCTTCTTCTATAATCAGCTTTCCGTAACGATCGTTATCGCGAGCCAAGGAGACCAATGATGCAGCAGCATCGCATTTCTCTTCCATTGAACCCGTGTGAAGAATTGCAATTTGTTCCCAGATGAGACACAAGATAGGCTCATTGGCTGCAATTGGAGGAAGACCCAGATACTCATCATCATTCTCCTCCGAAGAAGCAGACACACGAATAAGCCACGAGACGTCCCCGAGAGAATTCTCAAGCTGCATTAATGTTTTCCGAAATGCCGCAGCTGGGATGATGGTGAAAACTCTCTTGAGAATGCCATTTGCGCGGCATTTGACAACCAGTTGCATGGCCTTATCAAGAACCTGCTCTGTATCATCAACGATCCTGCGCGTTGGACGTTGGTAGCTCACGCTGCTAACACGTGCAACTTGCCGCAACAGCACTGCCAGCTTCTCTGTCTTCGCCTGCAGCTCTTGACAATCTTGTTTAAACGATTGTGCCTCGTTTGCTATCTTGGTGATGGTGTCCGCTAATTGTATGTTCCTCGCCAAATCTTTCAAAATCGCCTGGTCCCGGTCCGCCATGGTCTAACGCGGACCTAAAAGCTAATAACAATCGTTGGATCAAAATCAAACGCACTTTCAAAAGGGTGATTTTTTTCCGCCCTTTTCGGTACCTTGTGCTAGAAGGCAACTTTTTTTTTCTCTTTGGGCGATGTTTCAGTTAACGGGCCATTTGGGGTGACTGAAAATGTGTTTGTGTGCTACCATGAAGGTGGTGGTGCGGTGGCGCCGCCGCCTTTGAATTCAGAGACAATAGAAAGAGAATAGAAAAGAGAAAGAATTAGTTCTCGTAAAATTGAAAGGGTCAAACGAGATTTTCTGCAAGTTTCATGTAAAAGAATAACCGCCATTCATTCATTCATTCATAAAAACTTTCTTTGCGTGCGTTATATATAGCAAAAGAGAAAATGGTTGGTTCCAAAATATTAAGAGGAGTTTTTATTATCACAATTTACAAGAAGTAGCGCTTGGTGCCACCCAAACGTAAGTGATATATATAGTATGTTCTCTCTTGGGGGATCGTTGCATCAGTTATGACCTGTAAATTCTTAATGTATAAACGGTGTTATACACGCGCTTGAATGGAGATGAAGGAAGGGTTGTTGCCAACGAGTTTCCAGAAAGATGACCCCCTTTGGCCATTATGTTTCTAAATTCACAAGTCATAGTGATGTGATAATTTATCTATTAATGTTCTTTCCTTTTTCTTTTTCTTTTACTATAAATCCAACTGTAGATAAATTCCAACTCCGGTGGAGTTGGATTATATACCTTAATCACTTAGAAAGTCTTTGGTAATCTTGGTGTACATATCCTCTCCAGTTGAATATTTTTTTATGAGTGTCTTTTTAACTAATTATTTAAGGGTAATATTACGATTCATCTAACCATTGAAAAAAAATATAATTAAATTATTTAAAATATAACTTGTATTTATTAGATACGTCCCATATAAGTTTTTTTTTTTTGGGTTAATTATAACAAAAACAAGTGATGTAACATTTAAGTTTATAAGAGCCAAACTCAAAAAGAAATGAGTATCAAAAGGGTCTTATGCTGGATCAACATTTAGGAGGAGTGAGTTAGATATTTTTTCCTAGTCTGAAAGACAATATTTCAAGCTTATGCCTTGCTATATTACCGGGGTTAGCTGATTTTATTTCATAGCTCCCACTAGATTAACAGCAATAACACTTTAAGTCTCAGAAGGCCTTTAATCAACTAACGGCACTTTATGTCTCCCTACAAAAATGATTCATCTTCCTCACACACAGTAATACGTCAACAATGGCCGAGAAATTTCAGGTGATTAAGGCTCGGCAAATGCGAAAACATATAAAAATCATGAGAGACAAAGTTTTCGTTTTTTGCATGCTTTTTTATGATTTGTAGTTCTTCTTGTTGATTTCAACCAAGTTGTTGAATTTTGTCTTGCAATGAAATTGCAGGTGAAATGTCAACAATGAAAAGAAGTGTTTTCTATATCGGCAAATGTTTATTAGATATTTTAAGTATAAAGTGTTGGCTAGTAATGGTTTGAAAAATGATAACTTTAAGCAATTGGGTTGCTTAAGCTTCACTTCAATGGCCTAAAAATTCCAAACTTCAAATCTAATGCGTGCTTGTGATTGTGATTCATTAATTACGAAAAATGAGCAGAAAACAAAAGCGCTACCATTCGTTTTGGCTTTTATATTGCTTGTAATTGTCACCTATTGGTTGGACCCCTTTTGTTCAGATTACTTTGAGTGGACACAGAACATAGACATGCAAATCATAAATTTTGAACAGCATTGCCAGAAGGATATTGAACAAATACCACAATACCATATGGCCATTAAAATTCTTCGTACTTATCTCAGTTAACAGATAGTAATTATTTTGAAAATGGTTGCTGATGAGTTGATGTTGTGACTTCAATTATTAACGGATAGTAATTATTTTGAAAATGGCTGCTGATGAGTTGATGTTGTGACTTCAATTATTAACAGATAGTAATTATTTTGAAAATGGCTGCTGATGAGTTGATGTTGTGACTTCAATTATTAACAGATAGTAATTATTTTGAAAATGGTTGCTGATGAGTTGATGAGCTCTGCAGTAAACATTTTGACTATGCAATCTCAGGAGCATTTTCACAGTCATTAGCTCATGACACAAGTCAAGATGATCGTTATTTTGAATTTATGTTATTTCTCAGGTGCTTGCTTCAAAATACAAAAGTGTCATCAAACAGTTTTCCTGGATCTTGCAGGTTTCTAAATTTTCTGCACATAATGTACTACATAAACAGGAATCTCAATTATTTCTTCATATATGATGATTCCTTGAATTTACTCCGTATACGGCTATACGGTAGCCAATAATTCAATCAGCTGTAACTTTCAATCTCCAGAGAGACTGAATTTCACTGTGCAGCAACAAACAGTTAGCGTACATTGACAAGCTAATGTACGGGTAAAAAGAATAGGATCACATGTGATAAACGACTGAAGGCAATAATTTAAGCTCTTCATCATCTACAATGACTGATTTGGCCAAAAAGAAAAAGGGAAAAAAAAAAAACAGTGACCGATATTTTCCCAGTCTAATCGAGATTTTGCTTGCAGATGAAGTAAGCAATGAATTAGCCTGCCAGTGTCAAATTCAGAAACAGGGGAGGCTCAAGATTAGAAGAGCTTATGATGCTATATGCCAGGCACAAATGTTATACGTGGTACCATCAAAATATTTTGATGAGTTGGGACAGGAAGTCTTACGGATCCTTTTTATCTGTCGGTTTAAATTTGCATATCCATGTCTAATTTGGCAGGATTGACACCTCACATGAAGCCTATATTCATAACTCAGATGGAATTATGGATTCAAAAAACTTCAAGTTTCTGGAGGCTGCTGCTGTTTTGTCAATGCATATCTGCATCATCAATACTTGTTTGTGACTTAACTTTCACGTGCTTGTAGAGCTCACTCAAATGGTCCTATTGATATCAGCTTGCCAATAGGTAAATTAATTGAACTTTGGATTCAGTCTCATGAAAGCTACAACAGGTTTAGCGTTGTTACAAGATAAATTGATCTCATTTTTCACAAGGGTCCTTTCTTAATTAATGTGATAGCGATTGATGACGCTATAGGGGAAGCACATTTATGAGTGAGTGACAAGAGAGTTAATTTCAAATTGCCCCACGCGAATTGATTATCTCTAAATCATCAACCCACTTCTATTTTTTTTTCTTATCTTTTGAAAAAAAATAGTGAGTTACTTGAAGTTTTTAAAAGTAACGAGAATAATTTAAAAATAATCAATTTACGGGAGGAGTAATATGAAATTTATCCATGGAAAAATAAATAAAAAAGATTGAAGAAATGTGAATGTTTCTAACTTTTCATATTAAACAAACACGTAACTTTGCATGTCGATGAACACAAGGTATATCTAAATGTAGTAATATCTAATACAACTTTCCCTACTCTGTTGAATACCCCAAATTTTCTATTATATCTTCAAGTTTATCGCTGCTGACACGCTAAGTTTTCTTGCACTCAAGGATTGAGAGCGAAAACTTGAAGGATTAGTAACAAAAAGCTTAGGAGTGTACAAAAATTTTGAGTTTTTTAACATGAAAATATGAAGCATTGTACCAGACAACGACACTGTACTGTAGTCATTCCCGATAAACAAGGGTCATTTTATTTTTCCCCTTCTGTGTTATGTTAGGCCACTAAAATATGTTTAATGCACTTCAAGCACCCTAGCAAATAATCGGCATTCAGTACCCAAACAGGCCAAAAGAAAAAATAAAAAGGAGAATCGCAAATGGGTCACGGATCACAAACACTAGCAAAAGTGATGAGCAATCTCACTCAGTAGTCAGTAGGCATGTGTTGAATGATTGAACTTTGCACATAGCCAATTTCATGTTTCTGTGCCCATATAACTATGTTTCTGAAAAGCAATGCACACGGAAAGTGCGATGAAGATTCCAACCAAGCTAAGACAAATTAACCAAACATCATTGTAACCATTGTTGCGCAAACAATAAATCCAAATGAATAGTGTAATTAATGGAATTGACATCCTATTAAATGTAAAGTGATAAAGACAAACAAATCAAATACTTTTTCCACAAATCCAGTACTCTTACTTTAAAGTTTATTAATGTGTGGGAGCGGCTAATGCAAAGCTAACACAAGCCCCACTCCTTGTTAAAAATCTCTATTTTCGTCGGGGTTGAATATTCAATTCGGTCGGATTTGACAACTAAAAATCAAATGATCTTCAATGCGGTTCAGTTTAAAACCGAACCAAATGAAAAAAAAACTTATGGGATCTCTTATTTATCTCTTAAAATAAAAATTGTTAAAATTTTTTTATGTACATTGTGTACTTTAATATAGATAAAAGGTCGAAAAAATAGGCTAAACAAATAAAATAGTTTAAAAGAATGATTAAAAATTAAAGAAAATCGAACATAATTAAACTACTGAACTTAACCTTGGTTCGATATCGTATTTTGATTAACCGGAGCAGATAATGCTCACCCCTAATTGGTTTTCTAATTATGGTGGCTAAACTCTATAATTTCAAAAACAATGTATAAAAAACTGAGGGATCAACAAAAATAAAATATTATAAGTAAATGGATCAACAACAAAAGCTTAAAAACTCAATGCGACGTTGTCCACCTCTATTCCATTGCTGACTGTAACACTCTGATACTAGTGCATATCATAAGGGAAGTAAATTATTCTTTAATCTATATATGTTGGATTTAACTTTTCTATAGTAAAATGGAATTATATATTATCATATATAACTTAAAGTTCAAATAAATATAAAACAAAAGGGTGAAATATAGAGAATTATTAAGAAGATTTTATATACAAGTGTACAACATAGATGGTTTAAGTAATTTTTAGAAATCTAGGGAGTATATGAGTAATTGGCTCAAATACTCAGGACAAAAAAGAATATATTTACTCTATCTTAGATAGGTTACGTTGGAAACAAAGTTTCGATAACTCCAATTTTTTAAATGAAGAATGCAGTGGAGCTACAGTCGACGCATGTATATCTAACTCTATTCATTCTCTCAATTTGTTAACCACTTGAAATCCAGGATCACGTATACATACAAAGCTATACGATATGACATTTTATGTAGGGGAATGCAGTATGAGGGAGCAAACTGTGACAAAATTGATGCTGAAGTTTTACCAAGTGATGGAACTTTCGTTCTGCTTTTCATTTGTCGGCTCCTTCAAAAGTGAAGTGGGTCGATTTTCCGACGTTTTATGCATTTTACGTTTTCATCTCATCTGCTTGCTGTTGCTGCATTGAGGTTGGACATTCCTGAAGGGTCTATCTCTTGTTCTCGGGGGATATTTACAGAATTTGGTTATCATGCACGTGATTTAATATTACTCATACAATGTCTTATGCATTCTACGTCTTGATGCGTTAGCTTGTTACGTTGGATATGGATCCTGAATCTCAGCTTAAAACGTCAAAACTCATTTCTTAAATTCCTCCAGAGCCCACGCAACTAAACAAACAGCCTTTTGAATTCAGAATTCTGAATCCTTGCGGCCAGCATGATCGATCATTGGCAAAACTCCAAGCTAACATTCAATTAACATTATCCAGTGTCTTATCGGTGTCCGAAGTCCCCTGTACATAAACTACCCCGGTTATCCTCAGTACACTTAATGCATTTTTTTTCTTCCCCTCTTTTGGCATGACGCTTCAAGACAGTTGATGTAAGCTTCAGTATTTTCATCGTGTAGCCAAAAAAAAAATTCTCAAGAGACTTTGCCACCCATGTCCTAATAGTAAATTTTTTCATCATACACAAGCTGACAACGATTGTATTTCAACAACCCAGATTGAGTATGAGACGCCACGAAGCTTGCTTCTGTTCTGATTGTGACAGCAACTACGTACTACAGCCGTACGGCGTCAAACAAAATGCCTTTCTTTAGTACTATATTACAATTTTACTAATATTTGTAATTCACCGTTAGATCTAATCCAAATGTAGTTCAATGGCTTGGATGAGTTTATAGGGTTATTAACACTATAATCCCTGTTGTTTCCTGAAAAAAAAAAAAATCAAAATTTTAAAATTTTGACAGATAATTTCTCTGTCATTATTTAAAATTTATCATCTAAAAATAATTTTCACACCTATGTTTTTCATTAAAATTAAAATTTGTAAAATGCCCATGAAGTAATTTACGATTAAACGCAAAATGATATAACCTTAACTAACTTTATTTTAAATTAAGCATAAATTATCCTCTTTCAATCAGTTTGAAAACCTTTAAGTTTTGTCTTTTAAAGAAAGAAAGAAATAAATAAATTAATTAAAAAATTTGCACGAATTTTTTTTTTAAATTGAGTATAAATATATAAGGAAATATTAATATATAAGGAAATAAATTAGATTAGGTCTATTATTGGTATTATGAGAGGCGCGGAAAGAAAAATTCTAATTCTTAAATTTAAGTGATGGGTTAAGTAATTAGCCTCACCCTGCTAAAAATTCTCTAAAGATAAACTGCAGTCAATGATTTAAGTGTAAAAGATTAAAAGAAGTAGGATTATGTGTCAAAAATTTAAAAATTCCTGATTTTTTTCCCCTCCTATTTTCCAACAAATGATAAGGACCGAAGTGGTAAAAAAATAAATGAATAAAAAATAATGAAGGATTACTTACCCTTGCGGCGACATAGTTTTTGCCCAGAATAAATGAATGGTTATCATGGACAAGACATGCCACATAATCACCAGAATGTATCTGATCACACCATTCTTAATATGTGTCTTTAGATTAAAACCGAAAAAAAAAAAAAACTGTATGCTCATATTACGCTTTGTACACATATTATTAAAATTTATAGCAAATTATGTTATATACTCACCTTTTATTTTATAGAAAGGGGAATAATGTGTTTTGCGTCAAAGAAATGTGACTGAAAGCGGGCTGAGTGAGGTTTAAAGTTCTCGGTAATTGGGTCTTGGGCCCATTGAAAGTCCAAATCCAATCCATGCAAGGGAAATCTAGAGGTTGGCTTGGGCCAGTTAGTGCAAACAGGGCCAATTTCTGAAGCCAGTTAATTTGTATTAAATATTTAGCTGTCATCACAAATACTAACATCATGAGGGCTGTACTCCCTTAAATATTCGATTATTTATCTGCTGTATAACATTTGTATATTTGATTATTTATTTATATCAGTCGATCAGTCATACAAGGTGCTGCGGGCATGTACCAAATGGCCATTTTCAACTCTCTGTCTCATCACAACATGAATAATCATACCAATAATAATATAAGATTTAGCAACTATTTAATAGAATAATAATAAGTGACAATCATTAATAATACGATTAATATTCTTTTTCTTTTTTTTAATTTATTGAAAAAACTGATGTAAGAGCTAAAGAATTCAAATGCCAATATAATTCTACCTTTAAAAGATTCTCAGGAATATATGAGCTCACACACAAACAAACTCGGACAATCAACTATTTTTTTTTTCTTTTTTCTTCTTCGAAAGAGACAATCCAAGCTGACTTAGGATAAAACAAAAATTATGAAAAATAAATAGAGAAAGTTCACATATAATAGTCCGAAAATTTATCTAGGGAAGTATATGTAGCAATTTTAAATTATCACAATGTTGTATATAACTTTCTTTTATAATTAAACTATAAGGTAAACTTCACTACCATCATATGTATATACGTGATATTCACCCAAGAGACAAAGATTTTGTAAAATCCTTAATTCACTGTTTTAACAATTTATGATATTTTCACATATATATATTTTTTTCCTTATCACCCTAAAGAAATTTTAAGCAGCTGACTGTTAATTGGTATACGGACTTGCTCCACTGGAGTTCAGTGTCCAATTCAAAATAAATCACCGCTATGATATGTATATATGCTGACATTCTATGGGCTGCAGCTCCAGCGGATTATAGGGGTTAGTTTCTCCTTACACTTACAATGTTTCAAGTAAGAGTTTGAGTTTTTATAAAAATATTATGGAGGTTAATTTCAATCCTTTGACGGGAGATAATCTCTCAGAAGAACGTGAGCAGTGTATAACAATATTAGTTTCAGCTTCTTAAAGGACACAACTCTCTTTGCCTCCAGTGTTAATTTGTTACTACATTTACGAAAAACGTATGTACAATGCATTAATTAGCTCTAGTCAACCTGTATTTTATAATTGCGTGAGTGTGTGCGCGCGTGTCTCGTTTTTACTCATTTGTAAGTGTTTGACTGGTAGGAAGATTAAATTATTGCCAATGTGACGATGAATTGGTTCCAGTACTCTTATGGTTGCGTTTGGTGCAGGTCGCCAGTCGCCACCGCACTGGCCTTTTACAGCTTCTATGGCGTTTACAAGTTGCCCCTTCTTTCCATTTTCAGCAAGATCACATTTATTAGGACGACAATAGGTCCTGCTTTGCTCGGCTGCACTGTACACAGAACTTTCATATGTATCTCGCTTTCTATTTATAAAATTTGGGTTTAGTTAAGGTCAAGCTATACCATATCTTTGTTCACGGTCAAATTATTTTTACATTATTAGTTATGACAATTCTTTGTTGATTTGGACAGGTGGTAAAGTAAAGTTTAAATCCAATGCTCAATCTCATTGCAGATATATATATATATATTTTTCCTGAAAGTCGGAATTAATTAATAGAAAGAACAGTAGATAGTCCAGGGAATATATAAGAAATCAATACGTGTACAATCGATTTTTTCACAACTTAATTAGCACAACAACTGGTAAACTAGCCCACATAAATGTATATGAGCTTATATTAAAATTAGCCTAATTACTTACTAATTAATCCATATTAACATCCAAAAAAAAAAAAAACAAAGAGTATTAATTACTACCAGCACTGATCGGTCTCCCAATTTCTAGTGGTAAAATTTCCACTAAATCTCGACATGGAGCCCATTGGTTCTGAGGAAAGCGAAGAAGAAGAAAAAGAACTAACAGGGCGTTTTCGCACAACGAAAAGGGCACGATCGTAATTCGCCCGTTTGTGAGGATCCGATAACGTGGAGTAAGCTGCATGGATTTTGATAAACTCATTTGCCGACATTTCCTTTTGGTTCGTTGCCACCACGTCCGGGTGACAAGTCCTTGCTAGTCTCCGATATGCAGCCTTGATTTCGTTGCCGTCGGCGCTCACCGGAATCCCCAGCACGTCGTACAACGACGACGACGAAGAAGCCGCTGCTGCCATTGAATAAGGAAACCGTGCGTTGTATAAATTATACTATTTGGATGATGAAAGTTTGTGAGAGCTTTAGATAAGGGGCTAGAAGGGCTAGAATTTATAAGGAGAGTATTTTACCATATGATGCAAGTAAATTAAAGAAATGCAAATGCTTTAATTTAACCATAGAAGTTGGATTTCTTTATAATATGGTTGAAATTGAATTGAAATGCTTATCCACAAGATATGGTTTTGTACTATGCTGACTCAGCTTAGTGTTTGTATGGATAGCCTTAGCCATTTTTATTGGCCCTACTTCCATTCAATTCCCATGAATGTAGTTAATTTATGGTATGCTTTACTCACTTATTTCCCTATTTTTGAGAAAGCAAAATATATGTGTGGCAAAAATGAAACTGATGAAACTATACTTATTTAATGTGTAAAATTTATTGCTCTTGGTTTAGCTGAGTGCATAAATGCATTTTGAGTTTATTATGGTCATCCCAAAATCGAATAATAACAGACATAAGGTTTGCAGTTAATGATTTTGGTAGCTTTTTGTTTGGCCGAAAAATTGAATAGATCTGAATTAATATAAATTTTACATAAAACTGAATGTTCGAATCTGAATTAATTTTATATTTTTGTCATTACAAAATTTCAAATGTTAGATAAATAATAAACATCTTAAAGAATATCAATAAGACAATATTTTATCATGACATAAATTATGTTTTGATGAATACAGACCCATTAATTTTCTAAATTAGAACATGTTAATAAATTATTGTAGTTTATGGGGTTTTATTGAAAAATATTCATAAAAAAATTGTAAAGATAAATAACATAAGTTTGAAGAAAAAATAAAGATAAAAAAGTTATAAGCTACTATTATGTTATCACAAGTTTTAGAGATGGAAGATAATACTAATTAGTAAGTTTTATTTTGGTAAAGATGAAAATAAATAATTTTTTACAGATTATTATCTAATAATGTCATTCATAGTTTTTAGATTAAGCAAAAAACTAAAAAAAAATGCTTAATAATTTAATGATTTAATGACTAAAAATTTGTATTAAGTTGAAAAAAAAACAAAATAAACTTAATTAAATCATTAACTCATAAAACAAACAGCCACTTAGTGGGCAAAATTTTCTATCCTCATCTAACCATTTTTGTTGGGGGGGGGGGGGGGGGTACAATTTATATGGCCATAAATATAATACTACTTTGACAAAAATATTTCGTTGTAAGATTTTAACAAAACTTATTAAAAGACTAAAATTTTGATATGTTGAGATTCCTTTTATTTTTTTAAAAAAAAATTATTCCTCTAGTTCACCAAAAGTCATGCAAGAAATGTGCACAATTTTTTTGCTATCAAAAAATTAAAAAAATTAAAAATAATAAAAATAAAGGTACTATCAGCAAGAAATTTTGTTAGTGATAGGATTTCGATAGAAGCATTACACATCAAATCATTTAGTAAATATTGTATTGTACTTTTTCTTACACCAGATTTCACTATTTTCCTCCATTTTCTTTATTATATATATAAAAGAACCATTTTTCCAACATTTTACTTTTATTTATCTGTTTATTTTATTTTATTTTTTAATTGTTTTGTCTTCGTCAGATAGATAAATATGGAAGCATAAAGTCCAGATGAGATAAACATTATCTTCCACGACCTTTTATTCTTAACTTGCACTTACACTTTTCTTGTCAGCCAGCAATTGACTATTTCACCCCCCCACCCTCACAAAAAAAAAAAGTCAATTTCTTTTACACGATAGGAGAGTGGACAAGTTGCAAATTACGTTTTTAGCTTGACAAATTCTTTGTTAGGAGAATATAAACAATTAGGAACCACTGGTCATGTCTAGAATCCTTAGCCAATTAACCAAACTTATATACATAAAATAAAAAGACTAAATATTTGTCCAGAGACACTTTTCTAGAATAGGATTTAAAACCCAAAAATTGAAACGAGGAGCAAAAAGAGGAAAAGAAGAAGAGTTGAGTATTTTTTTTAATAAAAATTAAGTATACATTAATTAAAGATGCTTGTTATTTTTTATAATAATATAAAATATATAATTATTCTGTAATCGTTTGATAAAAATTAAATAATTATAAAAATATAAAATAATAAAATTTTATTTTTTTTATAATCGTTGAATTTTTATTAAATGGATGCCGGACAGCCATATACTTTACACATTTACACAATAACGTAAGCCTAACAAGCTCCTACGTTAAATATTACCGATCATGTCTTTCCCCCGTTCTAAAATCTCCCGCCAATACCATGAGAAAAATCGACGATGAAATTAAAAATAAGAACGAAATAATAAAAATATTTATCGAGAAATTCTTTCCGTTTAGGGTTTTAAAATCCGAAACTTGAAATGGGAAGCAAGAAGAGAAGAAGAAGAAGAGAGGAGCGACCCACGATTCACCCCAAAAACAAGTACTCCGAGAACCCGCCCGATTTCGCTCTGTTGGCTTCTCTTTACCCGTCTTTTGAACCCTTCGTTTTCTACTCCCGTGACGGCCGACCCAGAATCGATTGGACCGATTTCAACGCGACCCGAGAACTGACCCGGGTCCTGCTCCTACACGATCACGGCCTCAATTGGTAAAGTTTTCGCACTCTGTTCGGTTTATTCGAATGAAATTTGAAATGGGGTTTTTCTTTTTAGCTTGTTCTATGATTTTATTTTATTTTATTTTACTCGAGTTGATATCTTAGCGGTGTGCTTCTGCTTTGCAAGTTGCAACTAAAGCGTACACTGACTTTTTTTAACTGTTAATTTTTTCAAATGTCGCAGTGGCTTAAACTTGACTGTTAGTGATTTCATTTCACAGTAGTCATGGATTAAAAGCTGGGACAATTCAATCCCAAGTACCCAGTTTCTGGTTTCTAGTATATGCTACTGCACAATTGGTAATTTGAGGGTATTATTGACCGAAGTTTGCATCTGTTCATTTGAGCCGACTTACTAGTAGTGATATTGACACCTTAATTATTTAAAACGGTTTCTGTTTTTGATGGTGGTTTGGTTCCTTTCATCCTTATTTTAAAATAGCATAACCAATTGGTTCCCTGCTTGAAATGCCTTATCTTACCTCGCAAAGCATTGATTAATGTCAATAATAAGGAGAAGGGAGCG
Source organism: Citrus x clementina (assembly GCF_000493195.1). Taxonomy (NCBI): domain Eukaryota; kingdom Viridiplantae; phylum Streptophyta; class Magnoliopsida; order Sapindales; family Rutaceae; genus Citrus; species Citrus x clementina. The sequence continues at coordinate 1,217,462 of NW_006262022.1, forward strand.
AGAATGCAATGAACTATGCGGTGACCAAACAGAACCATTAGCTAAATGAAGCCGATAGTTGAATTAGGTTGTTGTCTGTTGGTGGTTTTAACTTTATCAAGTCTCAAATAGCAAAATTGGAGTTTGTTTTCCCCTCTCTAGATTTGTTTACATATCAGTTGGTGCTTAAAGTTCTGTGCAAATTAGCATTGTAGTTTGGTTCATGTGAGGTGCTTCATCTTATGGAGATAGTTTCTGAACTTTAGGGATTCTAGCATTTGCTTTCAATTAACCCTTTTTCATAGGTTTTTTTTTGCTGTGACGAGTCTAAAATTTTGATTTATGGTGGTTTTGATTATTTTAACGTGAAATGGATCTTCTAGGTGGATTCCTGATGGGCAACTCTGCCCCACGGTGCCCAACAGATCCAACTACATTCATTGGATTGAAGATCTTCTCTCCTCCAACATCATTCCTACAACTTCCCGAAATGGTGATAAAGTGAAGGGTTTTGATATAGGAACTGGAGCAAACTGCATATACCCACTTCTCGGTGCTTCTCTTCTGGGATGGAGTTTTGTCGGGTCAGGTAGTATTTCAGTATTGTCATCATTATAGCCACTGGGAATATTTCATAATTCATTTTCCCTTCTAAAATTCAATTGAATTTTGATGTGGTTAACTGGGCTGCAGATATGACTGATGTAGCGCTTGAGTGGGCAGAGAAAAATGTAAAAAGTAATCCTCATATTTCAGAACTTATCGAAATTAGGAAGGTTGATAACAGTGAAAGCACCCCTTCTATTCAAGAATCTCTTACTGGCAAGTCAGTGCAGGATGAAAGCAATATGGATATGAGTGGTCACATGGATGAGGAGGCAGAGCCTTCATCCTCCTCTTCATTCAATCTGCCGGCTGGTGCACAAAGTAGTTATCATGGGCCGCCTGTACTTGTTGGAGTTGTCAGAGATGGTGAGCAGTTCGACTTTTGCATTTGCAATCCTCCATTTTTTGAGTCCATGGAGGAAGCAGGACTGAATCCAAAAACATCTTGTGGTGGCACTCCGGAGGAGATGGTTTGTTCTGGTGGAGAAAGGGCTTTTATCACTCGCATTATTGAAGATAGTGTTGCATTGAAGCAAACTTTTAGGTATTCTTTTTCTCTACTAGTCTTACTTCATCCATGCCTTACACCCCATATTTTCCTTCATAAATAATTAACTGTTACATTTCATACTTTCTTAGGTGGTACACTTCAATGGTTGGCCGTAAATCCAACCTTAAGTTTTTAATATCAAAGCTTCGGAAGGTTGGAGTTACCATAGTAAAAACAACTGAATTTGTACAAGGCCAAACATGTCGATGGGGCCTTGCTTGGTCTTTCGTGCCTCCTGCCAGGAAGATAATATCACCTCATGTAGCTGAAAAGAAAAACTTGTCTTTCATGCTTGAGGTTTGTTATCCTTTTTTATACTTAAGTTTTATAACTTTTCCTATTTCTTTTTCCTTTTCAACCTCAACAAGCTTATGCTGCTTCGTTTTGTAAACTTTTGAGCTATTAGTTTGCCACAATGGAAAGACCGTTTATGTGGTAAATTAATGTTTGCTTGATTGGCATTACTTGGACGAGCTACATCATTTTTCCAGTCACCAGTTTCAAATTAACCTTAAATGTTAAGTGGACTCCTTTCAGAAAACCACTGTTGCTGATGGGAGTTGAATTAAACCATTTTCAAATTAACCTGCATTTAACATATTTAGATAAATATTCTGCAAGATCAAGATTTCCATAGGATGTCCCCAGAAAATTAAGTTAAATTGAGCTGAGCTATTTCTGGACTTGCCTTCTCACTGCTTTATCTTTGCTCCCGGTTTCTTTCCCCTCATATAACTTGCCAGGCTTGTTGTTGGTTGACTTCTGGTATCTAGAGATACTGAAACAAGACAAAATGAAAATGTCCATACTATTTGTGTAATCAGATGAGAGTAGGGCTCAAATAGGTATTCATTTAAGCCAAACCATGTACAATCAGAAGTGGATCATATCTACTAGATTAAGTCAAATTTTGAATATTTGACTGCATTGCTTAAAGTGTGTATGTACCTACAAGTGTTACCTTATTTTTCTCACTGATGTGACATCTCATAATTGAATGTTTCTACCTGTAGGGAGTTCAACGTCAATTCAGTGCCCTAGATGTATTGCAATCAATAGAGACTTTTTTCTCCGCTAGTGGTGCATCCTGTAAATTGAATGCCTCTTCATTTACTGTCAATGTAAGATTCCACTGTTGGATTAGTCATGGTGTCTAACTATAATTTCTGTTATATCTCCATGTGCTTACATGCAGTGCACTCTCATTAATAGATCACTGTATCAAATGATCAATGTAACACAATCCTGAAGAATGAAGTGAATCGTGTTGATGAAGGCCCCACTAGCAAGCATTTGGAAGAAACATCCAGTAGTTCAAGTTGTTTGAATGCTTCTTCAACTTCTTTATCTTTTCGCACTGCAGTATGCTTCTTCCCTCACTTGGCTTCAATAAATTGATTTCTATAGTTAGAATCAACATGTGATTGCACTATATTTCAGGTCTTTCAGCAAATCCCCGGTACTCTTTTGGTGCAAGGATCACTACTGCATAAAGATAACCCACTCCCAGGTTGCTGCTCTTATTCTTTCAGATTTTGAAATGTTGAATTACCATAGGGCTAAGAGAATCCTTAGTTAAAAGTTTATTGAGTTGTGAGCCATATTCTTTGCAGGGTTATTCTCCTCAATATTCCAACAGTTGGAGGAAACGTTGAGATTTAAATTTTGTAGATAAAAGGCCTGTATCAATCATATCTTGTCTGATTTGGCAATACATAATTCAGATTTGATAAATGCAAATTGCAAAGCATCTGGAGATTCTGGATAGGTTTCAAGCAGATACCGCCGAGATCTTCTTCACTCATGTATGACCAAACCGGTAGAGAAATTGCATTTTGGCGTTTCCCTTGTGATCTTGTTTTATTCAATTATTTGATAGCTTAAATGTGATGTTTCCCCTGTGACCTTGTTTTATTCAATTATTTGATAGCTTAAATGTGATGCTATGTCGCCATTCTTGTAGTCATGATTGATAACTAGGTGCATGACACTTTGTGATTATCAACAAAAACGTTTCTTTTAATAACAGAAGCAAACATAGATTCGTATCTTTGAAGTTACCATCCTTTTTGTTGCTCTTATTCCCATTTCTAGTTCGTGAGTTTATGTGCTTAGGCTGAATGTATTTTGTGCCTTCTTAAAACAAGGGCTAGTTGCTGGGTAAAGAGAATGAAAAGTATGGTGATTGCAGTTTCTACCAGCTCTATGCGTAATCCACTATTAGTAAATCAACCAGCACCAAAACTAAATAAAATTAATGCTTGAATGGACCATAATCACACAAAAGTCCTTTACGTATTCTAATTTGTTGTGCACCAACAGACATATCAACAGTCAAACAAACAATTGAAATATGCAGAAACTGGAAGGTTCTTAACTCGAATAGAAACTGCGCACTTTTCTCAAGCTTTCCCCTCAACCCTTGCATGTGTAAGTCCAACGCAAGCATCAACAAAATCCCCATCGATAAAATCTGTAGAGAAAATCTGCAAGCGATCAGCAAACCCTTTAGAGTAGCATTGATTTATAAACAACCTAGCATATCCATGAATCCTCCCAGTCACAGGCTTAACACACACTACTGGGTTATCAGCCTTGGGGGTCACCGTGTTTTCGACCCTGTAAAAGAACTTTCGCGACGTCACCGGTGGCTGCTGACTCAAATGCTTGATATTACTGTCAAATTTTGTTGATGGCAAATCTGTATCAACCCAATTATCCTTCAGGTACCCAGCACTCCATAAGGGTCCCCCTGCCTTAGGCTGAGGGGACTTCCTCGGCTTCCACACACAAATTACTCTCTTGGGCAACAATTCCGCTATTGTTTTGTTAAAAGCGTTATCATCCTGATGAATCAGGAACTCTCCAAGCTGCTCTTCCAAGTACTTGTCAAACTCCGGTGGATCTTCGTGTCCAAATTCTGTTCGAATTTCCAGGATTATAATTTCTGAATCAGTCTCCGCTAGAAACTTCTTGACGTCATTAATAACAACGTCGACGCTGTAAGTTAACAGGATTCCATGGCAAACGCGGCGATCCTCCTGAATCCGAATGTCAATGACCCTCGCACCTAAAACAAGCTGCTTATAAATGCTCAAGCTCTGGCACTGCGCAAAAGGGCGAGTTATGCATGGGATGCCAATCTTGTTAGTGGCAGAATCGTGAGTGCCGGGCCACAGAATCTTGTTTAGATGAACCTTCTCAGGATTCAGGCCAGCCATCCATTTTTTCCTGTCTTGAGGACGGTAATCACAGCCGGGAAACTCGACGCCGCAGTTTTCGCAGAGATCACACAGAGCTTTCTTCTCCGTTGACACAGCTTTGCGCCTGGCAATCTGCTTAGAAACCTGAGAGCCCATTTTTTAGAAACCTGAGAGCTTTCCTTTTCGTAATTCTTCTTCTGAGTGAAAAAAAGAAAAAAAGAAAAAAGAAAAAAATTGTAGCTGGCTTTGAAGAAAAAGATAGTGATTGATACATAGCGTTATAATATCAAATTGACGGAGATTTATAGTGGGGTTGTGCACGTTGGAGTGAAGAAAACGATGAAGGATATTTTTTATGCTCTAAGGTTACGTCCACAATAAATAGCTGTACTAACAATGCCGCGCTCTCCATTTCTTCTTTTTTCTTTTAAATATCTCAAATTTTCGGTGCATGTTACAAGTTTCTTTTGTTGTTAATGCTTCAGATTTTTGGCACATTACATAATATATCATAAATTTAAAGATTAAGAACGAAAACTAAAGGAATAAATAGACCAAAAGAATGGAATAATTTGGTACTACAAAAATTTAAATTTATTCAATTTTACACCTTTTATATAATTTGTATCAAGCATCTATTAAAAAAAATATAATTACCTTACAAAACACAACAATAGACAAAAAATCGAATATATTCAAATTTTTGTAACATTTAAAGTTTTTTTTTGTAATATACTGCACTAGACCGTGTTGTATGGTAGCCATTCTTCTCCCCAGTAGCCATCTAACACATGGTGAGCTGGTGAAATGGAAAAATTATGATGCGAAATGTTTGTTGTCTTTAGCTATATGTGGGCCGTCGCGGTGGCATTATTGGTGGAGATTTATAATCATAACTTGTCTTTTGATCGGTCCACTCTTGTACGTGTGGCTTTTAAACTTTTTGGGTCGAGATTTCAGTCCCCTTACGCCTCAACACGTGTTGGAGTGTTATCAGATTTGTTTAATTTAATTCAAATATCAGTTCAATCTGAAAGCTCTGCAAATCCAGCCAATAAATGAGAATATACATTGAAATTACCCAAAATTCAATCTGCCGCATGATACTGGATAATATTATCACTCTGCTTGTTGATGGGATTTCAAGAGTAGGTGCAACCACCTCTTTTATCTCGAAGTCATCTTTAATCATGAATCACAATGAATAGAAAAATCCCTACAATCTTTTTATTTTTTTAAATATTGATATATACAACTATTACTAATATTACAATAGATTACAATTAGTACAACTAATATTTATAATCAGATAATATTATTAGAATTCATGTATATATTATTACTCGTACTACAGTACATTATAATTGATACAATTAATATTTACAAGCAGATAATACTACTAAATTCCGTCTCATACTACAGTACATTATAATTGGTACAACTAATATTTACAAGCAGATAATACTACTAAATTCCGTGTATGTCAATCTTTTGAATATCTATCCAAATTTTTTACCCTCATTAATAAAGAGGTATTTACTCTACCTATTTTTTTTTTAGAGAGAAAATTGTCTCAATTTAATTATAAAATAATTGAGAAAAAACTGCAATTAACCTCCATAGTACTTTTATAAAGGTTCGAACACTTACTCTCACACATTATGAGTGTAAGAGCTCTTCCACTAGGCCAAAAGTAGATTAAAATCATAAGGATCAAAGATTTAATTCAGTACGAATTAGAGATATTTTCTTGGTTTGAATTAACTAGAGTTTTCAATGATTTTTCTACACATATGTATTTGTTTAGATAAAGCTCAAATCAACAGAATTTTAATGTTAATTAACTCTAATAACTGAGACCCAGACTTAAAAGCAGTATGCTTTCGAGTTTCAACACGAAATTCATGCGAATGAGCTGGAAAGACCATTGGAATTAACAATGCATTGCTCACCAAATGGCTGACGACAGTCACCTAATGCAAAACAAAAGATCAATAATGAACGGAATTTTAAATAGGGCTTTAAGAGGAAATATGTTAAGTCAACGATCATGGGGCAGCCAATATTCCGAAGCCAATTTGCTTGATCTGATCATTGTTTAATTTTGTGTCTATCAAATTAATATTAAAGTTTTTTGGAGTCCAGAAGTCTTGTCTTTACTTATCAATAAAACCTGTAATGTCTATCTGCCTTTCTTCAAATAATAAATTTGAGTTTCACCGCATTTTGATTGATAGGGTCTAATTCTTTATTATTATTATTATTATTATTCAGTTAGGGTCTAATTCTAATACCGTATTCTTTCATCTGACATATTTAAATTTCACAATATTCTAACTATGAATATGTTTCTAGGAAAGCTCTTGCGAGAATAAATAAATGATCAAGTATCTAACTCAAAAAACTATTCTACTAGATGAAATGTCTCATCTATCTATTTATAAGCTTAAAAATCTTTTTCTTTACTGCCTTGCGATAAAAGTATCCGAAACCAAACCAGATTTCTACCTCTCCTTCTACTTTCATATGAAGTTAAAACAGTAATTTTAACTCAAAATAGTTAAAATCTTAATGGGGGTTTAAGAGAACTTTGAAGGGGTGCCAACAGCACAATGCTTTCGCTTTAAAACTCTTTTCTTAATGGGCTGAACTTGTGGACTCAATAGGCATATTAAACAGTAGTAATGCTTTTGACGCCCCTTTCAAATCCTTGTAAAACCCCTTCTTATTAATGATCATAGTTATATTGTTATTGGAAATTACATTAAAGGACAATTATTAATTAAACTAAATTAAAATCTTTACCCCTGCAAATTATGAACTCTCTCATCTTTGCATCTTAGTTTATGATATAATTATTTTTTTTAATGAATTCAAATAATTTTGAGACAACCAAAAAATAAATTACCTACTGATAAAAATTTTTATTATCAAAAAGTATGTTTAAAATTTGATTAACTCCATTATATAATGAAAAAAGTATGTTTATATTTGATTAAATGCTATAAGTATAAAAATGGGGCTTCATAAGAGTTTTAGAAGGGTGTAAGTAGGAGCTCAACTCTTTAGACAGTCTCGTAACTGTGAGAGCTGTTGCCGAAGTTCTGGGGCATCGGATTGGGCTTTGATTCATAACAAGTCTCCGGGTTGTTTTGGGCCACGGCGAGGTCTGTAGCAATCTTACGCAAAAGTAAACCAAAGTATGCATCAAAGTAATTAATTAATTATTGTTCATGCTTAAGTTAAAGTGTATACAGAAGGGATTCGATTTCTCATTTGGTCCTGTGGATTCGGTTAAATCTTCCAATGTCAAAGAGTTTATTCTAGACGTTAAAAAGTAAATTCGATACATTTGGATTTAAATATCTAAGCTATATACCATAATAGATCTACATCTAATTTAGGAGATTCTAATACAATAAGTAGACGAAAGGTTAGGATTTGAATTTTCTCTACAAACATTCCCAACCCCCAATAGACCCAAGTACATTTAACATTTGTGGTTCACATGGATGAGTGGAGAATTATTTGAAAACAGATTTGGTCAGTCTTATACCTAAATATCTAAGCCAACTAAATACTCAGTTATTCGATATATTTTAAGTTAAGTGTCCGTTTAGTTATTATATTTATAAAAATACCTAAAGACACTTCTTCCATTGAATATTTTATACTCTTATCCTTATTTTTTCTTTCCTAATAACAATAGTATCCTTCCAACAATATTCTTGAGAATATTAATTAAAAGAAAAAAAAATGATAATTTGTTAAGTCAACCTTAAAAGTAATATAAAAATTTAATATCCTTTTATATTATTATTATTATTATTTTATTTTTAGTATTAATTTGGTAAATTATTTTTTTATAAAATAATTATTGGTAAGATTGTTGGAAGGATATTATTGTAAAAAAAAAAGGTTAAAAATATAATATATTTAACTACATAGGTATTTTGAGATTTTTTTTTTTTGAACATTTACCCTATCTAAGCTATGCAACAAAAAAAAAAAAATCATCTTATTAGTAAATTTGTAATGCAGTCGTCAAAATCCAGCGTTTTCTCTGTTAAAATGAAAATTGCAGCTTCGGCTTCCATTGAAAGGTTCAGGCATTTGAATTGACAGTTGAAACGCGGGGATTAGTCTATCGAGCCAGACACTAAAAATATCTCATGAACTGGTTCGGATCCGAAAGATCAGCAGCCATATAATAAGCAAGTGGGTGGATTCAGTGGCGGATCTAGAAGAATAATTTATCGGGGGCTAAATTAGATAATAGTAAAATATAAAAAATTAAAATTTTGAATATATAAAATATTTATTAATACATTTATAATTATTTTCTACGAAATTTCATATTTTAAAAATATTATGCAATAGACTTGTCATCAATATTATTAAATTTATTATTTCTTATATAAACAACCAAACTATCATTTATTTCATCCAATTCCAAAGATGATTATTAATGAGTTTCATTACTGAAAACGTTCTCTTTACTATTATTATAGAAAATGTAAGAATTAATCTTATTTTTGAGAATAGAAAATATTTTGGGTGGAGGGCTATCATTATTTTTAATTAAAATATAAGTTTTTATAATTCTTAAAAGTTAAAGTTTAAATTTTATGGGGTTTATAATTTATAGTGACTATTTTAATAAATTTAATGAGGGATAATTAGAAAATAAAAATATTTTTCTTTTTTATTTTTACAATTGTTTTTTGGCCAGTGGGGGCTTGAGCCCCCACTGGTCACATGCTAGATCCGCCCATGGGTGGATTGCCTAACTAATAATAACACTTTACAGCTAATTTGCAAATGCCAATCCAAGAAATTAGAAAAAAATAAACAAACCCTCGCACTATTTTCAGTAATTAAATATACAAATCTACACTTCCAACGATGATCTCTATTAGATAGTGATTGCAAATTGAGGCTGAACACAAAATATTCCAATAATGCCATCCTCACTTGATACATGTGATGTAACATTGTTAAAATTCTATTTCAGCATCTTCCAACAACACACACCAATTAAAGCTCTGACCCATAAATATATTGCTTTTTATCGCATACTTATTTTCATATATTTAGAAAATATCTAAGCAGCCTCATATAGGCTTGTGGAAGCCAGATATCTTTTCAAATACTTACAAGAAATATGAATCTTAGATGGGTCCGAAGAAACATATTATTTTTTTTTCTAATATATTGATATATTATAATAAAAAACTCTACATATATTTTTATAACGAGACATCAATCAAGATGAAAATCTATTCTACCCCTAAAGTGAGGAGTCAAATAAACTCATATCAAATAAAAAGTACCGAGACTCAAACTCATGCGACTAAGATTATTGGACGCATGAGTTATCAATGCGCTACAAGCCCATTGGCCCCAAAAAAACATATTGTTTGAAAATAAAACCATGTCCAAAATATCTTTTATAGATATTTATTACCAAAAAAAAAAATGCCTCAAAAGATGGTAAATATTGAAAACAATATCCTTTCTCTCTCTCTCTCTCTCTCTCTCGATCTCTCTTGCATATAATACTAGTCAGTACTCAGTAGTCATAAAACAGCTAGAGGAATTAATTAATAATTCGATTAAAGCAAAAGTATGATGGCAACCAAGCTTGCTAGGGTATAAAGTCTAAACAGGGCGCCCACTGCTGCACTGTATTTGTAACGCGAACTGCCCCAATACTAATAGAAGAGACCTGTATCTATCTATCTATATATGACAGCTAAGATTCTCGTTTGAAGCTATAAATTATTCATTCGGCTCCAATAAGTTTTAAGGGACAATTTCCTCGGTACGATACAACTGCGGATTAGAAATTTACATTGGATTTAAAAATTTCATAAAACTCTTTTAACAATTTGTTAGTTTGATGTTGGGATTACAAGATAATGTTAAGTATTTGGGCATGCAGTGCCTTTGCCGTATTTGGTGAAAAAAACAAATCTATAATCTATTGATGATTGACACTTGGCTAAGCTCGGCGTTAGAGGCACATAATTTGTATTAATTAATTAATTTCAGCATAATCTAATCCTTATCGGGTTAATGTAATCCTAGGACCACCCTTGCAAAGGAAACCGTATCTTCATAGGATATTGGAGTAAATCTTTTTCACGTGGGCATTGGCCAATCAGATGATAAGATCATTGCACAATATGTTTATTTTATTTCGTACTTGCACAAAGGACAAAAAAAACTAGGGTGCTGCCGTGTGTTAGGGCAAGCTTTTGCTACCAATTCAAAATATGACTTCATATTTTGGATCGGGAGATTGTCACTCTTGTTATTATATTTCAAGTTTTTGTAGTATCTGGTTAATATCCTTATGGCATCAAACTCCTACTCATAGTCACAGGACTCACAACTTATATATATATATATATATATATATTCATATTCTCTTCTAATTTAACACTTAAAATCAGTGCTGGGCCTCTAATAATAATGTTCAGGATGTGGGTTCAAGTGTCCGTGGGGATATTCCTCATATATCGTTTTACAGTAGTTTTATGAGATTTTAGAATTCTTCTATAAAATGTTTATATCTATACCCAAACGAAATTTCATATTGTAAAAATAATAATAATAATAATTTACAGCCAAACTTAACTCAGCTTATTTGCTTAACCTAGAAGAACTATATTCAACATATTATCTCTTTAACAAAAATAAGCACTATACATGTTAATAGAAATGTTCCAATCAGAATGACAGACAGACAAAAAATACAGATTTCAATACAGTGTATTATGTCATTTAGTGTATTGGAATATATATATTTCTTATCTTATATTTTATTTTTGATTTTAATATAGTCAGGAATCCTTGATTTAAAAACTCACTCATATGTTAAATTTAATTTTGACGTTAATGGAGTAACAAGAGGTATTATAATTAAGGATGCATTTAATGTGATCTCTTATATCTAATATTGTAAGCGTAATTGCTAAGGCGTGCAATGACCATATGCATTTTATTTTTTGTTTCATTTTTTAACAATGTTCATATTGGTGCTACTTTATTCCTGTGTTGGGATTAACCGTAAGTTCGACAAAGGCATGCATATATATTAGATGCCTAGCGCAGGACGTACGGAAACTAAATCCCTTCATGCGCATGTCGCTATTGTCGGTATAATTCAAAAAATGTGCATGTGGCTGCATATACGAATGAACTAAATTTGTCTATCTTATTCCATAAGCATTAATCTCAGCTTAATTAACGTACGTGCAACTTACGTATAAATTTATATACTCATCTGATATGAGACTTTGCTTATTGCCGAAACTAGCACGTATGATCTGTTTTCGAGCCAAAACAATGACACTTAAATATATGCAATATATTAGTAATAGAATCAGTCAGATAATGTAAGACGTGTGCATTCATTTAATGTTACTATTAAATTGTCCGGTAATTGTAACATAATTTGTATGAGCCGGGACTCAATTAATTTCCTGATGCAATGCCCAAAGATGCACTTTTCACAGGGCAAATGTTAACAAATAGTTGTATGTGTACCTGGTGTTCCGCCGGTTCACATGTTACACTTTGGCAGCTTGAGTGAGCCCCGATAAGCACTGACTCCAATAAAAATGCAGCCAATTAGTACAAATATGTACCGTTTGGAACTTTTGAAAAAATAGCTAACGTTGTTTCTAGAATTGCACCTAGTAATTCAGGTATTGTTTATTGACTAATATGATTTGAGTTAGGGTTCGGATATGTAGTAATCACTCCGCGGTAGAACACTCTTTCATAATCATACGATTAAAATTATAACGTGTTTTTATTTATTTATTATTTTACGTGTGTAACTGTGATTCACATTTTATTTTAGAACCACTTTAATGTAGCCATGACCTTTGAGTTATTGATCACAACTTTTAGGTTGAAAAGCCACACCACCACAAAAATTATTAATGCTAGTCAGATCAATCAAGTGAAACAATCTAATAATAAGAAGAAAATGGCATTCTTAATTTACGAGTAACATCATTTTTCTTCTTTTATTAGAAGCTGCAGGGTTGGGCAAAAGCCTAAATAATCTTTTTTTCCATTGTATCTTTCTTATCTCTTAGAATTTAAATTTAGATTGTCAACTATATAAAATTACTAAAAAAATCATTTCGACAAATGTCGGTGGACTTTTTTTTTTCTTTTTTTGGAATTCAATTATAATATGAATAGAAATTAAATCTCCTTCTCATAATGTGGAATTCTCTGCAAGGTTCAGGCGTGCAGGATCCTAGCAATCCCATTTGAGCTCGGATTCAGGCCTGTATATGTGGCTTCAAAACTCAATTGATCTTTGTCCAATTTCAGAGATGACACTTCAAACATAGAATTTTCTTTGGGTCAGGATCAAGCCTATTTTGTGTCCCAGAAAATTAACTAGTCCGGGATGAAATATTTCCCGTTCCTTTATTCATTATTCGGGCCATCTGTAACCCGAAACATTGCCATCCTTACTCTCACAAATAGGAGCAGGATTTAAGCCGGAAATCTCTTACACAGAGTTTTACTTGTTAAACCAATTAACACTCACAATAAATAGTAGTACTATTAAATCATGTTGAATCCCAAATTTACATTTAATATTGCACCTTAATTATTTGGTATACGAATTTCTTTCAAATGATGTTAAAGGTTTGCTATTTAAAAGAGTTTTCTTCTTCTTCTTCTTATTTATTATTACTTAGGAAATTATTTCTGCACCACCTCTCTTTTATCACATGTATGTCTAAACATTATAAGATTTTGACATAGTCTTTACACCAATTTTATCTCTAAACTTATATCAATCAACTACTTTAACACTATAATATGACTATTTTACCCTTAAATGAATTAAAAGACTATTTTATTCTATAAAATTTTAAAAACTAAAAAAATTATAATTACAAGAATACCCCTGAATATTAAAACAAATAAATCTCAAAATTCCAAAATGTTAATTTTTTATAATTATAATTTCATTCAAAAACTTTCATGTTAATTTTTGTAATTATAATTTTATTTAATTTTAATAATTAAATTAAAAATAAGAAAGTTTACAAAAATTAACATGAAGAGAAAAACTCTCTATAATTATTGTAAACTTCCTTATTAAAATTCAAAAACTTCCCTTATTACTTTTTGGTTAGGTTGCATGCATGCATTTTCAATTCGTTGATATTTATGTTGTATGTGGATGTGACTTATTGTTGTATTAGTTGTTTGCACGATAAATGATAAGAGAATATCAAGTTATCAATTGTTATGTTACTTTTTAACATTTCAGATTAAACTTGGGAGGAATAATACTACTTCATATTTGGTTGGACTTGTTGAACATGTGACATATTTCTCTCAAAGAATTTATTTGATTATTAGTTATTATGCTAACCTCAACAAATTGAAGTGAAACACCAGCTTAAAAAAGCCTTGCCTACTTGATCACTATCATTTTCATTCTTTATTAGAAACGAATTATGGGTTAGATGTGTGAAGGGCTATATAATCCTAGCAGCCTAGCTCAGGTGGCATCTAGATTTAATAACTATTTCCACAGCTTTAAAACTCTCTTCTTTAGCACTTTTCTGATGCTGCAGATATAACCTAGAAATGTCTCATGACCTACCAAACTTTTAAAATATAAATCAAGTTTGTCAGTATGTACCAAGCCGAAAATATCTACCACCAAATAAGGAACGAAAAATGAAAAATTATGTCTGCACCACCTCTCTTTTGTAATACGTACATTTAACTACAAAAGATTTTTGACATGTCTTACGCATCCCCTATTTTTTTTAATTTATATCAATCAATTACTTTACCACTAACACTTTTACAATCTATTAGAGAATCTAAATAAAATAATTATTTCATCCTTAAATGTATTAGCTATTGTACTCTTTAAAACTTTGAAAAACAACAACATTTATAATTACATAAGAAGCAGGACTGTATATAAACAAGTAAGTCAATTGAATGGTCTTTTATTTTTATTTTTTATGTTGTAAATAATGGGTTTTCTATTAATACATTTAAGGGTTAAATAATCATTTTGTTTAGATTTTTTAACAAATTTTAATGTTGTTATTGGTAAAATAGTTGATTGATACAAATTTAAAAATATAGTTGTGTATAGAATAAGCTAGAACTTGTGTAGAGATTGATTTGTTTCAAAGCTTAATAAGATCAATGCACTACCCAAGATCTTTGTCAAGATTAGCTCAAGTTGCACACAAATTTGAAGATGAATCTAACCAATTCAAGGACTGACTAAATTAACAAAAACAACTCAAGCACCTAATTGAGAATAAAAAAATGAAATTAGATCACAAGCTTAATATCAGAGAACACACAAGATAACATGATTAAGTCTTTTACAAGACCTATATCCATCGGCGGAACCACCAAAGCTAATTTATTGATTGATTCAATAAAGAAAATACAAGAACTCAAAGCTAAATTATAGAGCTCAAGAACAAGCTTTCTCTCTCTCAAATCTCTCACAAGAATTCTCTAGAATCCCCCTAGTATAAGTTCAAAAGCTCAGCTTTATACAACAACAACATAACGACCTTGAAACCCAAATTGCTCAACCTTTCAACACATCGCAAAACTACTATAGTAAGAAATGTTGAATATTGATCTTAGATCAAAAGCAACTTATTCAATAATTTCTAACCAAAAAAAATTGGTAATTTTTTTAAACTTTATTTATTCTATACTTTTCTTCATTTTGGTGACAACTTTTAAAAGTTAGTGGAAAGTTTTTTAAAGTGACTTATAGATAAAGCTTAGAATTTTATTATAATAATGTATTTCCCCATAAAACCTATTTATGCTTTGGTTACTTTCTCTTTTAATTCATATTCATGTCTTGTATTATGAGTTTGATATGGATTATAAAGTTAATCAAATTTTAATTAATTTATGGGGTAATTATCCTTTTAATATGCCAAATTTGGCTAAATAACATACCACTGCATAAATTATTGAACTGTAACACGTTCACCACAATAACTTAAAAAAAAATTGTTTACTACATTTACATCACTTTTATTAATTAACTTATAAAATACCAATATTGCCCCCAGTGAATAACTCCTTAAATTATATAAAAAGGAAAAAAAAATACAATATCCAAAACAACCCCAAATGTTTGAAAATTTGACAAATAACCCTTAACATAATTAAAATATATGCTCCAAAGATTTTAGATTTTCACTACTCACCCCAAAAATTTGAAATCCTGAATTTGGCTATGAAATCATAAAATTAAAAAATTTTAACAAAATTTACAAACCTTAAAAGCGAAAACATATCCACAACCCCATTTTGAAGAAGAACCCCTGACCACTCTTCATCGCATGCAATAGCTGCATAATCGTGCCATTGCACACGGAACCCCAACTTGGTCTCCTCACCTACAAAGGCCCCATCCATATGCTGCCATTCGTGGCAACTTCAATGACATTGTGCCAATGCGTGCAGCAACTCCAACACCCTACCTCTGCGCACAACAACATCATCCATCACGCTACCGAGCGCTAGTGATCCTTAACCTCTCACCACCTCATTAAAGGTTGGCGATTTTAGATCAATTTGAATTAGTGTTAGGGTTTGTGAATTTGATTTAAGGTTAGGGTTCGTGAATTTCAACAATTTTTCAATACTTTTCTCCTTTACTTTATTGTACTATATGTTGATGATAATAATAATAATAATAGTTCTTAATTTTTTATCCTTTATGGTTACATTTAGAAATTTGGGTTTAATTTGATGAAAAAATTACTTTCCAATGTGACATCATGTTAGAGTATTGGAAGTGACAGAAATATAGTACATTGTTGTTTTTAAAATGTAATTGTAGTGAAGTGTTATACTTCAATTAGTAATTCATATAATAGTTTGTTATTTTGCAACACTTGAAATCATAAAGAAAAATAAGCCTAATTTATTTTTTATTTTGCTTTGTATTAGAATACACACACATATATGTATGTATGCATGTATGTATGTATTATCACTGCAGACGTTCTAAAATTTTAATCAATTTATATAATATATATGACTATTTAATTGGTCATTATTATAGACCGCCCCACAATACTCTAATCCTGAAATATAACCAAACTATATATAAACTCTATTTTTTAAGACCACAAAACTCTCAACAATACATGTTACTGAATAGCTAAATGTTCGTTGAACTAAAACTAATTATTTATTAAGTATACTAGAAGAAGATTATTTTTTATTATGGCTATAGAAGCTTGGAAATTGAGCAAATCACATGCCTGCATTCTAGTCAGTCTCTCATTTAACTTTCTCTTCGAAAAACCAGCAAATAAGTTAATAATTCTCTCTCTTTTTTTTTTTAATAAAAAAGATAACAAATGTAACAAAAAAGGCTGCCTAATTTTTACATCGGCATAACCAAATAAAGTTGATGCATCTCTACCTTTTTGTTATTTTGTTATTTGTTCTTTTTTTCTTTTTCTTTTGATTAGAATTTTAGATGGGGTTGATAATTGACAGTTGCAACTCCCAAACAACCAGCTGCATGCCAGAAGCAAGAAACAGAGAACAAAGCCTTTTTCTTTTTTCCTTTTCTTTTTCTTTTTCTTTTCCTGGGGTTGCGTGCACAATTGCCTGTTTTAGAAACCTTAATTGAAACAAAATAAATTAATAAATAAACAAGAACTTTCAAAGATTCTAAGATGTGTTTGTAGTAAGTGTTTCTTACCAAAATTTATCATAATTTTTGGTTAAATTTTTATTAGTTATCTATTGATGACTTCATATGTATTTGCTAAGGTATGTAATATGATGAGTGATGATACAGCCATAAACTCTTGTACAAACTGATGTGTCATTAATTCATTGGTTGAATGAAAATATAAAATAATAGAAATAAATCGTGTGTGCCAAGAGATATTTAATTTAACCAATGAATTAACGTCACATCAGTTTGTACAAGAGTTTGTAACTATATCATTACTCATAATATGATAGCGCAAATTATGAGAGAATAACAGTTGATAATGCGCTAAATAATTCATAAAATCAAATCATCGGCAGAATTTTATTGCTAGAAGAAGTGAACTCTTGAGCCTGAAAAGATTATGAACACCACACATCTATCAAGTGTATGATCCAAGAGTTCAATTAGGGTTCAGGAATCATGACGTCACTTAATGCAACAATTAATTAGAAGACTCCATTGTTGAATTAATAGGACCAAGAAGCAATAGAATTGTACCTAACACCCCAATATTTAAATTAAGCCAGTTGGATGAATTAACAGCCTGATTAATACACCATTTCGCAACGTTTCAAAAGGGAAATGTCATCAATCAATCAATTTTGAGCTTCTAATCTCAAGGAAATATTTTCAAACAAAAACCCCTACTCCGATTGCAACAGATCAACCTACAAAAAAGGCACTTGAAGAATTTCTAACGTCAATCACATTATAATTGTGATGCGATTTAATTTACATTTAAGAAAGTGTGTCAAATTCAAATATACAGGAAAATTTCAACCACCAATGATTGGTTAACTCAATATGGGTAGCCTCAACTTGATTTGTATTTTATTCAAGGCTACAATTTAAACAAAAACAGAAAATAAATAAAAAATTTATTTGCCAACGTGGCGATCGTGCAAGCTTATAGTTGCCACATAGAGTAAATAACATTTGTCAATTGTAGAAAGGCCTTTAAACAACTCTTTTTTCCGAAAATTAAAAATAAAAAAAGGACAAAAACCGCCCTCGGTTTTGTTAACAACACGTGTCAGTGATCTATTCGATTAACACTGCTCACAATTCCACTAGTTCAACACTCACCCCACGAATCTGGGGCGCTCTGAGACTACGAGGAAACTGTTCTCCCGCACTCGCGCGTGCAGATTCGACGCACTCGCTCTCCCACGCTTACATCTGTCCATCTGAATCTTTGCTTATGGCTCACAGCTTGACCCGATCTCTCGATTCTCCAAGGCTCCCCAGCGCGATAACAATAGATTCGCTTGGACAACTGTCGCACGCAACGAGCGAGTAAAACGATTATTTTAATGAGCCCGCGATTAGAGAAAAACAAATCCACTAAGCTGTTTTCGGGCTCCCAAAACCGGGTTTGTTACCTTAAATAAGAGAATTTTACATCGTACTGCGTCTTTAAAAACCACTTCCATAAAAATTTTCCATAATCGAACATCTCTCCAAAAAAATCGCTTTTTATTTTCTTACTTCATAGTCTATATAGCTCCGAACAAGTAAGTTGAATTTTTTTTTTCTTTTGTCTCTTTTTTTTGTGGTTATTTTTCTATTTTTAGTTTCTTTTATATAAGTATATATAATCATACCATAGTGATCCGTTTATTATTCGTTTCATTTCATTATACGTAAGTGTTACATTTTTTTCTACCTAGTTTTACTATGAAATTGTATCGTGTTAATTTTTGTAGTATTTAGAAAAAAAATTAATTTATCGCGATAATTGTATTGTTCATCAAGTTTTGACTTTTGAATATCAGTAATAACGGTGCTGTGATTAATTTTGTTTGATCTAAGGAGCGAGATGGGTCGTGGGAAAATAGTGATCAGAAGGATTGATAATTCGACGAGCAGGCAAGTGACTTTTTCGAAGAGGAGAAATGGGTTGTTGAAGAAGGCGAAAGAGCTCTCGATTCTCTGCGATGCTGAAGTTGGGCTAATTATCTTCTCTAGCACTTCCAAGCTTTATGAGTATTCAAGCTCTAGGTAATTACATCTTCTTCTTCATCATCACTTCTACTTTCCTTTCTCTAAATAATTAATATTAATCTATGCTTCTCTTTATTGTTGATTTTTTTGTTTTAATTCGCACTTGTTATTATTTTATATTAAAAAAATTATCTGCCATCTATACATAGCCTTTCTTTCTTTCTTTTTCTTTTTTCCCGAAGATATTTATACTTCATCAATGATTTTTCGTTCGGATGATATTATTATTGCTAGTATATGTGTACATACAGGATCGAACGAGTTAGTGTTTTTTGTTGCATTTGGCTTACGTAAAATATATACGCCTTTGTTGTTCATGCTTTTTTTTTTTTTTTTACCAGCAAGGAAATACTAATGTTTGATCTTCATGCTATAAGCACAAAGCTTAAATTCTGTAACATATTTGTCGATAGATTCATGTACATCATAGTCTACTTTTCGGATGTGCGTGTGTATTACATAATTTAAGAAAAGAAAATAAGCGATACTAAAAATGATCTGTTTGGCAAAATTAAATGTATGACTTAAGAGCTTAATCAAGTCGTTAAAGTGCTTATCAAATGGGTCTCTCTCTCTCTCTCTCTCTCCATTTGTCTTCTTTTCTTTTTTACGTTTTCTGAGAGAAATTAATTAGTCAGCAGGCAGTACTGAAGGCGCAGAGTTTGCATGTGGTGCTGAGGCATTGTTTAAACACTGCATATAGCGCTGATAAAACTTTAGCGATTGAATTAAAAGCTCTATGTTTTTCCATGCATCGTTGAGGCAAATCTGGCGGTTTCATCAAGTCGTTGTGTCAGTGATTTCTTCTCTATATCTTTGAAACTTGTAGCTGAAAGATTTGAGCCTTTTTTAAGTTTGTAATCTTCCTATCTGTGCGATGATACGTATGTGTGCTAAGATAGTTATGTCGGAGACTCCTACACAAGATGGAATGTCGTAATACGTGACTTTTGTTCTTGTGATAATGGTTATTGATATTTTAACTTGATGCGAATGTGTTAAAAAGATTTTATGAATGTTGTATTGGTCTTTAGTTCTTGAAATATTTACATGCGACAATGGTTTTGATAATCTTGCCAGATTTACAATTTTGGTTCTTATCATATATTTATCCCCAAATAATCTTGATTTCTATCGTATGTGCATTTGGCATTGGTCATGACTCAGAATATTTAGTTTGAAGAAAAGTATTTGACTACTAGGTGGCACATCTTCCACTAAAATTCTCACCATCTTTTCATCTCGATCGTGAAAAGAGTCAAGACACAGAAGATTAAAAATTAGTGAAAAAGTGCATTGCACCAAGGGTTTTTTTGTTTTTTCCCCCCCCCCCCCCCCCCCCCCCGGGAAATTTATCAATGATGTTGGTGATTAAAATAACGAAGTATATATTTGACATAATATATACTATTGAGTAGTTGTATTAAAATTCCGGAAAGAAACAGATATTATAGGTTTCCATTAATCTAGGTTTATCTAATTTTTAGTGATCTTCATTTGATAGGTTTCTATTAATCTAGATGTATCTAATTTTAAGTAGTCTTCATTTTATAAAATATTCAGGTAGTTGTTTCTTTAGTCTTTAGATTTTATACTGCTTTTTGAAAGGTAGAGTTATTATGTTCCCTTAATTAGCCTGCTCTTTCAACTAGTATATATCATTGTGTTGTAGGATATCTCAACTACACATTCAATTTGTCAATTCCTTCTTTAGTAGGGCTTGGAACTTTTAAAGGTGCTTAAAACTCTTACCACAACTAACAAGCAGTACTCCACAAGTAACTGGAGAAAAGTGGTGGGAAAAGAATGTAACTTGGAGCTGAGAAATGAGCTTATATATGTATATCCATCAAATAGTTAATGCACTACATTTCAGATGTGACATTTAGTTACCCATATGGACCTAGTCTCTTTTTTGTGTGTCATTTTAATTTGTTTCAATGATTGAGTGATCTTATCGAGAAAGAAAATTTCTTGCAAGAGTCTAAGAACTTGTATTTGATTATTTGTTTGCGTCATGCTTGTGCTACTTGAGATTGGATCATTTAGAGATCATGATTTAAAAAAAAAGAAAAAAAAAAGATTGTGTTATACACAAGTTTGCATCACTACCTTTACAACTATTCACATTCATTCTCATGGAAATGAACATATTAATTTATCTGTATGAACTTGCATTAATGATTAGTCGATCGGTCACTTCTTCGTTTCTTATCTAACCTGCTGTGAAATGCTTCAGTTACATGCAAAATTATGTGAATGCAAAGAATTATAAATACAATATAATTGGCTCCTTTTTGGCAGGATGACATCTGTAATTGAACGCTACAACAAACTGAAACAGGAAAATCAGCAGCTGCTAAACCCTGCTGCAGAAGTCACGGTAAGTGCCAACTCTCACAACTCTAATTCAAGTGAATTATTTCTCCTGTATCAATTGAAAAATAATTATCTGATATTAGTTTTATGGGTTACTAGGAGGATATATCGTCAGTTAGTAACTGATATTATTCCATACACAAGCGTCCTTATTATATTAAAACAGTCCGGCTTTTAGGAGTACCATTCGCAACTGGTGCAGGGGCGAACCTGGGAGCTTTGATCAGCCGGACTAATCTATATATTCGTTATAATATTTATGTGAATGTTGATGCATATAAAAAGCTAACGAATACATATATCGAACAACGTGATATTAAAATTTTCAGCAAATTATATATGTTAAATAAAGGAATGATAACAAATGTAAAACATAAGTTTATAATATAAATTAGTAAAATTATACCATAAAAGAATTATTTTTGTATATTTTTGTTTTACTAATAGAGAAGATGAAATATTTATATTTGATAAAAAAAAATAGCAAGTATGACTGTGATAAAAATAAACCATGAAATTATGAAAATGTTGCAAATTGCTACTATATGTCATTTTTGTAACTTTCTAATACTACAGATGATAGTAAAATATATTAGCATACTTTTCTTTCAATTAAATTAAACCATAACAATTTTTTATAATAAGTTAAAATAGTAATAATTATATTTTAGCCCCTAATAATTCCAATTTATTCAATACATATATATTTTAATTATTTCATAAAGTAAGTCTCTAGCTCCCAATTGAAAAAGGATATAGAGTTGAATTGGGACAAACTTGAAAATAAAATTAAAAATTATTAAATTACATGAAAAATTAGAAAAAAAAAATCAATTGGTATTAATCAGTTTTTCCCAAACTAGATTGATTTTTGCCGCTGCCTAGGAGGTTAGCTTTATGACCTATGCTGATATGAGCTATGGTGAGTTTTTAAAGATTTTTTGTCATGAATTTATTATAGTGTATGATTAATATTTTAATTGCTTATGCATTATTATCCTATAACTATCAATCACAACCTTGTATATTTTATTCCGCACAAGATCAAACTAGCTTGGAGTCATGATTGTTATAGTTCATTTAGCTATGTATATCCACACTCTATTCCATTGTTTTCCTCATATATATTTCACTCTCTTATGCTCCGCGAAGCTAGGTTTTTGGAAGAATGGACACAATCTATTGAACATGCAATTATATGACGACTTTTTCATAATGGAAGAGATCAAGGATACTCAGAAAAAATGCCACAAAAAAAAAAAAAAAAATAGAACTTGGCATATCCTATGAATAAATTTGATGTAAATAAATCTCTTGTGAGCTACCAATTCATCAAGTGTCAATAAAAACATTGGTAAAGTTTCGATAGTGCCACGTGAACAATTAATAGAAAAAGTACAGAATATCATAATCCACTTGCTAACAAAATATGGTATTCTTTAAACCCTCAGATTGTTCTTATAATAACGTGGATTGATGAGAGGTAAAGCTTATTACGGCTTTGTGCTTAGATGTATATTTTTGTTTTATTAATAAAAGCTTCTCTCATACTATCGTTCATATTAAAGGATAAAAATAGTTAAAATCCGTCGAAAACAGTTTTAGTACATCTTAGAAATTCACTCACATTTTAGCGCTTTTTAAGAATATGCTTAGGAAATTAAAAAATAATAATAATTATTATTATTTATCACATTAACTTGCTAATGCTTTTTGATGCATTAGTTAGGACAAACCAGAAAAAGGTGCGCCTGAGCTACTCTTGTAGTTGTGGTTTTGGTAGAGCTGTACCCTAATGTTATGTTTATGATTAAGATGCTACCGGTTTTACTAGGGGAGTGGAATCACTTGTCCTCTAAGTAAGCAGCAAGTGCAAGTGAAAGTGCCTGTTTGCCAACTACTTTTTGCTGTATACATTCGAAATTAGGCAAAAGCACGACATATAAACAAACCCTAAATGCCAGACTCAGAGAAATGCAAGACAAGCTACAATGTATAACCTTTATTGGGTTGGATCTATGAAAAATGAAAACCCCGTTCCCTTCTGGCCAGTAGTATGGAGTCAACTTGGGATTATTATGCTTGCTTAGTTTATGCCAGATGTTAAATCAAAGGGGAAGGATAGTGATTCACCCCAAATCCAAGGGAAGAGGAGCGATCTTCATTGGTTCTACAAGGAAGAGTAGTCTCGCTTCCAATGAGCATAATGATCCAGGGGAGGTAGAAGCTATGGCCTACGCTTTTTGGGGTTATGATGATCTTACTTGATTCTAGGAGAAAGATGATTATAACAGTCAAGTGACTTTCAACATGGATTGGTAGAGGTATGTTCGATACTGAAACGGTCTGGTTTTTCAATTCATAGCTACTTTAGAGTACAAGCAAAAGTGAGAGTTTGATTCTATTTCGTATTGCTGTTCTAAGGGATAAAAGCTCTCACTGTTAAGAAAAGTTGTCAAGTGTTAAAAGAAACGACAGAAGCCATGAAATAAAGAATTAGTTATAGTTTACGGAGTTCATAGAATCTAAGTATTTACCAAACACTTTAACAACGAAAAATTTCGTTGTTAAATTGCCTAAAAGCAGCTAAAACAAATGGACCCTTTATCAATCTATTTCGTAGCTGTGCTGAAGCAAAGCGATTACAAACACACTCTAAAGTCTAAATTCTCTATAATTAATCATGAAGATTCTGGAATATTAACCAAGTTGTTTGTTGTTTGAGGGTGTAACAAAATTTTGCAGAGAGACAGATACAACAGACTCTGCTTCTGTGACTCATCTTTAGATCAAATAGATCTGAAAAAGATGATGTAGCTCTCTGGAGGTATACAGTTTTGATGAGCCCCAGACAAGGACTTGGCAGCAGGCTTCGTTTCTTTAGCTTTCAAGTTAATGAACGAACACTCGCTGAAGATATTGGGTTAAAGCTAATACCCTAAGCTAGCACATAAAGAGGAAGCGATATTTGGGAAGCTGCTATTGATTAGTACAGTAGCTTCCACCATGAGGACCAGTAGATGACTTGCTATAGAGGCCAGAGGATTAGCTCTGGCTTGTATCAATCTGTACTCCTTCAGCTCCAATTACAGAGCTCAGAGGGTTAGCTCAGGCTTAATGTAATAAGCCTGGGAACAATTCTCTGCCAAGGTGTTAAAAGATATTAAAAGATAGCGTCAATCTCACTCGTTCTCGAGTTTGATGCTCATGGTGTTCGTTCAATGCAACGGAATGAGAAGCATTTTTCAAATTTATGATCCTGACTGCTTGAAGGTTGTGTTCAAGTAAGCGCTGAACCAAGATCGCCAAAGCTTAAAACCTGTAGTTGCGAGCTTATGTTGCTGAAGCAACTGAAAATCTGTTGCACAGAAAAGAAGAGGGGGTAAAAGAAAAAAAGGCATGATTAACAAAAATTTAGAATAGTAAGAAGTACCAAAGATTAAGTCCGAGAACAATAGGACTTGGATCTTGTGTTTGGATAACCATCACCCATCAATGTGATTCCATGAACCATCAACATCAAGCATGAATCTTATAGAAAGCCAACAGACAAGCACTTCAAGGAGCCTGCCTGAAGCTCCCAAGATCGCCAAAGCTTAAACTGAAAACCTGAAAACCTGTCACACAGAAGAGGGGAGGAGGGGGGGAGCTTGATTAGCAAAAATTTGGAATAGTAACAAGTATCAGAGATCAAGGCTCAGAACAAAATGACTTGGTTCTTGTGTTTGGGTAACCATCACCATCAGCATGAATCTCATAGAAAGCCAACAGACAAGCACTTCAGGGAGCCTGCCTGAAGCTCCTATAACTTCCTAACCAAAGAAGCCTAGAGAACCTACAGAATACACCAAACACTTTTGTACGGACACTTCGTGATATTCAAGTCAACTGCCAAAATCATATGGATACACAATGTAAGCCTGAAATAACTTGATTGTGTAACCAAATTCCTTCATACATCAAATATTTACCAAATGCTCATCCTTTCTATAAGAGGAACAACAGAATCTTTGTCAAATATATGGACCAATTATGGTGAAAAAAAAAGAACATTAACCCATATTCTATAAGACTACCCACCAATTATTTTGACCTTCCATGCAACATGCTACCCAGATTTTGAGCTTCCCTCTGCATTTTCTTCCAGATGATCAATTGAGTGCATGATCTCTGCAAAGGGCACGAATATTACATTCATATTCTCAAAATTAGTAGCCTAAACGAATTAATTTTTGACAATTTTAGTGCCATCCTCAACATGTGAGAACTGAGGTCATCAATTACAACATCCTAGCTAACTTCAATAAAGTTTACTGATAGTTGTTTATTACTCATTCTGCAGGTTCTCACATGTTGTTATCCATTGCAACTACTTGTCAACTGCACTCTTTCCTACAATCATTTCAAAGATAGGTAGTCATCGTCAGCAATTGAACCTACTTCTATGGATAATTTCTAAACTAATCATCAATGACCTCTACTCGAAACATTATAAAATTCCCTGCACCACTTTCATTGTCAACAAGGATTCTAGTACTATGAGAGAATTTCACATATTCATGCTCATTTTCCAAGCTAAACAGTAAAAGATCCACCAGTCAATTTGTTCAAATAAACCCGAGTTCCCCCTTTCCCCTCTGACGTGGCTTATGGTCAAATTTGCGTCACTCTACCAAATGTTTCAGTGACATGATACGTCACTTCAACATGACTCAGATTAGCATCATAACAAGAACTTATACATAATGAATGTCAGGTTGCCAATTCAATTTGAGAAGAGATATACTTGACTCCCTAGAATAGTGTCATGTAAATAGTGACTAACATCAACTTTCTTCTTCTAGCCATAAAGGATTAGAGAAAACTTAATATATAACTAGCAGTTGCATTATTAAGCTGATTAACTAGTAACATTTTTAATCACATTATAAGCCTTTCAACATGTGAAAATATTCAACCAATAGGCCTTTGGCCTCATAGGAGAGCACTAGCTCTCACAATGTGTGAGAGCAAGTGCTCAAACTCCCATAAAAGCAATTACATGGGGTTTAATTTCCTTCCCATGGAATCCATAATTGAGTAGATGCAATCTTCTTCCTTACAAAATGTAGGTGGTAAACTTGTAAAAAAATGTAAGAGGAGTAGGCGACCTTCGAATATTAGTGAAGATTAAAAACTGGGTAGTGAGGGTTAAAATCTGGGTCGTGAGAATTAAAATCTGGGTAATGTTTCATAAGAATAATGTAAACTTGTAAACTACTAATAAAGCGAAACAAAAAGAAAGGAGAGGAGGAAAACGAGGTGAATACGTGTGGGGGAAAATAATGCGAAAAGAAGGGAAAAGAAAGGGGGAAAACAAGACGAACATATAAGGAAAAGAAAGGGGGGGAAACAAGGTGATTATGTGTTGGGAAAAAAATGAACCCCCAAACTAAAAGAAGTTATCAATCACATATAGTTAACCTAAGTCACGAATCAACTACTACACACGCATATTTAGTATAAATGTAGTAGTTTAGCAGATGTCAATTATAAATAGTCTACCATCAATCACATAATAGTTAGCCTAAGCCAAGAATCAACTACTACACACACATATTTAGTATAAGTGTAGTAGTTTAGTAGATGTCAATTATTAATAGTCTAACACTCGGCTCATAAGAAAGCATGCACACCAGCATATATCTTCATGAACAAGTCAAACAACATAAAGAAAGAAACAAGTCGACGAACTACATAAAAAGAAGAAACATTTGGTAGTGAAAAATGGCAACTAGATATTGTCACCTACAAAGAAATAATGTATTAAAGTTTTTAACATGCTTATTGCCCTTACATGCAAGCTTTCGATTTAGGTTAAGAGACAAATTAATGAGGTATCAAAGCCAGTTTCGACAAAAGGGTTTGGCTTCGACACCCCCATGTAATTGCCTTTGTATTTGTTATTGTCCTTTGTCTCCACCTAGGTTTTGTCCACAAGACAACTAGCTCCGTCAACTTACACGTGACGAGGCCTATCAAAATGCATAATATTATTGTCATTCGACT
Source organism: Citrus x clementina (assembly GCF_000493195.1). Taxonomy (NCBI): domain Eukaryota; kingdom Viridiplantae; phylum Streptophyta; class Magnoliopsida; order Sapindales; family Rutaceae; genus Citrus; species Citrus x clementina. Next base: position 1,245,021 of record NW_006262022.1, read on the forward strand.
CTTCCATGTGATTGTGTTTGTATTTGCTTTTAACTTTTGTCCCTCTGTGAAACCATTTGGTAACATCTTGCCCATGAAAGAGACCATTAAACCGCTTAAATTATGCTGAGCTTTACCTACTAGCCTATGCTTGTAAGTTCAGCAATAACTTGGCAACCATCTCCATCAAAATAACTTTAATGTAATGGTAGCAAATTCTAGCTCAATACTTAATGCGAGTGGTGGAGCAACTAAACTTTTGCTTCTTGCTTCCATGGAAAATAAGAAAGTCCCTTATGATACATAATACTAAAATAATGAACAAGTAGTTCATGATATCACTTGCGCAATCCATATAAGAAGAAGCTTGAGCTCAAAAGAAGGGGAAAAAAAAGATATATTTCAAATTTTATATGTCTTAAAAGATATCACAAAATACAATGAATAGCAATATAATTGATGTCCATAAGAGGAGTAACAAACTAGCTCAAACTAGCTCAAACTGTGGCTATGTAGTAAAAAATCTATTAACTTGGCCCTTTAAATAACGTTTGTTGCTTGCTTGGATTGAGAAACCAGGTTGCCATTGAAATTGAGCCACCCAAATCCTAGAAAAAGTTGAAAACATTTAGGATGTTTCGTCTCTGCAATGGCTATAGCTAACCATTCAATATCGAAATGCTATCAAAACCATCTCAAATAATAATTTATACATCATAGGGAAATGAAGTATGACCATAAGACTCACAGAATTGATATTAAATGTTAACAATTCCATTAATTTAGTTGTCTACCTATGTATTGCACCCCCCTTAGATAATTTGTAACAAGCTAAAGAAATGAGACAAAGTCCAAAAATCTTTGTTTCTCTTAAAGGGCATGCTAATTGCAAAATATCACCATGAGATAATGAGCGTTGTATTGAAATCGTTAATGCCACTTTCATTTCCATAGACTTCCAATCATTGATACACTAATATCACAATAAAACTAAAATATGTTCGAACCTAGCTTCTAGCACATTCATTTTATTTCATTTATTTAATAAACTTCTTGAAATTCTTTTCTCATACTGTGTCAATGTTAGTATCTCCTTTTCATTTAATATTTTCATTTTTCCTTTGTAGTTTTGGCAAAGGGAGGCAGCAAATTTAAGTCAACAACTACGATACTTGCAAGAAAGCCACAGGTGAATCATGTTCCACTCAAATTTTAGAGAGAGAGAGAGAGAGTTCCAAACCTCTAATTAGGACTACCTAAGCCCTCATGAATGCCTAAAGTAGTGACGCCATCCTCAGAGAGAGAAAGAGAGAGAGATAGAGAGAGAATCCAAATAGCTTATCAAACCTCTAATTAGGACTACCTAAGTCCTCATGAATGCCTAAAGTAGTGACACCATCCTTACTACCTTTCTTAAGAATCGGTTAGCCATTGGATCAATCTAATGAATCTTGTTTCATTTTCCTTCATGTAATAAATGTTTGCTAATGTTATAAAAAAAAATGTCCCCTGCATCTATTTCACAAAAGACAGCCATTCTATTTCACAAAAGACACCCATTCTAGTTGAGAACTGAAGGCTAAATGTTGAATGGAAATGATTAGAAAAGCTGTTGAAATTTCTAGGAAAATTGGAGTATAATCCCATGAAGTTTGTTTGTGACTTTTAGTCATGATAATGGGCTTGCTTGGTAGTTTATCCATAGTACCCATATTCACACAACACATCACATGGCAGCTATTGAGGAAGCCAATAATGATATATATTGTACTAGGTCTGATTTTAGAGAGACCTCATTTTCAAGAGATAGATGGGGAATGACTGTTTAATCCAGTTTTAGGGAATCAGCAGGGAAGAATCATTTAAGAGAGAGATGAAGAGAGATATAGACAAGAATGTTATCAAAACAGGGTTTCAAGATCGAAAATCAACAAGTAGGGCTGACTATTCCTCGTTCTATTTTTAAATGCCGAACACGTACTCTTAGTTTTTTGTTTTCTTAGAGGACAGCTGGTCCACTATCTATTTTAAATCTTCAGCATAAATATATTTTTGAGTTTCTTATCAAAAACAATATATAGAACTTTTGACAAGTACTCTCAGCCTAGTAGGAAAAGAACCACGTAAGTATATTTAGACTTCAACAGAACAATTCTAGACCTTTTTGCAACTTCACCAAAATTCTAAAATATAGGCATTCTAATATCCAGCACTATTAATTTACAGTTATCGCTTCTATGTTATAATGCCAATAGGTAAAGTAAAAACCAAAGAGATGGTTCTCTGAATATGGACTTAGAGATGATACATGGAACTAGTTAAACCGAATGAATTATACCGGCAACCAACACTAACCACCAACAAACCGCTAATATGATCAATAGACAGCGTGATTATTTAAGTTAAAATGTGTAGTAATCATCATTTAGATGAACTAATCGGACTAGAGTTTTATAGTTATTTGCTAATAGCATACAAGAACTTCTGCTTTGACCTAAGCAGGCAACTGATGGGAGAAGAACTATCGGGTTTGAATGTCAAAGACCTACAGAATCTGGAAAACCAACTGGAAATGAGTTTGAAAGGAGTCCGTCTGAAAAAGGTAAAATGACCTTATCACTGGTGCAATCTCCATGCTATAGTAATCAAGATCATTCTTTTATATGTAGTATTCGGGAAAAAACTAATGCAGTTGTTCGTTTACTTTTTTGCAGGACCAAGTTTTAACTGATGAGATCAAAGAACTTAACCGCAAGGTTTCCCTCAAAGACTGACCGTAATTTGTGGTGATTTTCATTAAGTGATCATTCCATGTTGAATAACTGGCACTCATTGCTTTCCTTGCAGGGTAATCTCCTTCATCAAGAGAACCTCGAACTCCATAAGAAGGTAAACCTCATCAACCAAGAAAATAGAGAACTGAAAAAGAAGGTATTTGTCCACACAATCCTACATACATATTAAAAAAAATATCTTACACCAATATTTCATAAATAAGTCTTTCAGTACCTAACGAAACCCCCTACCTGAAACCTAAGGCCTGTCATGAGCACAATTGATACCACTAAGACTCAAAACCTGAGAAAAACATTATATAATCTGTAAAAGTGAATATTTCTTTTATGGCTAAGCTGACGTTTCTGGGTCAGGTTTACGAAGGAAGAAATGTAAATGCAGCAAATAGCATTTCCCAGCCTACATACACTATCAGCAATGGGTATGATATGCACCCGCCACTCCATCTCCAGTTAAGCCAGCCCCAGCCCCAAAAGAATGATACACCAGCAAAACCAATGCAACTGGGGTAAGGTTTTCCCATGGTACTTTTAAGACACTCATATAACTTATAACTAATAGGCATATTGATATACTTCTATCTTGAATATGTTTCTTCAATATTTGCAACAGCTTATAGCTGCATTAGCAAAGAAGTTTAATGACTGCGAATGCATATTAGCAAGTACTTCCACCAACAGCTGGCCCGACAATTCAAAAGTCAAATTTGATCAGTGAGCTTCTGAACTTCAGCTACTAGTTATACATTCAGCTTCAGATGAACAGATTTGGTATGAAATATTTTATGAAACAAACTCTATAATTAAGTAGGATGGTCTCGCAAACCAGCAATCGATGTAAATCTATGCAATAATGGGAAAGCATGTGTCCGGTCTTCCTCTAATTGTTATCAAAGGGTGTGGTGATTCAAATTGAACTCCTGCTATGTGTTTAATGAGGAGCAATCAGTTTTCAAGCAAAAGCTTATCAGATTGATTACTGCCTACAGTTCTTGTATTAGCATAGATTCTTTATCCAATAAGAAGTTTATAAGAAGAGAAAACAGGACAGACACCCAAAAGAGGGAAAAAAATGAGAAAAAAATGGAGAAACGTTATGTCTCAATGTCATTGCAAATGTAAAATATCTATGAAGTAAAACAAATCCAAAAACAACGCAGTTCAGGAGAAGGTCACCATTCAGAGACCAATGGATTTTTGCTTCTTTACCCAGTAAGGCAATGACTAAAGTTACATTTTTTATTATGATGAATTAAATAAAAATATATATAAAACCAAAATAACAGTTCCAAGAGAAACAGTAAATTGACACTGTTGAGATGAGAATGAATAGCTAACTACACGTGCAAACTTTCATTTTGTCCATATCAAGAAGAACACGTGCAACATCTAAATTACGAAAGTTTATAAAGTAACACCACGAGAATTCATAATAAAATAATGTACTGCTCCATTTTACATAGGCCTCTTATCATATTTATTTTTGTAATTCATAACAAAAAAGGCAAAAAATATGATATAAGAGTAAAACAGGTCCTTAAATTGGATTTTGTTTTAGGGGTTTATATAGTGATTATTTAGGACATGGATACCTTCAAAACACGAAGGAAAAAAGAAATGAAAATATAAAGGAGGATAGACAATGAAGCCCAAAATATAAGGAGATAAATATTGTTAAATAACTGCTACCTAAACCCAACCTCACATATCTACAACTGCAAACATGAAAAAAAATCATTATAATTTTTTTAAAAAAAATTCAGAAACAGAAACAAAAGTGACTAGGTAAAACTTATCTTAATGCAATATTAAGTGACCACTAAATGCAAAAACTTAAGCTCTAACAAATGTACAAAGTTAAAGCTTCCTCTTCGAATATCCAATCAATACACAGTGTTCTGCAAAAAAAAATTCAGCTCTAACAAATATGACAAGTTAAAGCTTGATTCTCCCATTTTCATCTAATACATTTAAACACATTTTCACTGCATTTTGATGTTTGAACTTTACAAAAAGCATTCAAGTATAGAATTAAGTGATAACAGTTTATTTAAAACAACCAATAAATTTAGAGTTTTAATCAAGTGAAAATAAATTATAGGAAGAAGGCGGTAGTTTAAAGCTAGAGCAAGCGGAAAAAGACCCCCCGGGGGGGGGGGGGGGGGGGAGAGAGCACAATAACACACGAAAGGCATTCATATTGGGCTTGTACATCTTAAGAATTGTCACCAATAATTTAATTGAGAGGTGTTTGAAGTGACTACTAGTTTGATAGCGAAACCTGTTCACTTTCTTTTACACTTTTCAAACCAGGTGCAGCTTTGCCCAAGCCATTCAGCACCAAATCATTTACTTAAATAAAATTAATAAACCTCTTATCTTGAAAAGACAAAATTATGTATATTTTAAGCTAGGCACATTATCAAAGCAAATAAACTAATATTCCCATAACTACAACTTTCAAAATGTTCAATTTAGAATTTTATTTTCTATTTATTAAATATATTTGTTGTATCTTTACCAGGAACAATTTGGATATTGCAAGCAAACCAATGAGCTTTCACCCAAGACATGATGGCAACTTGATGCTAATCAAGATAACACTTACTGGGCAACAAAGACTTGAGGAGTACATTTTCTTCAAAATAGCATCCATTTATTGTTCATTTAATTAATCTATTTTGTTATAATGTCAGATGTTGTCACTCTTTTACCGTCATAAATATAATGCAGTTTTATCATCAACAGGAAAAATATGGTACCTACTACATCCAAGTTAATATGGACTAACAACAAAGTATATTTTGGCTCAGTTGATTTTTCCCTTTAGCTAAGATTTGAAGTGTAACTCCACAATATTACTCTTTCCAAGAATTTAAATTCTCCAATCCATAAGACCCAAGCTATGAATATCCTCCAGAACTTCCACTACAGTAGGCACAGATCGAGCTGGATTTGGTTTTGGGGATCTCTAAGAACCCAACCCAAGGTCACCAGGTTGGCTTAACTTCAAGTCTTCAACCCAAACAACCTTAAAGTCAAGACCCAAACTGGTAAAAACTAATCCAACAAGGCTCATGTTAGTCTAAATGAGCCATCAGGTTGAAATAAATGTTCAGTGTACAGCATGCATTTCTCCATTAATTCTGGCTGGTCCATTATCTACATATTCTGTGATTTTATTAAGTTTCCATCGAATTGACTAATGTGTATGAGGCTCTCTTTACCAACATCACGAAAACTCACTCCTTAGTCTACATAGTCTGTGGATTACATAAGAGAACCCCTTCCCTCTCCCTTCTCCTGTCCCTCTGATAATTTTTTTTTTTAAAAAAAAAAAGTTCAATTTTCATATTAAAAATATTGAATTCTAGCTACTTTCTCCTTTTGATAACTTTCAAACTATATACATTGAAACATCTTAGACCAATAAAGAAACCACTCAGATGCCCAAGTTTTAACAAACGGCATATTGGACCTAAGTTTCCTTCTGATGCAGCATTAATGTCTCAGTAGACGATCAAGGCTGCAAGTATACATAAACCTAAGAAAGTTGGCCAGAAGCAGAAACTCTACTATGAATCTGTGAATTTGTGAATGAGCACAATGTCAGCTAAATCTAGTAACATGACATGCTGCAAGATTGAACATCTATACTTTTTTTGCAGTCCTACACTAGTACACCGTTTCTTTCTCACACTGCTCGTTGAATGTAAACTGGAATGTAGCCTAAACTTCTTAACTACTTATTAAACTTAAAACATGGTTTTGCAATTTAAATATAAAATGAAACAACCACAAAGAGTAGTGCTCAGGTGCAGATGTTCTCATAAAAAATTCATCCGGACGGAGAGAAAAGACCAAAAAAAAATGAACTCTCATACACTAAAAGACAAAAAAAAAAAGCCCATTAGAATCAGTGTTTTTCTTGTTTGTTAGCTCTGTCTGTATTTTAAATTCATCTAGATGTTGGCAGTCCGTATTTTAAATTCATCTAGACATTGGCACCTAAGCACCAATCCACCCATAAAATCCTACAATATCCATTGAATTTGTCACTACTTATCCATTTTTCACTTCTTTCACATAATTTATTCCATGTAGATATAAAGTACTAAAAAAGTGCCAAAACCATAGCCAATACCAAGAATCAAAACCTTTTTTTTTTAATATCCCTTTTCCTTTTGAAATGTTTTACCGCCTTGCATAGACGTAAAACCAAATCTAATAAAGTGTCTGATATAAGAGTGAGGGGGCAGGGAAAAAAATGATAAAACAATAAAAACAAAAACCAACCAGAAAGGGCTACCAAGAGAATTTTACTAACAAACCGTAAAGAGCACAGACATTGGTAACATTTGTCTTATTAATTTCTTCACTCCTCTCAACAAATATCAACAGCATCAGCTTTAAATCGTAGAATTATTAAAAGGTTCAGTTTGCAGTATACCATCTAGAAAAACAGTACCAAACTGAAAGAACTATCATTCAAATTTACATGCATCCAGTGGCAGAGGGAAGGGCAGCGAGGCCGGATATGGGATTTTGGAAATTCTATGTTTTCATACAGTAATTTTATAATTGAATCCGTTTTTGTTACCTAATTTAACATAATTTTATGTTAAAGTTACGTTCAATTTGTCTCGGATCCTTCTAATGTGAATTTCTAGATCAAAGGAAATCTTAGGAATAAAATTTAGGAAATCTCAGGAATAAATTAGTTCTTTTGTAAATTGTAGGTAGCGTTTGTTGGTTTGCTGGCAAAATTTCTTGTTGGTTCGAATGCAAAAATTCGATCAAATTTTTAATGCTTAAAGAAAAAATTTATTAGGCATTTCCTATATTTCTTAGATTTCGATATTTCTTTCTAAAATTATCAAATACTTTTGATTTATAATATGTACAATATTTCTAACTTCTAAATATCAATCTCTTGCAATTCTCACTGTAAACTATATTGATGGGTTAGCTACGTAGACCGTAATGGACAGCACTGAAAGAAAACATTTATCAAGACTACCAATTCATTTCTACTCGCTAATGCCTAATAGGAACTTAGATCGTGTTCTTTCCTGAGTCTGCATTGTATATTTAGCTTTGGCTCTATTATTGTCTTTTATCAGTTTATCTTTTATCAGTTTGTATTTTATATATAATATTTAGTATGACAGATAAGGTTCTTGTCACCACATGATATAATTCTTTTTAATAATTTTCAAATTTATTAGAAGAAAAAAAACAACACTTGCAAATACTTTACAAAAGAAATTAGCCAAACCCTAAAAAATTCCTGAGTACACTCCTGTCAACATCCGTCGCCTAAATCTTCAACCGCCCATGGGGACTACCTCCTCACTGGAAAAACTACATTCTTGCTTTGGGCATCTTCCCCACCCAACCAACCCTTTCCTCAGCTGATACCGGTATGCCTATGTTGGGCTATTCTCTAGCTTACTTGAAATTTTTAATGATAATCACTAGCTAATTGACAAAAGAATTAGCATCAGAAGCACTGCTACTGGATTTACTAGTTGCATGGCAATTCTAACAGCCTCATTCTATCAAAATGAAAGACTAATGTACCGCTCACCGGTTGCCTCTTAAAATAAACTGTTAATCTTATTGGATGTATTCGAGCAAATAACTCACAAAAACATCGGCTTTCAGCCATTATTAAGCACATTAGAGGTAACTCCAATTAAAATAAAGCTATAAATGAATTAGACAATTCAATTCTGAAGAATTTCGCCATCAAACAAGCATTCAAAAAATTGAATAAATAAAACATGAAGAGAATGAAAATAAACTTACACTTATACATACATAGCCTGGAACTACAGAAAGAAAGAATCTAAGCAGACGAGTTGTTTAAAATATTCTTCGTCAACAATTCAGCTACAGGCGAGACGAAAGCTCCACAATAACTAAATTCATGAAACGGCACCGCATAAAAATTCACGAAAAAATAAATAAAAAATAAAACTGGAGACAAGTGGGAGAACAAACCTGAGAAATTACACTGCAACGCAACGAAGCAAAACAAATCGACGCGAAATGATTCTTCACATTCTCGTACGAACGAGAATATGATGAAAAGAACTACAAGGAGATCAGAAAAGGAACGGAGAATTTTCAGAAAAAGAAGGCATTTCGTTTTAGAGAAAAATCAGAAAGAATGCTCGCGAATGGAGCGCAGAGTTTTTCATTTTATAAAAAAATCGTCGTGTGTAGAGAGAGAAGAAAATATCTGAGGCTACATTCGGATTTTAATATTGAAGAAGGGCAGGGATTGTCTGTGATTGGTCTACAAAAGCATCAAGGTCTACAAAAGCATCAAGTTGGACAGATGTCAAGCTTGGATGAACCGTACATAGATACCCGAATCCACCAAATTGATTTTTAAACCCCTTTCTTTAGTCCCATTTTTGTGTTAAGGTGTGTGATTTAAAAATTGTATAATTGATATAAAAAAATATAGTTATAAAAAAATCAATTATATGTGGTAAATATAATTTTGAGATAATAATTTTTATAAAATAGTAAGATATGATAGAGGTAAAATCAATTTAACTTTCATATCACAACACCAAATACTTACAAATATTGTATTTGTACAATTGTAACTTTTAAACCACAGATGTTAAATATATTACTAAGTAATGCTTTAGTAATTTTATAAAGTCTATCAAATTTATATGAATAGTTTGTAACGGAATAATGTATTATTTAACATATTATTCATTAGAATTATGAAATTATTTTTGAATTAATAGTATAAAAAATCAACTATTACTAATATATTTGTGAAATGTATGATTCAACATGTAAACCTTATTTTTCTAATATCGTAAGCATACTATCACTCATGTTCATGTTGATACGTAAAAGTATTAAGGGTGGGCACGGTTCGGTTCAGTTCGGTTCGGATCGAAATTAATTAGAACTGATTTAAATCAGTTATTTTATAAAAAGAACTGAATAAGAATCGAACTCAATAAGAACTGAACTCAAACAGATCTTTTCGGTTCGGTTCAGTTTTTTCAGTTCTGGACCTATTGGGCCTACTTTGAAATTTCAAATTTTTAGCCCATTGGGCCTCATGAATGTAATAATTTTTTTCAATAATTAATTCATCCTAATTTTATTACAAATATTAACAATAAATACAAAATATTCAAAATACATTTTATCCCTAATATCTTACTAACTACTAACAAGATACTCACAAAATATGAAATATTAAAATTTCAAAATCCATAACCAAACTCCAATACTCCATCTACATAAACATAATCATAATGTTATAAAGACAAATAAAAATAACAACAATTACAACTTACAACATAAAATAAAAAAAAAATTTAGAAACAAACGCTAGCAACATTCTCCCATCTTCACCAAAAAAAAAAAAAATTGCAAACAAACGCCAACAACATTCTCTCATCTTCATCAATATCAACATCAACTTTAGGCATTTTCCAACTCAATATTTGGATCTATAAAAAAAATTTAACACATGTCGATTTGAATAAACTCTAAAATTAATTCGGTTTTTTAGTTTGGTTTTTCGGTTTAGCTGAGTGAACCGAATACCGAACCGACATTTTAGTTTTTTTTACAAATGATATATTTCGGTTTTTTTAAAATAAAAACCGATCCGAATTAGAAAAAACCGCCGGTTCGATTCTGTGTTTTTAAGACCACGGTTTTTTTGCCCACCCCTAAAAAGTATCATCAATGATAGAATTATGTTTCAAAGCTTTTTCCTAATAACCTAGAGAAATTTATAAAGCTAATAATACAATTCGCTTTAGTTATGCACTTTCTCCCTTTGGTTACTCTCTAGCTTATTCCACTCCAAGCATAAACACAAATAAAAAAAATTGAGATTAGGGTATGCCGTGCTTCAATCTATTTCTTAAAATATTAATAAATCACGAATTTGATAAAATATTTCAATACTTTCATCTTAGATACTCAGGCATTATTTATAATAAATAATCAACTTGAACATCTAAGAGATAAATATCATCTCACTTAAAATTAAGAAAATTGAGATGTATTAATTGAGACGTATAATATTGTTGTATTTGCATTTGATGGTTTACATTTTATAGCGTAATTTTGGGTTTAAAAAAAAAGATGCTGTTTGATTCGGTCGGTGTCCCCAACTAGGATGAGACAGTTCTTGTGTATTGAATTGTAATTATGCAACGGCGGGTGTGGCGATTGTAAATGCTTTTGGCAGCAGAGAAACAACACCTGAGAAAAGGCACGTGGATAGAGTTGAGTGACGGGATGTCCAAGTGCAATGAACTTCTTACCCGTAAAAACTTTTATAGAAACTCGGTTTGTTTTGCTTTTGTCGAATTCCGTCGACACCTTTGCCTTTTTGTGCAACTTGAGGGAAACAGTCGGCTCCAGTGGGGTTGGGCCTGTCGTTGGCCTCCTGATTTGATTGTGCTGCTTGAGGGATGCAGCCGGCTCCAGTGGCGCTGGCCCCCCGATTTGAGGTGGTTCGCTTGGTTTCGCATGGTTGCTTCCACTTAGGCACTTGTATCCCCAAAAAGTGAATCCCGCTCTTAATATTTTCGAATAAACTAAATAACGTTGCGGCCATCCACCGAAATCAAGCCATTGGCCATCTCAAGTGTTATATTAGTAGTTTTCACCACCACTACTCCGACAAACACTCTAATCACACACACCTCATCTTATTTGCTTGGTCTGCATAATGTGAGGCACACTAAATCGCGTGCAACGCATGATAAGCACGTGTGCATTTTGTATAAATAGCAATTAGTGTCTGTAAATAATTCACGCCATTCATAAATACAAATTATTAAATACCTCATGCTTATGTTCTTTAAAATTATAACAAATATATGCACTAAAATACGAAGGCACTTTTTCGCTCTTTCATATATTATAAGAGGATTTACTAAGAAAATAAAATATTTCATATTAATGAATTCCAGTCCATAACTACGAGTTTCAATGTCCGAGAGACTGTAGCACTCCAATGAAGTCCTATCAATTAATATACAATAAGAAATCAATGTATGTATCTTATAAAATAGAAATTGCCCCTTGGGGCTTGGACACTTGCCTTCAGTATTGAGTGCACAAATTCTAACCATTTTGCCCAATTGCTCTTAGCCCAATTGCTTGATTTTGTATGGATCCATAAACTGATAAGTATTAGCCTTAATAAATCTGTCATCGATAACTTTTAATTGAGGTGGTTAGTAAATTCTCTTTTTTATCATAAATGTTTAGGTACTAATTACAAAATGTAGTGTTAGTTTATCTTATATGACTCAATGAAATAAATTTCTACATTTTTCAATGATCCACAAAATAATTGCCCGTAAATTAACACATCACTCTATATAGAAATTTCAATTAAATTTTTAAAAGACTAAGGTGGCGTTTGTTTTTTTGTCTGAAATCTGAATAGACCTGAATTAGTCTGAATTCTGAATAGATCTAAATGTCTGAATCTGAATAATTTGTTTGTTTTTTCGTCTGAATCTCTGAAAATAAGTATTAAGTTGTTTATTTTTTTTCAACTTAAAAAACTGAAAATGTGTAGTTTTACATTTGTATCCTTATTAAATTTAAATGTCAAATAAATAATATATTAAATACCACAATATTTTAACATTTATAAATAAAATTAGATTAACAAAATATATTCATATAAATAAAACAATACCCAAAACGCATAACGAGATCCAAAAAGAGTAGCAAAGCTATTAATTATTAAAAGTGAATGCTAGAAAACGTAATTGAAAAGTCAAATATAATAAAAGTGAATGTTAGAAAAGGTAATTGAAAAGTAAAAAAGAAAGGCCCAAGTCAAGTGCTTGCCTGGTGAGCAATTAATGGGAGATTCAAGAGAAATTAATGGGAAATTCAAGAACTGGACGAGAGAAGCAAAGTGAGGGGAGATTGCATGACGGCTAAAAAAATAATGATAAGATTATTATGTGGGATAAATTTTTTTAGGTGAGTTTTAGAATAGATATGAAAAATAAATTATAAAGTAGGGATATTTTTGACATTAGAAAGTAACTGACTTAATTTAGATTTTTCTATTCAGTAAAAAGCTAAAAAAATTAGCTTATTTTATTAAGTCAAAATTATCTAAAAAGTCCTATTAAGTTATAAAAACAAACACTTTTAATTAACTTAATTAATTAAGTTAAGTCAATTTAAGTTATTAAGTTAAAAAAACAAACGCCACCTAAGTCCCATTTAAGATTAAAGTTGAAGCTCAATAAACTATTTATTTTGTAATGTGTGAACAAAATTGTGTTTGGTAAATTTTGTAATAACTGTTTATTTCATAATTTTCTTCATTTTGACAACAGCTTTTAAAAGTAAGTAGATGGTTACTATTCATAAACAACTTAATAAATAAGGTATCATACATTTTTAAAGTTTCTATTATTATCTCAATATTTAAAAAAATATGTCTTATTTTCCCATACACCATAATATTAAGTCATTAGATATCATATCACCACTATAATCAAATTACCACCACAACTATTGTATATTCTCTTTGATATCAAAATTTTGATCTAATAAGTTCATACTTTTTTATATTTTACTTTTATTTTCTATTATAAGATTAAAAAAATTTACATATAATTATGTAAATTTTTTGAACTTTGAACAATTTCACATGAAAATTAACCATAACTTTTAAAATTAATTTTATAACCATGGTTTTTGATATTCAATCTATTTATATTTTTTTCTATAATTATGATGTTTATTGCATCAAGTTTAATATGAATATAGTGCATATTACTTTTTTATTTTATCCGAGTTATGTATTAGAATGAATTTTTATTATATTTTATATAACAAATTTAACGAGTTCTTTTTTCACTTTATGTAATTTTTAAGTGTTTTAAAAAGAAAAAGGTGTGTCTAAACATCATTAAATATACTCCAAAAAATAAAAGATAATTTAAACTTATATTTATTTTAGTCATTATATAATAAAACAATACATTTGTAATAAAAATTTACCAAACGCATGTACTTTGTTTTTCAAACTCACAACAATTGCAACAACACAGTTTACCGCGCAACAAGCTATTTTTTTAATCAGCTGCTTAGCATTTTGTATAAATAGCAATTAGTGCCTGAAAATAATTCACGCCATTCATAAATACAAATTATTAAATACCTCCTGCTTACGTTCATTAAAATTATAATAAATAAATGCACTAAAATACGAAGGCACTTTTTCGTTCTTTCATATGTTAAGAGGATTTACTAAGAAAATAAAATATTTCATATTAATGAATTCGAGTCCATAACTATGAGTTTCAATGTCCGAGAGACTGCAGCACTCCAATGTCTGAGAAATCTATTGACTATTGAGTGCACAAATTCTAACCATTTTGCCCATTTGCTCTTGTTAGCCCAGTTGCTTGATTTTGTACGGATCCATAGACTGAAAAGTATTAGCCTTAATACATCAGTCATATAAACATCATTAAATATACTCCAAAAAAATTAATTTTAATTTATATATATATTGGTCATTATATAATAAAACAATATATTTATAATAAAATTTATCAAACGCATGTACATTATTTTTCAAACTCACAGCAACTGCAACAACACAATTTACCAAATATCAAGTTGCTTTTTTAATTAGATGTTTATTGTATCTGCATAGCATAAGCAATTATTTAATTAGAAAATCACAATCACGAACTGGCATTAATATTATTCATCTTTATTTATGGAACAAAATATTGGGTTTGATATGTTTTAGTGGGAAAAAATGGTTTAAACTACCAAAGGAAAGACACTTTTTTTCCTCGCAAAAATAATATCTTTATTGTTCTTTAAAACTATACATAAAATTAAATGATAATACTATTCTTATTATGTATTTACCAATTGGTAATTGGAATAGATATGAATCGGAATGAGTTGTAATATGAATCATAATAAATTGTTTACTTAAGTTATATGAATCGAAATCAGAATGAGCTATATTTTGGATGTGTTTACTTTATTAAAAATCAAAATAGATTGTGTTAAATTACTAAAATAATGCTAGTTAATTATTGTCATTTTTATGACTATTTATTGTAATATTTGTGCATATTATTATTTTTTAAATTTTATTGTTATTAATAGACATAATAATAGTAATAATGAAAATAATAAAAATAATAGTATTATCAACAACAACAATAATAATTATTTTAACAACAATAATCATTATTATTATTACTATTATAACTGTTATTATATTTTCATCATTATTATTATTATTGTTGTTGTGGACCTTTTATCTAATAAATGCATCCCTTCCAGAAGTCGGGGTTTAGTGCACATATTAGCTCTAGAATTACTACGGTTACCCGAGTAGCAAATACCATCAAACAAGCATCGATGCGAGAGCCGAGATATCCGTTGCCGAGAGTCGTTTTGGATACATGTGAAAGAAGGCGCCGCACCCCGCAGCGCACTGTCTCCGGGGCCGCGGGAGCGCTCCTAGCCTTAACTGGCCGGGTCGTGCCACCGGCACTGTTACTTTAAAGAAATTAGAGTACTTAAAGCAAGCCTACACTCTGTATACATTAACATGGGATAACATCATCATCATCATCACTATAATTATTGTTATTTTGTTATCATCATCATCATAATAATATTTTAATTAAAAAAATATAAAATTTAGATAAAATAAAATAATAGATTTAACAAATGGAAGTTGACTCCCATCGGAATCAAGTTTCCATTTCTTTATTAAAAAAAAAAGAAAAGGAGAAAAACATCTTGTACCCACAAATTTAATTTTTGATCCCCTATTTTTTTTTATTACATGAGACTATTGTTCAAACTACAATTCATAGTATATGAGATTATAACTGATATTTATAAATCATACTATTACTGAGACCAACTTACATCAATGCTAATGAAGCGCTACCTAAATTTTAACCCTTATAAATATTCAAGAGATATCTATTCTTCACACTTAGATAAGAGAGAAGACTCAATTGACTCAAATTTAATTGTGGATGGAAATACTACACAGTGCATTTCGATCCCCTATTTCTGATTCCAATTAGACGCACCATCAACTTTATGGGAAAAGACCTAAAATACCCCAAAATGTCAAGGACAAATAGAAAGAGAAGAAACGGGGGCGAAAGAGAAGGAAACAGTTACAGTCAGACAGTCAGTAGCGCTGTGCGAGGGCGAGAGAGCGAGACTGTGTTTGGTTTCGGAAAAAAATCAAAATCAAATAATAATGATACGAAAATGGTGGAGGACTAAGTGGGCACTCGGCCAAATTCTGAGACTGAGAGGTCGAGGCTTTCGATCAGATGCAGCGCTGGAAGCCATAAGCAAAGCTGGGGAAGAGAGAGTAAAAAATTTGACGCTGTACAATTACCCGTCACCTTCGGGAAGCTTATCGGCTCTGTTCGCTCACCTTTTCCATTTTCACCTCAACCTCCCTTGTCTCCTCTTGCCTTTCTCCTCCGTTGAACCCCTGAGGTAATCAATCTCCAATGTCAACAACACTTAGCTGTTAGTTATAACTAGACAATGTAATGTATATCCTCCAATCACTTCTTGCCACGCGTCAGGTGTTAGTTTACTTACTTTCTTGTTGTAGGGTTGAAGATTTGTGTATTGAAGGGCTCGAGAGAGTTTATCTTCTTGACTTTCTTGGACCAAAAGGATTTGCTGACGCGCTTTCACGGCGATCATCATGCGAGTAAGATCAAATTTCATTTTCAGAATTAAAAAAAAAAAATTCATACGTGGAGATGCTAATTACTTTATTCTTTTTATTGATTTTATTTAGGGTGATTGGCTTCGATCATCGAAAATCAGTCCTTGGTCAGATTACTAGCGATCATCCTGATAAAGTGACATTTTATGTTGATCTCG
Organism: Citrus x clementina; assembly: GCF_000493195.1. NCBI lineage: Eukaryota > Viridiplantae > Streptophyta > Magnoliopsida > Sapindales > Rutaceae > Citrus > Citrus x clementina. The sequence goes on from NW_006262022.1 coordinate 1,261,742, forward strand.
AGAAGAGTAGCTCCACTGCTGCATATGAATATTTCTCTTCCAAGCTTGTGGATTTGAACTCTCCTGATGTAAGTAGAAGTGAGATTGTGCTCTTTTGTGCAGCTTTAGTGTACTGCAGCTTGTGTATAGATAGTTAGAATGTTAAGACGTGGAATTGTTTCTCTTAATTGAAACTAGGGAAATGTGGCCAGTTTGTTGAAACCAGAAGTTGAAGATCGTATGAAAATGGTCCTTAAATACATTGAAGATATGGATCTTCGTCGATGGAGCTTACCAGACATAAATGCTTTCAGGATTGGACTTCGTGAATGGCGCTCAAAGTTGAATTGCATTACTAATCCATACATTTATAAACAGGTGCCGTGCTTTAATATTCAAACAACCCTACTTTCATTTTTGTTGTTTCTTCTGGGTTATTTTTTAGACTAGTTAATTTGTAAGTTGATTGTATGATGTTGCATATCTTAATTGGTCTGGGATGCGAATTTTGCTTCGTTATTGCAGAAATAAAATGAAACAAAATCGTACGATAAACCTTATTTCTACACCTGGTAACTCCCATTATAGATTTCTATTTTTTTTTTAATTTTTTAATTTCACCATCTATTGTCCAAGAAACTTGAGAAACTTCCTTTGTTTTGCTACTTTGTCTAAAATTATGTTTGCATTCTTTTTTTTTTTTTTTTTTTGATGTTAGTTTCTTATCACTCGATGTTGTTAGATCCAAGCCTGGGGATTTTCAATTTTCAGATGAAAGCCACTAAAAATTCTCCATGCCATACTCTATCTCTTTGAATTTTCTCCCCCTTGCATCTACATTTATATCGTCTCTATTTAATTTTCATTACTCAAGTCCTTTTAACTTGTGCCTATGGCAGTTACTGGAGATAAATTCTGTAGATCTAATTGCCAAGGGGAATTCCGATATTTCCTCTCGCCAAAGTGCAGCCAATAAGTTGCTGGACAAGGTTTTTAGAGTGCGGTTGGGCAGAGGATTCTATGGAGAGTGCCTGGTAAACATAATTTGTGTGTGCGTGTGTGTGTGTGTGTGTTCATATGGATATAGATATAGATATAGATATAAATTGCTTTCACATGACCAATGTACTTTTAGTATTTTGAGCTTTCATTGACCTCTTCTTCTTTCTGTCATTCACATCCAAGTAAATGGAATGTATTTCATGTCCTTTAACAATTGGTCAAACATTAAACCTTAATACAAAGCCTTTTCCTTTCTCATTCTTTTCCGTTTCCATTAACATTCTTATCTAAGTGCTTTTTTATCACTCAATTTTTGCATTTCTAGGGAGTTAGAGCTGATGGAAATTCTTACGTAAGTGATGAAATCGGTAAGCAACTTAGTGCCAGAAGTGCTGCTGCCGGGCTAAGGTAATTTTCCTTGGATACAATTTTCCAGATTATCAATTTATCACTGTCCAATGATTATTGGAGACTTTCTGCAGATGCCCATCCACCATAGCCCTAAAACTACCAACTTCATCTTCTCGTGCCACTGATTGATTAATTAGTCTATTAATGATTGCTTCTTTACATTTTCCATCACTGTTTTCCTAATTTAGCTATTAACATGTTCTTGTTGTGATATCGGAACCATAGCAAAGACTAAAGCGTTGATGATTTCAGGCCCATAGGAGCTGTCATATATATGCAGCGGAATAATCTTAAGATGTGCTTGAGGAGTACTGACAGTGCTACTGATACCTCTGAGATTGCTAAGGTTTGAAAATCCAGTTAATGCTACTATACATGTCTATATCCTTACATGTTAATATTTTGGTGAAACTTCTTACCATGTTTTCCTTTGCATCTTTAAATATTCAGGCGTATGGTGGAGGTGGCTCTGCAAGTTCTAGTTCCTTTATCATAAGAATGGATGAATATAATCAGTGGCTTTCAGTGAATGCATCACGATGGTCTAAAGGAATGATGCACCATTTTGTAAAATACTAGGCAATCTCAGTATCCAGATTGTTTTGCCTTTTACTTAAATGTACAAGAGAAATTTGTCTTAAGTCATCGTCCTTACATACAATTTCCTTGATGGCCCCACTTGCCTAATCATAATATTCTTGTACTTGCTAATCTTGTTCTGTGCAACTTTTATGTGATAAAAGGAAACAAGCACTAGTTCACTGGACAACCATCAATCAATATGCCTTTGGCTGTTGGACAAGTTGCTAAGTCACAGTGTTCACCTTCTGTGCCCCACCAAGACAAACCTTTATCTTCCATGCCCACTGAGAAGTACAATATCACTGCCATGAAAGCCACCCCAGCATCCATCGCTGCTGATAGAATGTAATTGTACCTCTGCCACCACTGCTTTCGATATCGGAATATGAAGAAATTGAAAATTGTTCCAACTATAATCCAAGAATTGTAGTTTACTGCTGTTGCGGGTGGCATCATTCCTGTTGCTCCTAGAAGAACTGGAAGGTTAATTAGTGCAATCCAAGATTGCTTGGGGAATGCCTTATGCAATAGCCAAACAAGCACCGGTCCTAATGCACCACCAACGAAGAACCAATTCATGGCCGGATAGTTTCCTTGACTTCCAAAGATCCGCTTAGGTCCCGCTAGACCCCATATCACTGATGCATCAAAGAAGACTCGGTCACCTGGGCATGTCCAGGGACTGTCAGGGGGAAGGAGTTCATCTTGGCATATGTTCTCAATGGAGTTCAGCAACCACCATGCCACTGCTAGGTTGATGGTTCCAGCAAGAATTGTGCCTATGAACTGTGTGTACAAGACAGAAAATGAAGTGTATCAGCAATCGTAAAGAAGAAATAAAGTGCAGAAATTAGATGGAAAAACTTGATGAAAGTTACATTTCAAAATTTGGGGTGCGATGATTCAAAAACCAAATGCGTCTTTGGATGTTACTTCTGTAAGACATAGTCTCTATAATTTGTGTTTACTTTCTAATGCAATATCAATGAATGAATTTGTAAGTTTTTGATGCTTCGCTTTAGTAATATCTAATAATTATTACAATTGACCTTTTCTTTTATGTCATTGGGGATATTTTGGAACTTGATGGAAGGCTATATTTGTCATTTATTTGTATGCCACCTAAAATAGTTTAGACTTTAGAGGCCTTAGGACATAATAATTTCATGAAGATGTTATATTGGCTTACCTGTAATATCATAATAAAATTATGCCAATGACTCAATTTAGTTTCATTTCTGCTGTTTCTACAGTAATTTATGCACACGGTAGAACAAATGTACCTGAACTAAGAACATTGATCTTGGAGGGATCTTCATGTAGTGTCCTAGCTTGAAATCGTTGAGGAAGGAGACAGCCTGTGCCACGCTCATATAGCCGTAAACTTTGAAGCATACATTGGCAATTGGTCTTCCTGGATATATGATGCCCATGACATATTCTGTGATTATGTTTAATCCTGGTGTCTGCATACGGTGCATCAGAGTATTAGTAAATATGTCGTACCTAGTCAGTGACAAGATTGCATATATACTTCTTTAGATACTAGAAAATTATAAATGCCATAAGGTATCTTGAGATTATGTGGATACATGGAAAGAAGTTCATGGAACATAACTTGCATGGCTAAGGCAAAATAGTTTAAGAGAAAATATTTGCTGTGACTACAGATCTTAATGTGGGGGCCATGGTTTAAATCAAACACCTGGTTTGTTGTGGCGGTTATGATGCTAATTGGAAGGGTGAAGACAAAGGCCATGGCACCAGCAAACAGGAGTCCCCACCATGGCATCTGAACTTGATCTTTCAAAAAGGTGCATAGTACAAGAGAAACTACAAGCGTTACTACGAGCATCAAGTAAAACCACCAGTGAGGTATGTCCTCGTATCTCCTCATCAGTCTTGTATGGATATCCTCTTTTCCCTTGTAAGAAGCACGGAATCGCTCATATATCTCCCTGTTGAATAAAATCTTATATGTAAGTTTCATTCTTTTTGAAAGTTTTGAGGTGAAATTCATGTTTGTATTCGAGTTAAGGTGAATAAAGATAAGTATATTTTCTTTAAACCATATCAAAACACCACTTGACACTGCAAAGCGGTTCATTTTGAGTGTGCTAAAGGGAAAATGTACACTCTTGAAGATAATATCCGCATGAATGCTTATCTCGAAACTACTTTAAAATAAGAAAAAAATAGCATTTAAATTTGAAGAGCAAATGATGAAGTAACAACATTACCTTCCATAGAAGAAACCCACATGTGTTATAGTTGATGCAATTGTGGCAAAGCCGAACCCATAGGTAAGAGCAAAAAACATGCTCAAATGAATACGTCCTTGCTCCTGATACTTGTCTTGATCTAACTCAAACTTGTCATTGACAATAGCAGATATATCATATTTTTGACCTTCTGATGTAAACAGGTGTGAAGAGAAAATGGGGAACTTATGTGCGCTGTACAAGTCAAGTCCCCAGTAAGCTATGGGAATCACAACATAGATTATCAACACATAGCCTGCAAAGACATTGACAATGGCAAAGAAGGGACTGATAAGAGGGCTGAACAAGAATGAAGCAACCACAGACCAGTCGAGTGTCAGTGCTCCAAGTCCGAGGCCTCGCATGCCGGAGCCAAGCTGCTGGGCGGTGACTGATTTGGAGAATGCCCAGCAGACCCACGAAATGCTCGAAAGTGTTGGAACGAGGTATCCCGGAACCAGGTACCATGAAAAACTGCAGATTAGTGCAATGACGAAGAACTTTGCCCGTGACATACGCTGGTCATCTTTTTCATGCAATGCCCTGTTAGAATTACATCAAACGGGAACTTAGTAGACATTATTTATATCATATATTGGACAGATGTTATCGTTATCTTGATCTTCCTAGTCAATTATAGGTTTTTGAGACTAGTCATAACTCATATGAGGACCCACCCCATTTCATGAAAATATGCTTAATTGTTGAAGAGTATGTTTCAATCACACGCTTTATGAGCAACTCAAAGTTCATTATCAATTTAGATTTGTTGTTCTTTTCTAATATTACTGCAGTTATTAACATAAAGCATGTGGTCACCAACCACCCGAGAAAAATCATTGTCAATGGTTAAAAATTCCACCTTTAATTTCCATAAAGGTCTATAATTATGGGTGCTAGCGCTTTTGAAAATCTTGTAAATCAAGATATAATCCAAGAAACCCATTTATAAATAATCAAGATATAATGTAAAAAATTTTATGTGTTCTTTTTAATGAAGTTGTCTTGCTAATTACGTCTTGGTTTCAGAAAATGTAAAAAAAAAAAAGTAAGAAAAGAAAAGAAAATGTTTAAAAAAAAAGGTAAGAAAATAAATAAAATTGCGAACCTATTTTCAGAGGGCAAGGTCAAAGAAACGAGCGTCAAAATGGATTGAGAAAATAAGTAAATAGCGGACCCATATAAGATTCCGGTTGACTGACTCGTTATATGAGTACAATAATAATTAATAATATTACAATTAATGAACATTGAAAAAATATTCTTCTTATCTTTTAAATAATATTACAATTTATTGATATTACAAAAACATACTGGAGAAAAAAAGATAAAAAAAAAAGGTAGTCAGACTTTTTAGCTACATATAACGACTTCTTTATGCTCTAAGGAACGGCATATATGGCGCCGCAAGAGCTTCGTATTCATGTGCCACATGACGGCGAGATCACATTCAATTTTCTTGAATTTTTTTTAAGAAGCTTGTAAATTTTTCTTAGATTTTAAATGTAGCCGAAATTAGAATTTTTTGGTAGAAATTTTTTGCATTGATGACATGACGTGATAACTACTTGGGTCAGCTACGTACAACTGTAGTACTGTACCACAATTGCACCAATCGTTAGATCCACTTAAATAAATAAGGTCCACTTAAATACGTGAAAATCCAACAATTGAATGCAACTGTGACACGGTACCACAGTTTTATCGTAACTACTAGAGTTGACAATAACTACTTTGCATAATGAACTCGATTGAATGGGCTGACTCAGTGAGTCCAGGCCTGTTCGAGTCACTCACCGGAAAAGAGAAACCTGAACCAGAGTGCTAGGCCACCACATATGAGCCGGCTCCACCACATACTTTCTCAGCAACCCTGCCCACCCATATCCCAAAACCTGCAACAACCCCAGCACTATTTCAAAAACGAGAAAAAAAAAACACTTTCAGAAAAGACAGCCCTATCAAAATATGAGGTGAGATAAGAATAGCAGATGTGTATATGTGTGTGTGTGTGCATAAGGTTACTAGTTGAATCAACCAGCATATACGAATCAATGTATTCTTTAAAACTATATATGAATGGAATTTGAATCTCAAATTTTCTGTATTAAATTTTTTTTAAAAAAATTAAGAGTTGAACCAACCAGCATCCATATGAGTAAAATAATAATAATAATTTATTACCTGAGTAGTGATGATGAGCAGCCAGCTGGCCAAGAACGAGATTTTCCTGTGATAAAACGCTTTGATGATATTTACGATACTGACAGCAAAAGTACTTCCAGCTCCAAAAGCACTTCCAGCATTAGCAAAGATGGAAATAAGCACGTGCTCTTTGACGTTGAACGGCCCCGAGTTAAGCGAAAACAGCCTCGACCCACATCCTGGAATCCTGAACCGAGTCTCCGGCAACGTCGCCTCCAAGAAACGGCCGATGGGAAGGGTGGCAACTTGGACGGTGATTTGGGTTATGATAAGAGGCTCGGTTCTGTAAGCGAAGAATTGGTTCAGAAATGACAGCAAGGCACATGAAAGTAAGCCCAAGAACCACATTCGGAAGGTCCATACGGGCAGTGACGGGTCGTCGGAATTGAGCACGGTTAGCCGGACTTCTTCTACGGGGGAGAGCTCGTCGCGGTCAATGTCGGCCGCGGTGGCGGATGTGACATTTGTGGGGGCCATGGTGAGGAGATTTGAGATTTATTGGCTGGTTGAAGGCTTTTTATCTTTTATTGCAATTTGCATGTGTGGAGTAAAATGATGTTTGTATTTTAGTTCGGATTTCATTTGGTTTAATAATAATGAGAGTTGCATGTAATGTCAACATACATTAAAGAATTCAATATCTCTTTCATACACTATGGTCCTGATTTTGATGGCATGATCATGTATAAAAGTCAGAAAACAAACTGTTTTTGGTCAAGAATAATAGAAAGGAAAATATACATCGGCCATCCATTTTTTAAAATTTTTTTAAAAATATAATTTTTTTTGTTAGAATCCACCTAAAGTTATATTTTGTTTCATTTTTTCACTTCCGTTTGTAATTTGTTAAGAAAACTAACGGAAACTTAAAAAATGACCATTTTACCCCCAAAACGAAAATTACAACTTCACCCTAAAAATTGCCAAAACTAATTAAGATTTACCCCATTGGTCAATAAAGAAATTAATTTCACAACCATCAAATGCAAGTTTTTTTTTATAAATATATCTGTAATTAGAATACTAAATTATAATAATAGTATTAAAAATAGCTCAATCTTGTAAACCATCAATTGAATTTAATATAAGTAAAGTTTTATTATTCATTGAGTTATAATGATATTCTCTAGTAGTTAAGTTTTTTTTTTTTTGTACTTCATTAACGTACCAATAATGATATTCATCATTAAATTTGATTAATTTTGGCATTTTTAAGATGAAATTGTAATTTTCATTTTGGGGGTAAAATTTTCATTTTTTTAAGTTTTCGTTAGTTTTCTTAACGGATTCCAAACGGAAGTAGAAAGGTGAAATAAAATGTAACTTTAGGTAGATTCCAGAAAAAAAAAAGAATTGTGTATTTTTGAAAAATATGGAAAAAAACGGGTGGACAGTGGATATTTTCTCTAATAAAAATAAAAACAAATTGTTTTTATGGATGTCTAAAACTTCTATAAACTAATAATGTCAGACCCATACAAAATCTATTAATTTAAAAGGATATTAATTCATCAATAAAGTAATAATTTGTTAAATTACGGAGTGCATATACAATTTAATGAAGATACAGTTTAATCAACTAAAAAGTTATTATTTTATCAATCTAATCAATTAAAAATGAATTAATCCAACAATTATAAATTAAATTGACAAAAAAATTAAAAATCTTGCAATTTAATAGTTCAAATCCAAAATTTCTAGAAGCAATAAGAAAAACTAAAAATGAGATCCAACTATTTTTACATTTAAAAAAAATAGATAACAATAAAGTCACATTGCACGTAATAAAATATTGTAACAATTATAGTTGTAATTTCAGTAAATTATTAGTTTATAATATAAACGGAACTACAAAGCTGAATAAGGGGTTTTTTTTTCTTTTTAAAATATCATTTTATTGCTTTATTAAAATTATTAATTTAGTCTTTTGGCCTAATTTAGAACTGCGAAAAAGTATTATATAATAGAGGTTATTAATTTATTGAATACTAAATAATGAGGTTTTATTGTATTTTGTAATTAAGGGAATTTAATTGGCGAGTAAATGTAAATTTGAGGTTTAAACAAATTTTAGTGTGAATGCCGTGTCGAGTGGTTTGCATACATAGTTTCCAAGATAAGAACGGCCTTGGAAAACATCTGTAGCCGTCAAGAAGCAATCAATCAATCAAATGAATTTCTGGGCTACCACAAACTGTGTCCTAAATAATTTCTTTTAATATTTTAGAAATTTCAGCTAAATATGTGTGTGTGTGTGTATAAAATTAAATCATGATCCACGGCTTAATTTTTTGGTCAGGTATTATTATCATCTTGAAATCTAGCATAACTTGAACGTCTAAGCTTAATATATATCTCCATGTATATATGAGAGTAAAATCTTCTTTAATTTAGCATTAGCTAAAAGAGAAACCCCTCTTTTGCGGAATCTCTTTCTTTCAAGACGAACAAAATTAATTGGAATCAAATCATTAAAACTTTCGAAGAGGATAAAAAAAGCGGAATCATCATCATTTTGTTTTATTTGTTTGTTTTTTTAAAAAAAAAAAGAGCGGACGACAGGATTTGCATATAAATTCCAACAGAGCAATTTGCATCATGTGATCCAGAAGTCCAGCTGTGTCCGCCAAATCCTCAACTTTTCTCGAGAAAAAATGAACTACTGCCAGTCGTGCTTGCAAAAATTACACTAATTAAATAATTAAGGAGAGTGAAGTCATCATCACTACGAAAAGCTTGGCATGTGAAGGCTTTGTACTTAAGTCAACGTCAACAAATGGGCTTATCCATTTCCATCCATTATCTCTTAATCTTACGAGATAATGTAATATTGTTTTGTTTTTTCAAATATTACACTACAATTTATTGTTGTTAACAAATTCGTTAAGGTTCTATTTAGATATAATATGGTGGGGTGGATTGTCCGCAAATAATAGGAATGAAATCCTTTTATATTATTATACACGAGACTTGGAATTTTTACCCACTTGTAGTAGTTGTATGAGGAAATAAAAGTGATTAAGTGTTTAAATACTCGCCTAATGAAATTATCTTAACTCTTTAAACTTTTGTAATTTTAGACAATGAAATTATAAATATTTTGAGATGCACAAGTATTGAATTTGAATGCGTTTTATATTACAGTTGAAACCCCAATTGTGATTCAGCATTTTGAATGTTTATTCCCGTTTGCTTACTGTCATTTTAACATTAATATTACAAGCATGCATGGCCATGGAAGTGTAATTCAATCTAAAGTTTATTAAATATTTGATCCTCACTTGATTACCAATCGTTTTTGGCTTTTGTTGAATTTCGTGTGCTAATCTTGTCCTCAGATTCGCCGTTGCTGACACTTAATTAAAATAATTATACTGTAGAGTTGACTTTGACTATCACTTCAGTTATTTGTTGAAATAATGCTATTGGTTTCTGATTCTAACGAAACCATTTCAAATTAAGTGAAATGATTAAATTATTACCATTTGGGATGCAAAATGATGTTTTTTACTCTTAATTATTCAAACCCATAATTATTCCAAATGTTTATTACCATTTGGAATGTTATTTCACTATTCTTTATGGGGCATAATATGGCAATGAAATAATTTGATCCTCACTTAATAGTCTAAAGTCTAAACATGGTAACCACACCATTGCCCTTTTTCGAATTTCATGTACTAATCATCTTATCTATAAATTGATAAACAAGTAAGTTTATATTTTTATTCAATTGTTTCTGTAATTGAATAAAAATAGAGTAGATCTTTTATCACCCTTTGAATTTATTTTCAGAAATAACCCCCGGTTTAATTTATAAAATGCAAAGCAATATTTTAAAATTAACAATTTTTCTATAAAATTTTCACCATAAAAAATATTTTTTTTTTAAAGTTTCTATGAATGAAATACATATAAATCTTAAAATCTTAAATTATTTTCTTCTTATTAGATATTTCTACCTCCATATCTCTTCAACTTTTATAATTTCCTCAGTAAAATATATATTCTCAATTTAAATTTACAATATAAATATAAATTAAGAAATAACTTGAATGAAAAAACTCATTTAAAGAACAATTTATTTAAGCATTTAATTAAATCCCTATTCAAAATAAGAAATAAATTAATTAATCTTTTCATTGTTTAGATAATTTTAATTGAACAAGAGGAATTTTGAGGGCTGTCAAAAGAGATGCTCATAAAAGCATTGGGCAAACCCATTTATACAAAGTCCAACTATTGCATCTGCGATTTTGGATTAAGAAGCCCCAAAGATATAATTGAGCCCACTTGCCTCAAGTCTCCCTTTTTTTTTTTTTTGAATCACTTCCCTCCAGTCTTAACCTAAGATTGGGTCCTGCATTTACAAGTCAATCACAAGAGAGAAATTTGAGTAGGTCAACTGCCCACCAGAATTTAATATAAAAAATAATAGATCTCACGGAGCCCACTTACTCTACGGATTGCAAAATATATGTAGTTTCTTCTACCATCTTAAATGATGAAAAATTCCATAATACATTTAGTGTATGATATATATATATATATATATATATATATATTGAAAAAATTATTATGTAAATGGTGATTATTTTAAATGTATTTACACATTTCATACATGTATTAATTGATTGTATTACTTTTGATATTTTGTAGAGTTTCTCTTCAATTAAAGTGGGACCTCCGATAATTTGTAGAACTCATCCTCAACTAAAGTGGTAAGATTATTTCCTCCACTACAATATGCTTCTAATAAGATAAAATTATGTCACATATTTCATTTCAAAATAACATTAAACATAAAACTTAAAGTTCTTAGGTCATGACTTTAATTTAACGTCCCATGATGTGCCAATTTTTTTTTAAAGAAAAAATGCTAGTTACTTTTTTTTGTTTTATTGTTATTATTATTATTATTATTAGGCTATGATTATGTTAGAGTTCACTTATGGTGGAGTACACACGTGAAGTGATAAATAATAAAAAATATATTATAATTAATTATTTATTATTTATCATTTTACGTGCATGGTTAAGATTCGTGCTCCACCGTACGTGAACTCTTATGTAGCCGAACCCTTTTATTATTATTATTATTAATAAAAGAATATAAGTGACTACCCTATCATTTTTTTAACATTTTAGCTACTATCCCAATCAAAACAGAATCCAACCATACTTTGCAGTTTCAACACAAGATTGCTGGCAACATCGTAGCCGAAGTAAAAGACATATATAGAAAAGATTTCTATTTGTATCCCATTTTTGTTTCACCAATCACCATTCAAAATCCCTTCGTTTTACGTAAGCTTCTTTTACCTTCTTATCTGGATTAGATTTCATTAGAATGCAACAAATTCTAATAAAAAAAAAGTTCACGGGTACCAAAACTTATTCCTGATTTCACTCTTTCACCTCAAATTATTCTCATTTGAATGCTGTAATTTACGTGATTATAATATTGTAGTAGTTAAAGTTAATAATAAAAAATAAATAAATTATTTTATTTTTCGTCCAGAAACTTTTGGTGTGGAGAAGGAAGATTCAAAGAAACTGCTGGGCCATAACAGCACATTTTCTTTATTTGTTAAACTTTCTTTGTTTTCTCCGAAGTTTTATTTACATATTTGTTGAATGTTCAACTCAGAACGAATGCTAGATACCATTTGATATTTTGAAGGCGTTCTTAGCTAAATTTTCTTTTGAACAAGGCAACCACTGACCTTTGGTTCTGTCTTGTGTCTCTTGGTGATAATAATTATATGTATATTGAATTGCTTTGATTCTGATCTGGGTTTCGCTTTTTAGGCCTTTTTGAGCTGGTTTTGAAGCTTTTTTAATAAGGTAATATATTCATGTATTCAAGTTTTCTTTTTTATTTATTTATTTGGATTGTTATTGTGTCTGTTTGAGTATTAAATGAGCTTTGTGTAGCTTGTGAAATGATGGCATATATTGTTTCTTAGGATTTGATCCGGGTTTGAGTAATTTTGATCTTTAGTTTGGATAGTGAAGGGTTTTCCGCAACCAGAATCCGATAGGTTTTTGAATGAAGTAGTTTTGAGTTTTGAGATTGGATCAATTTGGTTACGATGGTTGTTGGTTGCTAATTGGGTTTATCAAAAGAGCTAGTTGATTGAAATCATGGAGCTAGCTCATGAAGGGTCAAATGTGGATGGAGAAATAGAGGAAAGGGAGAGATTAAACCTGGGAGAACCTTCTTTCCGGGAGTCCCATGGGTACCGCCACCATTTTCCTGGAATGGTGAGAAAAAAAGCCTACATATTTGATGGGTATGGGAAATATTATATTAAAGAATGGAATCTTACCGAAGGTACTGGCAATGAGTTTTCTTGGTACCATGTAGAGCTGCCAAAGGGAAGCCAAAAACTCGCTCAATCTGCACAATACCTTATAGACGTCCTTTGCCCGCCTTTGAAGCTTCAAGACATTTTATCCCTTGTCAGTAATGGGCCTTTTTGTGGGTATGTTGATGGAGCACTTGTATTTAGAGTTAATTCACCTGGTCCGGCCTCAAGCAATTTCACATTTAGAATTGCAGCTAGGATTACTGATAATTCTGTCATTACTGTGTCTCTGGGTCGTGTTCCAAGGTTGGGTTTCTCACCCATTGGTCAATCACTTCTTTCGGAGATTCCTAGTGTGGAGAACCATAGAGGTGAGCCGAAGGAAGGGAGTGGGATTGTAATAAGGGAGCATGTCCTTGAATTCTTGTTGACGATGAATCATTCTGAGGAAGCTGATAATCCCGTTCCAAAATCTCTCTCCAATCTTGTTGTTCACATTGTTGACACGCACGTGGATCACCTTCAAGATGTTGTGACTAAACTGGAGATTGAGCTAGATTCTGTGGAGCTTGAACTGGATAAAGGTAATTTCATTTAGCAATGTACACGCGCGCGCACACACAGAGACACACACACACATATATAGTTTTTGTGCTGAACAATCTTCCTAGAGAAACTTATTTGCATGTCTGGTCATGAAATTTAATTTCATGCTTTCCTCTTAGTTGTAATGTGGTTGGAATTTCTAGGGCAATAATAAGGTGGCCACCAATGTGATTATTTAAACTGAGCCTTTTTTTTTTAATTCTTTTTGTTCTTTACTCTCAATTCATACAGTAGATTTTTGCACCTACTATTATTGACAGATCTTGTTATGATATTCTGATGCCAACACTGTAAACGTAATATGGTTTCGATTTTAAAAAAAATGATAAATACTGAATCAATTCAAAGTCATATTGTTGTGCGATTTTAAAAAAAATGATAAATACTGAATCAATTCAAAGTCATATTGTTGTGCATTGATGTTTGATAATTTCGATGATCTTAATGTATCTGATAGGCAAAGCCAACCATTTTATTCATGACTTGCTACTGCAAGTTATTCTTTATAAATGGATAGATGAAAGAGAAAAATGGAAGGAACACCATATTATGGTTGGTAATGATGTAAACAATAATTGGATTTCTAATTTTTTTTTTTTGGTTAAATAAGCACAGTATCTCCTAATTTGTATCTGCATTCTGCATATATTATCACTCGAGTTTCTTTCAGGCTTGTTTCTGTTCTCTGTTTGAATTGGCATTAGTTGCTCTTAGACAAATTTCTATAACTATTGAGCTCCACTACAGGTGGTTTTGCCTTAAAGAAACAAATGTTGGAGGAGAGAAGATTTCCCAAAATGCATCTTAACTTGCAACGCCTCCTACAGGTACTGTTTCCATTCATTTTTATTTGTTCCCTAATGAATTCATATTAAAGCGATGGGCACTCATGGACTCTTACATTTATTTTCCCTAACCTCAGGTGATTTCATATGGGGAACAAGTATTTCCGCGAGTGAAAGAAAGGTGTTCTTCTAAACATTGGTTTTCTAGTGATGATATTAATGCCTTAGAGGAGTTAACTGGCCGTCTAAGGAGATTAAAAGAGAATGTGGGATTTATAACAAACCGTGTAACGGCAATTCAGGCTGGTCTTGATAGCTGGCAGGCTGAACAAATAAATAGAAAACTCTATTATCTCTCGTTCCTTTCAATAGCATTGCTTCCTTTATCCATCATCACTGGAGGTAACTTATCTCTTCAGTCTAAACTTCTACTATTATAAAGTTTCGAGTCATTTCTATTCTCTAAGTCGGCATCATTAAGCACTAATCGATCTTTCATGGATTCGTATCAGTTTTTGGAATGAATGTGGGAGGAGTCCCATGGACATTGCAGGAGGAACCAAAAGATGGTTTCCGAAACGTTGTATTTCTCTGTGTGGCAATGCTACTACTGGTGCTGCTATGCTTCCTTTGCCCAGCTGCTTATAGCCGAATAGCTGCTTGGCAGCGGAGGAGGGCTATGAGAAGAAGCTGGTCGCTCAACAGAAAATCATTCCTCAAGAGATCCGTTGGAGTTCAAGTTCAAGGAAGAGGAGGTTACCTTAGACTTTGATAGCAAAACATAATCTAAACACAATCATCACTGGTACATGTCCCCATAATTTTTCCTACTTAGTGACACGGCCTTCTTAGTGCATAATTCTTGTACACACCCCTTTTTCCTTTTTCTGCATTAAACTTCAAACTTTGCTTACCTTCTGGTTTTTGGGTTGGTATTTTCTTGACTTATCATAGAGAGGGCCATTTTCTGCAGATGCAAAACTGTGAATAATGCAATGTGCACTTATTTTTTGCCCGCATCTGTTCCTTTTTCTAACTGTGTTGTTATAGATCTGACATGGATTTTTGGAAAGCTTTTGACACGTTGTACAGATATTATGAATTTCACTATTCGATCAAATTTCATTTGAATGTGGTACTTTTAATTTATATCAGCAGTAATTGTCACTGTAGTGACACCAACATATTGAATTGTACTTTTAAATTATCATTATCATTATCATTTTATTTTTCTTGGAAGTTAGCTCTCCTGTACATGAAGTGGGAATTTGTATAAAGCCGTCAAATATCCTTTGGATGGTAAAAGAGGAAGATTTGACCATAGCACCTAACAAACATTACTTGGCAACCTAAGGTTTCATTGAGCTTATTGGCCTTTCCTCCTCTTTCTTTTCACTTTAGATGCACCGAAAATGTCTTTTTCAAATAAGCCATTACAAATCTGTTAGTATTTATAATCACCATTTTTTTCAGAATTAAAAATATTGTTATGTAATAATAGAACTTGATTGAATATGAAAGGTGCTTAGTAAAAGAAATTGGATTGAATATTTCCAACTTTAGAAAATTCATTGCTAATGGAGGGTCAAGATTGAAACACATCAATATGTACGCTCACATAAATGTAATGAATAAAATGCAGTTTAAAGTTCAAAGTCTGGAATCTATAACCCCTTTCCCAAGAAAGGAAATATATTGATTTGCCCATTGCATTAAGGGACGCATCGCGCATCTAGAATTAGAAGGATCGGACTCTTTCGACAACGTGGCATCACATGAACAATTAATTAAAAGGTATCTACGACGGCGTTTCACGCTCACACAATAAATTGGAGAGCGAATGGTTCGCCGCAAGACGGCTGGGTTTACAACTAACTGATTAAACTACACCGCGGGCCCGCGGCCTTACATATTTGATTTAATTTCATTTAAATAGAAAAAAGCTAAAAAAAACAAATTCTAAGAAATATACATCAATAGTAAAAAAATTGTTGGTTAGTTAAATTATAAGTAGAATAGTTAGAAAATGTTTTTTTTTTAGAAGGTAAAGAAGTGAATGACCTTTTAAAATTAGAGTTTAGATAGTCAGTTAAGTATAATTATTTAAAAATCACTCGATTAATTAGTTTTAAAATTAGAATTTAGATAGTCAATTAAATATAATTGTTTAAAAATTATTCGATTAAATAGCTTTAAGAACAGTTAAAGAATATTAATTATCATACAAAAGAGAATGATCATTAACTAATTAAATTGTTTTATTTAAAAAATTGAGTTAAAGTACAATAATTGTAAGCAAAATTTTATATTGGGTACGATAATTATAAGCAAAACTTTGTATTGATTAGTATTATTATTATTTTTTAAATACAATAGAATGTAACAATCTATTCCAATGTATGAAAAATCTTAAAAGTACAAACCGAATCGAGCGACTTCTTGTATGGAATAGATGGAGTTACACTTACACATCATATTTTTTTTCTTGAGTCCATTAATTGAAAATATGATATGTGCATTAATTATAGTTTTCTGAAAGAATAGGGACCTACAAATAATTTTGCCTGGCAATTGCAATCGGCTCTAGAACGTTCCACCTCTCGCTAGAGTTATATTGACCAGACCCGTCAGGCATCAGCAGCCTCATATAAAAATAAAAACCCTAAAACCCTTATAAACCCTAATTCATTAAAACCCCGTCGAACTAAATCTCTGTTTCTCCTCACACGCAGCTGAAACAGATCGATTCAGCGACCTTTAGCTATGGCCACCTCCGTTCTGCTTCGACAATTACGGCGCCGTGAAGTTGCCTCCGCCCCCATCTCCGCCTACAAATGCGTACGTCAATTTTTAAACTTAATCTAACCAATCGATTTTTGGGAATTTCTCGTATTTTTATGTTTTGGAGTGATCTGTATCGTGGGTATTTGTTTGCATATGATTTTTTTTTTGTAAAGTCTGTTACTTTCTCGATTTTAGATTCTGATTCTTGCTAAACTTTGGATATCTGGAGCTTGCTGCTCTTGTGGTATTGGTTTTCAGCTTATAATTTCATCTAGGCTCTGCTGTTCTGGGTTTTATTTGAAATATAAAGCAATCGATTTCACTTTTTATTTCACCATGGTACTCGAATAAATTGACGGTCTCTCTAGTATCTGCCTATGCAATGAATAAATTTTTTTTTGAAACGTTGTTTCCAGGTTTGTTTAACGTATGGGTTTCTTTTTTAAGGATTGATTGATGTCGTGATACTTGTTATTGTTAATTTTTTTTTTTTTTGGGGCCATGATTCACGTTGTATTTTTTGTGGCACCTGTGTTAAATTTTAGGATCTTATAAAATAAATTGTTAGTGGATATGTGATTCTTAATATTTGTAATGGTGGTTGTTGCAGTTTACTAGCAATGTTAAGCCCTCATGGGCCCCTTCTAATCTGGGTAAAAGTTGGGCGAGTTTGACTAGACCTTTCAGGTACTCATGTTTTTGCCTGCTGTTTTTATCTTGGATGTTTAAGTGGATTTCTTATGATTATTGTTTGTAACTCTTTGAATTTGTTTGTGCAGTTCAAAACCTGCTGGTAATGACATTATTGGAATTGATCTCGGAACTACCAACTCATGTGTTGCACTTATGGAGGGAAAGGTAAGAATGCCTTGCGTTTTCAATATATTTTTCTACATGGTCATGTTCATAGATTTTGACAGTTCAGGGATTGTTTCTGATTTATTTTTATGTTATGCATAGAACCCCAAAGTTATTGAGAACTCCGAAGGATCTAGGACTACACCATCAGTTGTAGCTTTCAATCAGAAGGGAGAGCTACTTGTGGGTACACCAGCAAAGCGTCAGGCTGTGACCAACCCGACTAACACGCTCTTTGGCACCAAGCGTTTAATTGGTAGAAAATTTGATGATCCCCAGACGCAAAAAGAAATGCAGATGGTTTCATATAAGATAGTAAGGGCCCCCAATGGGGATGCTTGGGTTGAAGCCAATGGGCAGCAGTACTCGCCAAGTCAGATTGGGGCCTTTGTTCTGACCAAGATGAAAGAAACTGCAGAATCCTACCTTGGAAAGTCAGTTTCAAAAGCAGTAATCACAGTTCCAGCTTATTTCAACGATGCTCAAAGGCAAGCTACTAAGGATGCTGGTAGAATTGCTGGCCTTGATGTTCAGAGAATCATTAATGAGCCTACAGCTGCTTCACTTTCTTATGGCATGAACAACAAGGAGGGTCTCATTGCAGTATTTGATCTTGGTGGCGGAACATTTGATGTCTCAATCCTTGAAATTTCTAATGGAGTATTTGAGGTACTAATTGTTTGATAATTTGAAATGTTATGTTACTGATTGTTTAAAAAAGTGATACTAATAACCATATCATGCAGGTGAAAGCAACAAATGGTGACACGTTCTTGGGGGGAGAGGATTTTGACAACACTTTGTTGGAGTTTTTAGTGAGTGAATTTAAGAGGACCGAAGGAATTGATCTGTCAAAGGATAGGCTTGCATTGCAGAGGCTTCGTGAGGCTGCCGAGAAGGCGAAGATTGAACTTTCATCAACAACCCAGACTGACATTAATCTTCCATTCATCACAGCTGATGCGTCAGGTGCAAAGCATTTGAATATCACACTTACTAGATCCAAATTTGAGACTTTGGTGAATAACCTGATTGAGAGGACCAGAGCCCCTTGTAAGAACTGTTTGAAGGATGCCAACATTACCACAAAGGATGTGGATGAGGTGCTTTTGGTTGGAGGAATGACCCGTGTGCCAAAGGTGCAGGAAGTGGTCTCAGAAATCTTTGGTAAGAGTCCAAGCAAGGGAGTAAATCCTGATGAGGCAGTTGCCCTTGGTGCTGCTATTCAAGGTGGTATTCTTCGTGGCGACGTCAAAGAGTTGCTTCTCTTGGATGTTACACCTCTGTCACTGGGTATTGAGACACTAGGTGGTATCTTCACCAGGTTGATCAATCGCAACACAACTATTCCAACAAAGAAGAGTCAGGTGAGTAACCTTCAAGTGCTTTACATCAACACGTGTGAATAATTTTGAAGTGACCCATTTCTGCAGAAACATATGTGAATATTTAATTTTTTGTTTTAGAATAATCTGACATGGCCATATGAATTTTGAGTATGCAGTTGTAGAGACACAACATAGAGTGGACAGATGTTTCCTGATTTATTAAGCCACTTGTTTTCATATTCCATGGTGCTGGTTGTGGCATTGTGCCCAAGGATCTGACTAGTAGTTTTTGCTTTTTTTTTTTTGGCCTCTGGTCCAATGGATACATATACTGTCACAAAGCATCTTTATGATTGTTTTTTTCTTTGTTCTCCATGACATGATGGTCAGACTGATTGGTGTTCCTTTGTCTACAGGTCTTCTCAACAGCAGCTGATAACCAGACTCAGGTGGGGATTAAGGTGCTTCAAGGTGAGCGCGAAATGGCATCTGACAACAAGTCCCTAGGAGAGTTTGAACTTGTGGGCATTCCACCAGCTCCTAGAGGCATGCCTCAGATTGAGGTCACATTTGACATTGATGCCAATGGTATTGTCACTGTTTCTGCAAAGGACAAGGCCACTGGCAAGGAACAGCAAATTACCATCCGCTCATCTGGAGGTCTATCAGAGGATGAAATTGAGAAGATGGTTAAGGAAGCAGAATTGCATGCCCAGAGGGATAATGAAAGAAAAGCTCTGATTGATATCAGAAACCAGGCGGATACCACCATCTACAGCATTGAGAAGAGCTTGGGTGAGTACAGAGAAAAGATTCCCAGTGAGGTTGCAAAAGAGATTGAGGATGCTGTTGCAGATTTGAGAAAGGCCATGGGAGCTGACAATGTTGATGATATCAAGTCCAAGCTTGATGCAGCTAACAAAGCTGTCTCTAAGATTGGACAACACATGGCTGGTGGTTCTGGTGGTGGTGCTGGTTCTGGAGGTTCCCAGGGTGGTGAACAGACTCCCGAGGCTGAGTATGAGGAGGTGAAAAAGTGAGCACAGAGGTAGTAAATTTCGTTCGTTGATGCTTCAAAAGGAGTCGGACATTCAGGGATGAGTCTTGTTTTGATTTGTAGTTTTAGGATATATGGCGGTTTTGTATCTAAATTTTTATTTATTCAAGTTGTTAGGATAACGTTTTACTTTATTTTGAGAAACTGCACGAGCAAGTTAAAACCCTTTCCGGTGTATGGTTTAACATGAATTTTTCATGAAATAATTCCATTGTTTACTTCCTGTGCTGTTGCGCTGCTTCTGGGACTCTCCACGATATCTTAGTGTTGACACTTAGCGTTTGGTGTTTCTCGATGATCCTAAATTTCTTTTAGGTTCAAAAGCTTATTTAAGCCAAGAAATTGTAAGTATTGATTAAAATTTCATTTTCATCCTTTTAATTATTTTATCTAAAATTTGAATGGATTTGAATTTTTTTTAATATTTAAATATTAAAAAGAATTATGATATTTGTCTCGGGTCAAATTTCAAAACAAAACAAAACAGCGTTGTTTTATTTTGTTTTATTTTTTACTTCTCCAAAATGTTGGAGTTTCACTTACCATTTTCAATACCCAGAAGAAGATACCAAGTACGATTTGATGTCACCCCCAATACTATTGCAGCAAACTTGGCTCCTTCCCCGTTACCAGCTCCAAGTTCGTTTGCAACTCTCACTCTGCAGTACATATTTCATACATAACAAACACTGGCCGATCTATATATCTCTCAGACACATGCAAATCATTGATAGTCAGACCTTTGATGGCAATAGTGATTTGCTATTAATCTCTTGTGACTGAAACTTATTTGAGATCTGAGAGATATTATAGTCAGGCATTTGATTTAGGAAAGAAGAACTGAAAAAAAATTATAAAAGGGCAGCGAGAGTGTTACCCAGTTGAAGCAAAGAATGGAGAGGAATCATCATTTCTCAGCAAATTATTTTAACTAATAAGCATTTGAAGAAACGAAGAGATTTACGGTGAAATGAATTGCGAATGACTAGCTCTCTTCTATCTGTCTCGTTCCCAGGTGAAACGAAGAAACGAAGAGGAAGAGATTTACGGTGCAGCTCTTCATTTTGCAAATAGTAAGTGAAACGACAACATTTTGGAGAAGCAAAAAAGAAAAAACAAAACGACGCCATTTTGTTTAGTTTCGGGGTTTGACCCGGAGTTTGACCCAGGGCAAACATCATTTTCCTATTAGAAATATTTTGTTATTTTTATATACAATGGTATTGCGAATGGAAATTGTCTGTACAGGCATATGGAGACATGCAAGGAGTTGAGGGATATTTAAGAAATTTTAAAGCAATGTGCAGGGCGTTTACACATAAAGATGTTGCCTGATATCCTACGCAAATCAAATCGTGGTGATGATGAATTCAAAGAAATGTTTCTGAACTATCCAAATTTTTGTGTTATACAAATTTGTGTTAATATGAACAAATAGATAGAGATAGATATGGCTGTCAACCTAAACTTGGTAACAAATTTGTGTTAATATGAACAAATTTTTGTGTTACACAAAAATAACATATACAAATTCCACACTAGCTGTAGCCCATTTAGGAGTGGTTAATATGAGACAAGGGAAAAGTTATCCATAATCAACTCTATGATATTAATCATCTTTTACTCCCTCTTCACCTAATTTGGGGTATCTAGTTTGATGACGAAAAACGCGCATTGACTTACACATATGTTATATGTAACACTTTAATATTATTAAAAGAAATTCAATAGAAACAAATAAATTATATTTTTTTCCGCGGATTTCATTAAAAGTTTCATGTCACTAGTTTTTCATATTTACAGCAGCTAGTAAAGAGCAAAGCTACACTAGCTGTGGTCATGAATATGCTATAAAGAGCAGATAAAGGGAAACAAGTTAATTAGAACATAATACTTCAGCAAAAAATGATTATAAGTTGGTGACTATCGATGGCCGGGAAGTGGCCAACTAGCCAAGCAGCAAGCAGAAGAAGAATCACTGACGGCGACAACTTGCAGAGGAAGATGTAGGGGCTTCGTAGCCAGACAACTAGCTGATTATGTTTTAGTAATTTTGTTTAGGGATACATTTTGCAAAATATAACTTAGTAATTGGCATAAAAAAAAAAAAAAGTGGTCCTCAACAGTCAACACCTCGCCCTCCATTTCAGCAAATTAACATCACTCCTCCCTCAGTTTACCTTATCTCCAAACCTCGTTCATAATAATGATTGTGAAATTATTGGTATGTTATGAATCCTTTCCAAAAATATCAATGACAAACACAATATAACAGCAGTGGATTGATTATAGACCTGTTAAGACAAAGAGAGAAATAACTTACGGCTATAATCCTCTGAGCTGCAGCCATGGGTGATGTTTTCAAACAGGTTTTTGGGAGTAGAAGTTTCCTCCTTTATCAAGCAAATCCTGCAAACTTGGGAGAAGAATGGAAATTAAAAAAAAAAAAAAAAAGACATTACCAAACTAACTTCTTTACCATCGAAAATTCATAAATATTATTTCCAAATTAGAATTAGTTTTTTTAAAAAAAATTCAAATCAATATTATCCATCAACAATCAACGACATAGATCAAAGAACATACTTCAGCAAAAATGCAATAAAAGTGGGTGACTATCGACGGCAATTAATCGGCGAAACCACGAGAAATCTTGATGGCGGCATTCAACCGACCAGCCAAGCCGTAGGTGGAAGAAGAAGCACCGACGGCAACGACTTGTAGACGAATCGATTAGGATTTGATTATTATGTTTCAATTTGGCACCGTCTCTTTTTACCCTTCACAATCCCTTAATCTGACTATTCCCTCTTCGATTTTTTATTTTTTTTACATTTTGAAACGATGTTCAAAGTTCAAACCATTTGGTTCGGTTGCCCATCATCATTTAAAGCTAAACAATTCAGTTGGTTTCCTTTTTGTTAGAGCGGGAAAAATTTAACTAATACCATTATTTCATGCGAACACGACACGAATATATAAATATGGATCGTTAAATTTGATATGATTATTAAATAGTCTAGGTCTAAATTGACATGATTTTTTTTCATGTTAAATTAAGATTAAATTTCTCAACCCATATAGCCGACCAATTATACGATTATATTTTTTATTTTTAAATTAATTTTTAAGTTCTTATCATTAAAACTCAAATACTAGACATGATCTTCTATTTTTATTTTTTCTTGAATGATAGACATATACACAATGTTTAATTTATAAAATTTTATATATATTTAGAATTTTAATAGTGTAAGGGTGTCAAATATTGGCACACATGTATATTTTATAATATTGATATATAATATTATTTACATATATATAATTAAAACTTTAATAATGTAAATATGTAATATTTTAGTGTGCATACAGATAACATTTGTTAAATATATAAATATTAGAAAAATTCTATAGTGCCGTAATAAAAATTACGGCATCAATACCGTGATAGACATAAATATTGTAAATTACACATAAAATTAGTAAATGTAAAGTAAAACTAGTAAATTTATACAAGATTATTAATTATTTAAAAATATTAACATTGTTTCTACATCATTTTAGTAAAAAATATTTTATTCATTTACAAAAAAATATTTTCTTTAAATAAACAAAAAATTACTCATTAATTAAACAAAAAATTTATATTAAAAAAGTGGAATAAATTTTATTGAATTAGTTACCACAAATTCTATATTTATTCTAGGACATTTGTATACTTTTTTTTCTCCATTTTCTATAACGATATCTATTTATTACACATGTTAGTTAAGCACAATTATTTATCTTGATGCGGATCAAGTAAAAATAAATTAAAAAAAAATTCTTATATTACTAGACATATATGATATATCAATAAAATTAAATATAATTTTGAGTATTATGCATACTTTATGTAGTTTCAAACTTTTTACTAGTATTTGGAGAACATTTAGGGCTGTTGTTGAGGAAGTGGAAATATGCAAAATAACCTCATCTCACAACAACTATAAAAGATATTAAAATAATTTTTTTTTTCAAAATTTGATTTTGAGCATAAATTTCATCCTTAATAAAACATCACATGTATCACATAAAAACTAATGTTATTCAATTTAAATAAATAATAATAATTAATATATAAGGTAATACACATTATAACGAGTTTTTATTTTACAATTGTAAACTTTTTTTATAATAACTCTTATATTAATTTACTTATTTTACCTTTTATTCATAAGTTTTAGGCATAATTTACAAACTTTATGTTTATTTTGTATTTAATATTGATTTACTTATTTTATGTTATATTATAAGTTTTCATTTTATATTTTATATACCAGTAATACATTAATTTACCAGTTTTATAGTAATTTACTTATCTTACCTTCATTTTACAAGTCTTATGTTTCATTTTCGAAATTTATGTTTTATTTTATAGTTAGTGTTGATTTACTAGTTTTGTATTTTATTTGCAAGTTTTTGTTTTGTTTACCAATCATACATTAATTTACTAGTTTATATTAATTTACTTGTTTTACATTACATTTACAAGTCTTATGTTCTACTTCCAAAATTTATGTTTTATTTTGTACTTAATGTTGATTTACTTATTTTATGTTATATTCATAAGTTTTTATTTTATTTACCAGTAATACATCAATTTACCAATTTTATAGTAAGTTACTTATTTTATCTTCCTTTTACAAGTCTTATATTTTATTTCCAAAATTTATATTTTATTTTACAATTAGTGTTGATTTACTAATTTTTTTTTATATTTGTAAGCTTTTATTTTATTTACTAGTAATACATTAATTTACTAGTTTATATTAATTTACTTGTTTTACCTTCCATTTACAAGTTTGATGTTCTACTTTCAAAATTTATGTTTTATTTTGCGCTTAATGTTGATTTATTATTTTTATGTTATATTTGTAAAATTTTGTTTTATTTACTAGTAATACAAGAATTTATCAGTTTTATAATAATTTACTTGTTTTATCTTCTATTTACAATTCTTTTGTTTCATTTTCAAAATTTATGTTTTATTTTATAGTTAATGTTAATTTACTAATTTTAAGTTATATTTGCAGGTTTTAGTTTTGTTTACTAGTAATACATCAATTTACTATTTTTATATTGATTTACCTTTTTATTTTTCATTTACAAATTTTATGTTTAATTTCTAAAATTTTTGTTTTATTATGCACTAAATGTTGATTTATGAGTTTTAAGTTATATTTGTAAGTTTTTGTTTTATTTACTAATGATACATTAATTTACTGATTTTACCTTCTATTTACAAGTCTTATGTTTAATTTCTAAAATTTATATTATATTTTATTGTTAATGTTAATTTATAAATTTTATATTAAATTTATAAATTTTATGTTTCATTTACACAATTTATATTTAATTACGGTATTGATGCTGTAATTTTAATTGCGACATCATAAAATAACCTAAGTATTAAATAGATTATTGAGTAACTCATTTATTTTTTATGTCATATTTAAATTTTGATATTTTAATATAATTATTAAATAAGTTATATTTGAATCGAGTTAAATTTAACACGACACAAATTTAATACGATACGAATACCACTCCATAACCTGTTTCGACAGCTTTACCTTTTGTTCCTATTGCATAAATTAAAAATCATCCGTTGGATTAAAATTGAAGATATCTAACGGTTTCAGATTAGCCACTATATAAGACTCTATGCAAACTCTCTCTCCCCCTTCTTGCTTCCTTACGCGCCGGCCACTGTCCTGAGCTTAAAGTAAATTAAACAAAAATTTTTATATAATAAAACCCTAAAACTAAAACCCTCAAAATCCCAATTCCTTTAGTCTCTATTAAAACAGTAAGCCGGGTTTGTTCGCTCTTTTATCTCATAATTTTTCTCTTTTTTTTTTTCCCAAAAACATTTTCAGCTTTGGTTTATTTGCTCTGAAAATTACAGAGCTGTAACAGGAGCAAAAGCTTGTATCTTTATGTATTTCGGAATTTTTTATGTCCTTTCAATGAATAGATGTTAATAATTTCTTTAATATGTTGCTTTTTATTATTTATATTGTTATTTTTTGAAAGTTGAAGTGGGTTGGTTTATTTGATTGTTATATTTGATGCATTGTTGATGTAGGGTAAGTTTGAAGCTTTGGTATAATGGGGGGCAAGAAAAGAAACTCTAATGTTGTAGAGGAAGGAGAGGGCGTAGTTGATACGGCTACTGAAAATACAATTGCCGGTAATCTGGATAATGGCAATGTGGGGGATAACAATGTTATTTTGAGTCCTTTGAAGAAGAAAGTGAAAAAGGATAAGCAAAAAGGAGGAAAGGGAGATGGCGATGGGAAGAAAGTTTCTAGTTCTATCAAACCAATGGAGAGAAGGAAGAAAAGGAAATTGATGGACAAGCAGAGGCAGCGGTCTGCTTTGGAAAACAAAGAAGTTCATCCAAAAGAAGTTGGTGGAGCATTGAGAGGAGAAGAAACTAAGGCATCAGTGGCATCGTCATCATCTAGTAGTGGGATGCCGGACTTGCGACTTAGTGTTTTTAATGACTTGGCGTCTGGTGATGTTTCTGTGAGACAAGCAGCGGCTGAAACGTTGGTGAAAGAGTTGCAGGAAGTTCAGAAGGCGTATGATAGACTTGCGGATCAGTCAGTTAAAGGTCATGGATTAAAGTTGGAAGCCAACAAAGATGATGGGTTAAATGACTGTGCGCCTTCTCTGAGATATGCTATTCGTAGGCTTATCCGTGGTGTTTCTTCGTCAAGAGAGGTATGCTTTGTTAGCTTGGTCCTGAATCTTCTCAATGGTGATATTGCTGTAATAAAACTTTTGTTATAATTTCGAGAGTTATTTTGTAGCCTGCTTGTTTTCTTTGGAGACCTTTGCATGGCATTTCTTGTTATTGGTACAAGCAGTGGGCCATCTATTGGGTAGATGACTCTTTCTTTCTAGCTTTTTGCTAATTTATGATCTGAAATTGCTTTTGCAGTGTGCAAGACAAGGGTTTGCATTAGGTCTGACTCTTTCAGTCAGTACAATTCCAAGTATCAAAGTGGACTCATTGCTGAAACTAATTGTTGATTTGTTGGAGGTCTCGTCATCGATGAAGGGCCAGGTAGGAAATTTAATATCATATACCGTACATTTGATACGGTTTTCATGGACTTAAAAAGAAAAATCTGAGTTGTGCAATTGCAGGAAGTGAGGGACTGCCTTTTGGGTCGCTTATTTGCCTATGGTGCTCTTGCTCGGTCAGGAAGACTAACTAAAGAATGGATATCTGATAAAAACACACCATACATCAAGGAATTCACCAGTGTCCTTATCTCCCTTGCAGCAAAGAAA
The DNA here is from genome assembly GCF_000493195.1 of Citrus x clementina. Taxonomy (NCBI): domain Eukaryota; kingdom Viridiplantae; phylum Streptophyta; class Magnoliopsida; order Sapindales; family Rutaceae; genus Citrus; species Citrus x clementina. Next base: position 1,289,258 of record NW_006262022.1, read on the forward strand.
CGATACTTGCAAGAGCCTGCTGTCTCGATTATTTTAGAATTGGTTGAAAAGGTACGGTCTAAGAAATGGAACTCATTCATTCAGTTAAAATATATGCACTTGCTTTTGATGCATGGTTGGGGAGGATTTAATTTTGCTGTTAATGGTGCATGTCCAATTTATATATGGCTTTTACCTGTTATTTTAGATCTGGATTTGGTAAATAGTATGTAAGCATAGTGATTTTTTTAATTATGCTGGCCATTGTGATTAATCAATATTTTTAATAGCTCATAGCAGCCTGAACTCCTTTGAAGTCATTTTCTGGATTTCCTTTTTTTTTTTTTTTGGTTTGTTTCCCTTGACGCGGGGGGCGCATTACTCTGTTCAATTTCTTGGATGTGTATCATGTGTTTATGTTAGGACTAGAACTATGTAATTGATTTTTATACTTGGATAGTAGGTTTACAGTTTGGCATTCTGTTGTACTGGAACGTCTTGCTCTGAGTTTTATACCTGTTGAATTGTTTACATTCCTTGTACATATGTTTATAACTTTCAAATACCTTTCAGGTGCTAGAAGGAGTAGCTCTCTGATTTATGCACCACTTTAGCAGTTTTTATTTACTTAAGAAAAAGAAAAGAGAAATTGTTCTATGTTCTGATGTGTGGGTGTCAGTTGGAATTGCTTACTCGTGCCTTAATCCTTTTATGTCTTTTATGTTTTTGTAGGTGCCCACTGATGCTGTGGTAAGTCATGTCCTCGAAGCTCCTGGTCTTCATGAGTGGTTTGAAGGAGCCAATGAAGTTGGAAATCCTGATGCTTTGCTTTTAGCTCTTAGAATTCGAGAAAAAATTTCTGATGACAGCAAGAAGTTCGGCAAACTTTTGCCAACTCCTTTCAGCCCTAGTAAACTTTTTGCTGCTGACCATTTGTCCTCTCTTGTTAATTGCTTGAAGGTGGTATTCAGATATATTTGTACACTGCTACTTTAAGATGGATGAATGAAATCAGAAAATTTTCTGAAAATGTTTTTGTTTCTGTAATGTGGCAGGAATCTACCTTCTGTCAGCCCCGAATTCACAGTGTGTGGCCTGTTCTGGTAAATATTCTTTTACCTGATACAGTCTTGCAAGATGAAGATGCAGCATCAGTTTCATCTTCGATAAAGAAACACAAAAAGAGTCGTAAGTCTAGCTCAACTGAAGAAGAGGTTGCCAAGAGTTTTTGGTCTTTCTGTGAGATTATTATTGAAGGATCCCTTCTTCTCTCATCTCATGATCGCAAACACTTGGCATTTGACATTCTGCTGCTTCTCCTACCAAGGCTACCTGCATCTTTTGTCTCGATTGTTCTTTCTTACAAACTTGTGCAGTGCCTGATGGATATACTTTCCACAAAAGATTCTTGGTTGTATAAAGTTGCTCAGTATTTCCTTAAAGAATTGATAGATTGGGTTGGAAATGATGATGTCAGAAGAATTGCTGTGATTGTGGCTCTACAAAAGCACAGTAATGGAAAATTTGACTGCATCACACGGACAAAAGTAGTTAAAGATTTGATGGCAGATTTCAAAACAGAATCAGGTTGCATGTTTTTTGTTCAGGACCTAGTCAACATGTTTGTGGACGAAGGTCAAGCTTCTGAGGAACCTTCAGATCAGAGTCAAACTACTGATGACAATTCAGAGATGGGTTCAATTGGTGAGAAGGATGCAATGGGGACATTGGGAAATGCTGATTATCTGAAAAGTTGGGTTATAGAATCCCTCCCCAGTATTTTGAAATACTTGAAGCTGGATCCTGAAGCAAAGTTTCGAGTGCAAAAGGAAATTTTGAAGTTTCTGGCTGTTCAGGGTTTGTTCTCTGCATCTCTTGGCACTGAAGTGACATCTTTTGAGTTACAGGAGAAATTTCGCTGGCCTAAAGCAGCGACCTCGAGTGCTCTTTGCAGGATGTGCATTGAGCAGCTTCAGCAATTGCTGGCAAATGCTCAGAAGGTTGATGGGTCACATTCCTTGGCAAATGGACTGGAGCCAAGTGATCTTGGATCTTACTTCATGAGGTTTCTGAGCACATTACGCAACATTCCCTCAGTTTCTCTCTTTCGATCTTTAAGTGATGAGGACGAACAGGCATTCAAAAAATTGCAAGAAATGGAAACTAGGATTTCTAGAGAGGTAGATGAATTTACCTTTCTGTTTTCTGCACCACCAATATACTGCAGTTGCTTTTAATTTTGGAGTGGGTTTATTCTTGGGGAGCTGATTCTGAGTACAGTAGCATCTCGGACTTCCCTAAGAAATATGCTTATTTAAATGTGTCAGAAGTTTCCAAATTTTATTGCGTATTATGTAGTTTAATCTCTGAAATGATATTTAGAAGTTTGCTTGTTCTTAATGTTATAGGAAAGGAATAGTGGGCTCAGCGCGGATGCAGATAAATTGCATGCACTTAGATACTTGCTTATCCAGTTGCTGCTCCAAGTGCTCCTTCGACCAGGGGAATTCTCCGAAGCTGCCTCTGATCTTGTCATGTGTTGTAAGAAAGCTTTTGCAACTTCTGATCTTCTTAACTCCTCTGGTGAAGATGAGTCGGATGGTGATTCTACACCGGAGTTGATGGATGTCTTGGTGGATACATTGATGTCATTGCTGCCGCAGTCATCAGCTCCTGTGCGGTCTGCAATCGAGCAGGTGTGTGTTACAGCAAGTGTACATTCTTTCCTTTTTGTGTACTTGCGATTCTTTTTTTTAGATCGGACTCAAAGATTTGTTATGCTCTAAGAAAGAACATTTTTCCTTGCTATGAGTTCCCAGTACAAATGTATGATTTATATGGCTTCTGCTTGTGTGCTCAGGTTTTCAAATATTTCTGTGATAATGTAACGGACGATGGACTCATGCGGATGTTACGAGTTATTAAGAAAGATTTGAAACCAGCTAGACATCGCCATGCCGAGAGTGAAGAAGAAGAAGAAGATGATGACGAAGAAGATTTTCTGGGTATTGAAGAAGAGGAGGATATTGATGAGGCTGAGACTGGTGAAACAGCAGAGAGTGATGAGCATTCTGATTACTCCGAGGCTGTGGCTGGAATAGAAGGACCTGGCAAAGAACTTCCTGAACATTCTGATGATTCTGATGGAGTGGATGATGAGGCAATGTTCCGGATGGATACTTATCTTGCCCATATTGTCAAAGAGAAAAAGAATCAGTCTGGGGGTGAAACTGCTCAATCCCAGCTTGTTCTGTTCAAACTTCGGGTTCTTTCACTGCTGGAAATTTACCTGCATGAAAATCCAGGCAAGTACTACTATGTGTTAAGCTAAGATTGAGCTAAGATTAGATTAACACTGTTTGAGATATAAAATTGTTCCTCAAGCAGTTTTTAGATTGTGTTTATTTAAAATAAGGCTCGTTGGGAGTAACATTGTTCTTTATTGAGGCTCTCTAGTATTGGGATTATTTTGGATTAACAGAGTGAGGATTTAGCAATGATATCGCTTAAGATTCTAACCGGTTTCAGAACTGACAATTTCAACTTAGAGCTTGGTTTGGATTAGCCACCTTTTACCAGTAATATATTAATTTTATGATAATTTATTTGATTTGAATGTTAAATTGGTAATTTAGGAAGGATTGAGAAACAGTTCGCTGCATACTGCTAATACTTGACTATTAATTTCAAAAAAAAATTCTCTTTTCCTGCATCCTGATAAGTGCTTATGGTTTTCCTTGCACAGGTAAGCCCCAAGTTCTGATGGTGTACTCAAACTTGGCTCAGGCATTTGTTAACCCACATACTATTGAAGGCAGTGAGCAGCTTGGACAACGTATATGGGGAATTCTGCAGAAGAAAATATTCAAAGCTAAAGACTTTCCGAAGAGTGACTCAGTGCAACTTTCTACTCTTGAATCTTTGTTGGAGAAAAATTTAAAATTGGCATCAAAACCGTTCAAGAGAAAGAAATCGGTTGCCAGTCTATCTAAGAAGAAGCAGTCAGCCTCCTTGAATCGGCACAAAATGATTGGATCTTTAGCGCAGAATTCAACCTTCTGGATTTTAAAGATCATTGATGCAAGAAATTTTTCAGAGTCTGAACTACAAAGGGTTTTTGATATCTTCCGGGATGTGTTGGTTGGTTATTTTGATAGTAAAAAATCTCAAGTTAAATCTGAATTTCTGAAGGAAATATTTCGAAGAAGGCCATGGATTGGGCATCATCTCTTTGGATTCATTCTTGAAAAATGTGGCAGTGCAAAATCAGTGTTTCGTCGAGTTGAATCTCTGGATCTGGTGATGGAGATTTTAAAGTCACTGGTTCCTTTAAGCTCTGATGAAGCTACTCGGGATGCATCAAAGAGAAAGTTGAAGAGCCATCTCCGAAATCTCAGCCATGTGATAAAGCAGTTGGTGACAAATATGCCTGAGAAGCAGTCTAGACGGGCTGAAGTACGCAAGTTCTGTGCTAAGATGTTCCAGATGTTATCAACTCTTAACCTGACCAAGCCTTTTCTTAAAGATTTGCCCTCTGATGCTCATGCTGCTTGCGAATCTCAACTTGGTGACATGTTCCTTAATTTGAAGAAGCTGGAATGACAGCAGTAAGGATATACCGTTGGAGAAAAGTCATGATGAATGTAATTCGTTCTTATTCATATGACATCCTCATGCAAGTCCCCATCACTGCCTGCCCAGTTCTGGGGGCAATATTGATAAATTGATGTGCAATTTTGCTAGCACCATGTCATGAAACTTTTATATTGGTAAAATTCTTGAAAATTGTTTGTTTTGATTTCTAAGTTGTTTTTCTAATATTATATCTAATGAATGCTCGTAGAGGAAGAGATTGATCATAGTCAGCTAAATTTTCAACCTCGGGCTCAGGTTTATTTTCCAAGTGAATGAAGTCGTGCTATCGTTTTCAAGGTTCAGCTGTTTCTCATTTGCAACGTGCATCAAACATTCAGCATTGTTTTATGAGCTGAAGTGAGTGCTCATTCGGTCTCTAATGGGATTAGATGTTGTTGCTGTCTTGCAATACGTTGATATGTTGTAATATACAAAGTAGTCTCTGTCAAGTAATAGCCCTTAAGCCGGCCAGCCGTGCTTACATGTGGTATTTACCTGTCCTTGGACTTTGTTGGACCAGTACTATAATCTATAATATTTTCTTTACTTTGCCCTTTTCTCACGGATTTATCGGCTTGCACTTCTTTTAAAATAATAAACAAAAAACACATGTATCCGGTTAAGCATTGGCATATTGTTTTCCCAAACAACTCAGAGTCAATAATCAAATTCAAAGCCTGGCACTGGCAGGCCCTTTCTTTCACATGCTTACAGCATCCATTCCCTTCTCGTCTGCGTAAAACCTTTACAGATAATATATCACTAAATTTTAACTAATCTTCTGAATCTTCTCAAACATGCACCAAGATCCATTTCCATTATCCATCTCACTTGCCAAATAAAAGAATGTACTGGCAGACCTGTGTGCTGAGTCTCTTAATCATAACCAATTAAATGCAAAAACGAAAACACAGTTGCAAATTTGGTCAATGATTAGCTAAAATTATGTATTTAGTGTTAAAAATGTTTACAAAGTATTCAACCCTCTAAATTTCTCACTAACACATCTAACAAATCTCTCTAGCTCCTTGCCTACATCATTTCTCTACCGTCACTAGCCAGCCTACACAATTTTCTCCTACATTTTTTCTTTTTCAAATTGTTCCCCAATCCTTGATCCTCTTTACAATCCAGCCAAATGCTACCAAGCCAAATTTCCAAAGTCCTCGGGATCCTCCAAAATGCAACCACAACAACCAAAAGTCCACAACACAACTTGCAATCAAACCCTGCAACAAGAGAGTTCCATAAGTTCAGCACACGACGGCCGCGTAAAAGAAGACAAAGAAATGAGCCCAACGGCACAACCAAAATGATTTCTACCTCGTTCATCCATAGTAATCACACTTCAGGGCTCCCCTCCTGCACGAAAGCTTTGGACCAATTCCTCAAACCTCAATATTTTCAATGACCGTGCATTCTATGACCGTGCATCATCAGCATCCGAGTCGCTTCCTGAAGAAGAGCCTGAATCCGAATCTGCACAAAACATTAACACAACTAAGCATTTCTCCCACACATTTCCCATCTGCACAACACTCAAAAACACTTCAAAGATCAGATTGTGAGGAGTGTTGTACCACTCGAAGACGATGAATCACTACTTGAGCTACTAGAGCTGCTAGAGCTACTACTCGCGGCATTGTTATTATGAGCATTATCCTTCTCAATCTCCACCGGTGGGAAACTGCTCATTGGTATCTCATCACCAATGTCCACATCTTCATCCCCAGCTTCCCCCTTCTTCGCCTTCTTTGCATCTGTCGCCACTTCAATTTTCTCAGCCATAGGCACCTCCTACACAAAAATCACTCGTATAAGAATACCACTAAATCAATAAACAAAATCATAACAATGTAACTACAAAAATCACAACAGCTAATAATTCCGCTCACCCTATTGGCATCTGCTGAAGACACATTGTTGATGCCCATCAAAGCTTGCCTTTTAATCTTGCTAACCATCTTCTTATAGTTAGTCACAAACCGATCAAGCTCCCAAAGAGTCTCTGTGTCAAGTGCCTCAATATCAAGCTCGATCTCATCCTCATCTTGCCTAAGATTCCCATTCCTTTTCTTCAGAATATGAATCACTTGCTCCATCTTCTCTTGTGGCAAGCTCTGCAACCCTATCCCCAACTTGTGCTTCTCTTCCATACTCATCTCTCTCTTATTCGGATCCTTTGCCTTCGGCTTAGGCTGCTTCAGTGGCTTTACTGCCGGTGTAACCCTCACTGGCGAGGGTGTTCTCACCGGCATCTGTGGAGCCGCTGCCGCTGGTGGGGGGTTCGGCTTAGGGTTATGGTTTGACCCAGTTGCTAAAACTCGCTGCATTGGCTCAGGTTTTGGCAAAGGTTGTTGCTTTACAACCTCTTTCTCTTTCACCTCGTGAAAATTCCAGGAATGTGCCGGAAATTCATCATCAAGAACTCGCTCCTGGACATCTTCTTGCATCAATTTCTCATTAATTGGCCGAAACAATTCCTCAAATCTCGCTAGAAATTGCTCCGCTATGATATGCACTTCGTGGTCTTTCGGATTGTAAGTCATCGCATTGTTGAAAGTCAACCGAACATCAGCTGCAAAGCTCGCCGGCGAATCGTACAAATTCTTGGACAATTTTGATTTAACGGTGCCAAGATCCATCGGATTTTTGATGATATCGTAATAATCATGCAAGGCCATACCAACAACATCAACCGGGGAATTGAAGATGTACCCAAGTTTGTGTTTCATCAACTTCGTCAAGATTTGCCCACAATTCTTCATCAACTTCCCATTATCTTGTTGATTCAGTTTCTTCAACTCGTTCGACACAAACGGCCGCTTGTTGCCGGAAATTGACGATTTTTTAGAGCCGGATCTGAACTGCGGCGATTCGATACGGTTCTTTAGCTGCCGAATCTGTTCCAGCTCCGAAATTAGACGATTCTTGAGCTCAAAAAGCTCTTTTTTTGAATACGAAGCAACGTTGAAGCTGACGTAATTACCCACGAGAAGGTGATCGTTGTTGGGTCTTCGGTTGATGGACGACGCGTCGTCTGAGGCGGCTGATTGCGTTACTGCCGGCGACACGTCGTCAATTTGACAGCCGTTGTTGATTTCAGGGTGAAAATTTCTTTTTTTAGGGTTAGGGTTTGGAGCTTTTCCCATGAATTTAGGACCACTGCCTTTAGTTTGCATCGGCCAGTTGCCTTCTCCGCGATTGGCTAACACCGCCGATGCCATCCGCTGCCGAAATTTACCATTAATCGCCCAGATCGTGCACCAGACGCGCCACCGCCACTAACGGATAATTTTTATTATTATTTTAGGGTTTGGGAATTCCCCTATTCAGAGCGAGGAACTAGAGGGGGCTAGCCTCCCTTCTTAAAGACCATCAGATCTGCCCGTTTAGATATCGGGCAACATCTCACCCGTTGGTTCCTTTTTGTTCGTTCATCTTACGGTTTGTATAGTTCTAGAAGTACCCGAGATTCTACCCGGATGATCTGTCATGGACGGTGGGGATTCTGTGGTTCACTTACGTGTCTGCACGCGAGTCCGTTGGATTGGAGAGATGTGTTTCTCTGATTCGGGGATCTTCATTTGGGGTGAATTTGGGTTGCATGTGCCGTGAATTTAGGGTTTTTCACGTACGTGGGGCCCACATGAGATGACGTGGATGCAAACGGCCAAGTGGGTGGACCGGCGTGAGCTAGAAGCTACGCGCATGTGGAGGTTGATGGTGAGATCGCCCTGCGGAAATACCTTGTCAATGCTAGGGGCATTTTAGTACATGGCTAAAAAACTTCAAAATCACGCACTTGCCCTCAGAGGAATACTTTTCTCTCACCCAATAAAACCTTGACACGTTTGATGTAATACTTTTCTCTCACCATGTGTCAAATTTTGATTGGATGAATCCACAAACGTTGTTGCTACTTGCTAAGAGTTTTTTCTCCAATTAATTGTTGAAAATTATTTTGAAAAAGATATGAACTTATCAATTAATTAATTTCACTATAGTTATTAATTAGGACAATTAAAATGTTGGTTTGAAGAGATTCATTGGATTTTAGTGGGTAATATATATATATATATATAAGAGAAGCATTATCCAATCAAAAATTGAGTTGGTTGAACATAATTGATGTCTCTTTCTTTTGTCCTTTTCTTTTTCACCAATAACCTGTTAAAATCTTATCCCTTTTTTTTTAATATATATATTTTTTTTCTTTAATGGGAGATCATCAATAAATGCAATTGCAAATTATTCCAAAATAAAATGCTCAATTATCTGGTACTCGCGCCAAATTTCCTAATAAATATTCAATTTCTGTGTCCTAAATTTATCAAAATGGGTCCAATAATGGTAGTATTAGTTTTTAATCATTAGTGAGGGTATGAGGGATATAGAAACCCATTATTTTTGCTCCATAGTATCTCACTTAATATATAACATCAATATTATCACAATCAATTATAGCAAATTAGTTAAAAATTTTGAATATCCAACACACCGGAACTATATCTGAATACGTCTAATATCTTGAATAACTCAATTATCTGCCCTCGAAGACAACGTGTATATTCTTAATTTTTTCAATAAAAAAATAAAAATAAAATAAAATTATTCTCATTTTTTTTATCTATTATTGTTTTGGATCCAACATTCTTGGCAATTCAGTAAAGCAGGCACTGGACTAAACCTAAGCCTACGCAAATAGTAAGCAAATGAGAATGGAAGAATTATGAAGGTCTTGGTCCACAACCACCACCACCACCACCACCGCCACCACCACCACCACTGATATGATAATGTGAAAGTTAGAAAAAGGTGAAAATACATACATACATACACATAAAATATTATATTCAACTTTTTTTTTCTTTTTTTTATCAGGATTCAGGACTCAAAGTAGTTCAACTTGCATGGGAAGGAAAAAGGGGATCATAGTATTTGTCGATAAAATGTGACAAAATTAGAATTGAGTCATATCAATTGTCATTTCTGGCAACTTTGTAATCAAATAACAACGTGAATTGAGAGGCACTACGATGGTAATGGGATATTTTTGAGGTTTTAGCCAATCTGCAATGTGGTTTTTGATATTACATATATGTTGCAATCTCTAATGTCTTTTTTTTTTTTTTTTTTTTTTTTTCTGCTACCATCAATGTAATTGTTCAATGAGTTATGCTATAAACATAACTTTTGTCCATGCAACTAGAGGCAGTCTTGTGACTGCTTCTAGATTCGAAAAATAAAAATTTCAGGAGAGATAAAGAATCCTATGTGAAATTTATATTTCTCTAAAGGTTTAACAGTTTGGCTTCTTAATTTTTTTATTACTCTTTTGAGTTTTGACCTTCTCAAAATTGGAGTTCCTTCGGTCTAAGTTCTGACCTCACATCACCGAAACAAAATCTTGGTTCCCCCACGGTATCTATATTTCTACTAATTGTGTCCGCTGCAAAATGCAAATTGATCATGTCAAATATGTGATTTCCTATTATTAGTCCCAAAATACTTCTCAAAGTGCAAAATATTCTCACATCCCATAATACAAACATGAGGGTTGGGTCTATTTTGGTAATGTTATAATTTAAAAATAATAATAATTATTGTTAGCCATGCTGTGGAAACAATTAGTTGTAAAGAGAATCAATTACTTTGTTAAAATTTATTTTTTAAAAGTACGGTGAGTTTTTAAGGCAGTCCAATGTATTCGAGAAATTTAACTATTAAACCGCTATAAGAATGTAAATTAGATATAATATTGAATCAAATTTATTTAAATTTTTATAAACATGTATGTAAAATATTTTTATTGTGTGTATAAAATAATTGATAACTAAAATAAGTATTTTATATTTTTTAATTTCAATTTTATTTTTTAATCTCAATATAATTGGTACTAATGATAATCTCTTTGCAATTAGTGATTTTATTTTCTAACTAATAAAGATAATTTTGAATTTTTATAATATATATACGTATAAAGATATATATGAAATTGTACCAAGTATAAAACTAATTTTCAAAATTAGACTTTGAAAAGTATTCATTTCTTACTTTTCAAAATTTGCCGTAAGATTGAGAATCTGTCGATTAACCACTGATTTAGTGAGATCATGAGACTTCTTCTTTCGACCCTAATTCCGGTGATTTTGCGAAAAAGCGATTTCTAAAAAAATTTAAGACAATCCAAAATCAGCTTTTAGTTTTTCAAAATCGTCACTTTTAAATCTCCTAAAAACAATCTCAAACGGGCCCTTGATCACAAATCTACAAGACAGTGTAAGATTGTTTAAATAAATATTATTTAACCACGACGAGTTAATTTTTAGTTATATTCTGTAATTATTTTTTAATTACAGAATTATATTTGTAAACAAAATTAAAGGCAATGATTCACGAATCTCTTAAAAAGTTTTCTCTAAGTGCATTTGTTATAACATGCAATCCAACAAAACATGTACAAGTGAGCAATATAAGAGGTGGGTCAAATAGGCTAGTGTATCATTTTTAACACTATTTTAGTTGAACTGCAAATTACAATAAATATAATTGAAAGAGACCAACCCTCTTTAAAGCGAAAATTTTACAGAAATTAACCACAAAACTTTTAAGGATTTGCTTTGTCATCACTCGTTCATATTGTACAATCTTAAAAAAGTGGGGATCGCTTGATGAGACGAGCCATGCAATTAGATTATTATTATTATTATAACTTGTTCCCAAACTTGTTCAAGCTGACAATAATAATTGTGGGTTTAGTCGCCGTCACGGGTGAAAAATTTGCCGCTCAAAACAGTCGGCACAATTTTGGCTTCTTTCTCTTTTTGATGAAAATGTACGTTGACGTTCGCAGTTTCCTAAAAGAAGATCTTTTTTGTAGAAAAGAAAAAAAAAAAATTGCCATCTTCAAGTGATTCGATTCATACTACAATTTAACTATTATTTAAATAAAACATTTGGTACTAATCTTATCTAAATAAATACTATGAGACTTGAATCTCAGAGAAACGAGAGACGCTTATCACTTGATGAATGATTGGGCTCATGCAATTTTCAAAAGTTCAGCAAAACTATCATTTTAACAATTATTTACTGTAAATTACAGTTTTTGTAAAAAAAAAAAATTATAATTATAAATTGAGTTTGTTATTACACGTCAGATCACGAGTCAACGTTAATATTAATTATAAAAAAAATTTACAATTACAATTAACAATTATAAACTCAATAAGTTAAATTTTTTTAAAAAATTTATAGTTTTTTTTTTCCTTTTGATAAAGACCTACAATTTTGAGTCTGTTAATGTTAGCCGGATAATCTTGCTTAGTTAATTGTTGGAATTAATCTTCAAATTTATAAATAAATTATTTTCAATAAAATAGTTAAAAAATATTAAAATAAATAAAAAAAAGAGAAAAAAAAATATTTTGAAAGCCACCAACTACAATTCAATACATTTGTGTTGAATATCCCTCGTTCTCAATGAATCCTAAATTTAGAACTTCATTATAAGTTAAGTTCTACAACATAAACGAAATTTTCTGAAAGCTACCAACTAAAACTTAGAAAACTTCAAATTTTTTTCCACGGAGAGTGAAGATGAAATGAAAAAGCGTTATATTAATAATTATATTATATTCCTTCTCAAGCTACTACTATTACACTATTATTTTATTTTGAACGGGGAGAGGGAAGTTCTCATTAATAGAGGATTCAATGAAGAAGTTTCGAGCCAATTGTGCAGCGACATAATACAAACTCATTATAATATTACAAGTTGGACAAAACAAAACAAAACAAAACAAACGAAATATAATTAATTAATGCCTAATTATGTATATATACACGTCTGATCTCAACAGATTAAACAAGTAATCAAAAGTATGAATTGGGCCATAACATAAAATTATTGAGCAACTTTGATTATACATTACAAAACAAAAACTATGCCAAACAGTCAGTTGATTATTATTAATTAACGAACAAAAAAATTGTGGTATTAAATATTAATTAGCCCACAAAAAAGAAAAAAAGGGGGTCGCGGCAGCACTCATCAATGAGACAGCAGCAACACAAAGCAGCAAGGCTGCAAACAGACTGTTTAACACGATTCACAGTTCTTAATTGCAAACGTCCGCATGTTTTAAGAGGCGAATTCAAACAAATCTAATAACGTGTACAAAACGACAAACAACAATATATAGATTAAATTTTGTATTTTACAATATTCAAACGACCGAGTATTTTTTTTGTTAATTTTAATTTTGATAGTTAGTACGTACCTTGAGGATGGTATGGATACGCATACTTGGGTTCATACATAATTAATTTGATGAAGAGGAGGAGGCCGGCACCCAGCAAGAATCGATGGTGAGCGAGCTGTTGATTAAAATTCATACACACACACACACACACACACACACACACACACACACACACATATACACAGATATATACGTACACGTGTCCAAAAGCATGTTAACGTGTTCCCTCTTAATAGTTAATACCACGGCGGCAACTGTTTCGTTACGATTCAAGCGGTTGGGTTGGAATAAAAGTGCATTTTCAAATACTGGCTTCCGCATTTTATTAACGTGTCTGTCAGATGGATCGTCGTATTAGTGTAAAAAAACGTTTACAATATTATAAATTGCTTCACAATATCGTAAAATCCTTTTATGACGCTTTGAAATTTGTGAAAATAGTTCTCACACTCTAATAAAATTAAAAATCCTTACTTGATAAAAATAATTCTCAATCACGAATCTCTGATTCTATTAAAATTGGGCATAAATATATAAATATAATTTATTTTAATCTATAATATATTAATATTTATGCATAAAAATATGTGATTTTTTTTTTTATGTATGGGAATGTTGCCATATAAGACTTGCATAAAAAATTAAAAAGAAGAAGAGGAAGAAGAAGAAAAGAATAATTTTATTGGAGAAATTAACGAACTCATACATATGGTACATAATCAGATAATCTGGATGAACTCTTTACTTAATCGGTGTAAATTAATAAGATAAACAAAAGTAAAATTTGTTTTTCTTTATCTTGACCTAACGTTTCGATCATAATAAATGTGACATGATCAGTCCACGACGACGACAAAGGGATCACAGCAACACTCATCCAAGAGACAACAGCAACACAAAGCTGCAAGGCTGCAAAAATATCAAGCACAAATTTTAACAACAAATATTAAAAAAAAAAAAAAACAAATAAATTATTGCTATGAATTTATATATATATATACACGTACACACACGCATACAGTAAGTTAAAAAGGAGAAAAAAAAAACTTAAAAAATTAAAGATTGAGAATGGGAATCAGCAATTACCATCCTTCAAGAAAAGTTGGTTCTTGTTTTGGTGGTGGAGCCGGTGCATAATACTGCGGTGGCGCCATCACCGGCGGCTGCGGCGGCGGCCCTTGATAACTGCCTGAACCACCATATCACAAATCATTGGACCCAACGTTTAATATTTGCCCAAAATAATCCTAAAAGTACTTCCAAAAAATTATAAAGAAATTAATAAGAAATTATTTTCACTAATATAGTTACCTGGAGCAGGATACGGGTACGCATATTTGGGTTCGCTCATTCTTTTGCCAAACAGAGAATTGACAAAATTCACTGATTGATCACAGAATAATAAAACTCCTGGTCCTGGATTTTGTGTTCCAAGGCATTTCTATTATATATATATATATAGAGAGAGAGAGAGTGTGTGTGTGTGTGTGTGAATATGAAGTCAGATCAAAGAGAAGAACATTATTGTAGCTTGTGGAGGCATAAAGAAACTTCCATTCAAAAAAATATTTTTGTAAGCTGATTAATATTATTGTAAATATCAGTGTAATATATCTGCTATAATAGCAGTTGTAACTATTTGTGTAATGCAGTAATATGATGATTAATCAGTATTAAAAAAAAAAACATAAGACTTTCCTTTTTCCTTTTTTCTTTTTTCTTTACCATTAATGGTTAATAACGAGACATTTAATATTACTTATCAAATAATTTGATATGATAATTCGATTCTAGAAAGAGATACCGAACGCGGCTGAAAGCAAGTCGTTACTGTTAATTTTGTTTTTGGTTTGGTTTCTAGATTCCATGTTTCTTTGTAAAGTTATAAGATTTCTCTTTTCACATTTGGTCTTTTGTTAAATTAATATTCCTTGCACACAATGTAAGACTTCGGTTTTTTAGCTTCCTTGGAGGCCTGCATTGACTTTTAACGGTCTAGAAAAAAAATTAGATTAAACCGGCAAGACCTGCTCTCTATCTGAATCAAACTGTATTTATTTATTTATTTATTTTTTGGTTATAAATGCTTATCTTTATTTCTTTTCTTTTTTTTTTCTAGATTTAGTAGTGTTGCTAATCTTTATTTTACTAATTTTTTTAATAATATTCTGTGACTCGTGTTTTTATAAGCACAAAAATTATATCAGCACTGAAGTCAAATCCTTCGCAACAGTACAAACACTGTCTTAGTTTCTAATAAGTGTTTCATTTTCTCTTGTCCAAAAGTGGGAGCATCGGCACCAACAGCCTACTAATTAAATAGAATTATGCATGCAAGCGATTGAGACCGTCACTAATAAATGTTCTTCCTCAAAGTGGAAGCAATCCCATCCAATTACTTTACATCAGTTCTCATTTGGTTTATTAATGATTCTGTTGCGTGACGTGATCCGGGTCATCTGGACATAAGCTCAATTAATTTATTAATGCAGTTTTCATGTGCATTATACATCTTCTTATTGAGTTCTTTGTACAATTTAATACTATTCTTAGATATGAAGTGAGTATATTTATCAGAATAAAATATTAGGAGTTATCGTAACAATTAAGGTATTGTTTGAGAGATTGAGGTTGAGCAATTTTAACTTTGAAAGGTATAACACTAAAGTGATTGATAAATAATAACTGTTGTAATTTAAAAGATAAGTCGATTTGATTTTATACTCGTATAATAAAAAAAAATTATTATATTTCTACTAATTTTGAAAAATCTTTTAAGGTACAATGTCTCAATACCAAACATGGATGCATGCTTACGTAGGCTCATAATTCAATGGACGCATACTTACGTAGGCTCATAATTCAGCCCACTATCATATTGGGCCGTAGTTTCCCAACTGGGCTAATAATATTTTGCATTCTGCTTGAGCCTTTGGCCCAGTTAATGGGCATTTTGGGTGCCACGGATGCGGAACAATTTGAGTTTTACTGCCGAGTGCCCATTCCTTTCTTTTTCTTTTACTTTTCTTTTTATCTCTCTCTCTCTCTCTCTCTCTCTCTCTCTCTCTCTCTCTCTCTATATATATCAAAGATCAAGTGGTTTTCAAATAGTATTTTTTTTTCTTTTTTGGGCCACCGAACTCGAGTTATGGGAAAAATAAAAATTAAAAAAATTAATTTGAATCTTGTCTACCTACCCTTTTTCTCTTCTATAAGATCAAAATTGGCACTCTATTTGCTCCCTATAGAAAGATCAAGTAGTTTTCAAATAGTATTTTTTCTTTTTTGGGCCACGAATTCGAGTTATGGGAAAAATAGAAATTAGAAAAATTAATTTGAATCTTGTCTACCTACCTTTTGAAAATATATACACACACACAAATAGATGATAAATCATATTTACTATTGTTCTTATAATAAATAAATTTTTATTGACAGATATTTCTCCTTGTGTCGGAGAAAATCTTTTGATTGTGCTAATCATTTCATTCATTAAACCTCGTTCCGACGAATTTTTAATTATACCCTTTTAGATTTGACATGATTAATTCATTTAACTCTCCTTGGTTATTACTTATTACTTCTATTGCACGCGAATGGGGCTATGCTTGTCAATTTTGGGTTTATACAGTAAAAAATAAAATAAAAAATTATATTAAGTGTTTAATGCCATGTTGTTGTTTAAGGCATATAATGATTGCTTTGCAATTTTAATCAACTTTTGTGAACGCATAATAAATGATTGCGCGTAATTTTATTATAAACTTGAAAAAGAAGTTTTCAACTTTAGGGGTAAAAAAAAAAAAAAAAAAGAAATAGAAGAAAATGACTGTTATTTGATCCATGACAAAGATCTTGTGATAATAATAGTGTCATTTTGAAAGCTTTAAAATGTCATCTCTCGAATTTTCCTTTATTAATTAATTTTGGAAGAAAAAAACAAACTTGCTCTTCTAATCATATTGAAGAGAACTCAATTGCGTATTGAACTTAAAATCAAACCAAATCCAATTTTGTCGAACCCAAATCCAGTCCTGGGGCCTGCAATTAATTATTTGGATGTGACGCATGTGAAAGATGGAAAACTCAAATTAAATCATTGAGATAAATAGATGGACATATACATTATACACATAAAATGAACCAATAAATGGAAATGTAAATGTAAACAAAGCACATTTGCTAGCAATGATGAAGGCCAAACTAGTGAATTTGAGATTATACTTTCTTTTTTTTTTTAA
This sequence comes from Citrus x clementina, assembly GCF_000493195.1. Taxonomy (NCBI): domain Eukaryota; kingdom Viridiplantae; phylum Streptophyta; class Magnoliopsida; order Sapindales; family Rutaceae; genus Citrus; species Citrus x clementina. Next base: position 1,306,380 of record NW_006262022.1, read on the forward strand.
ATGAGAATGAATTTGAGATTATACTTGATTCATGAATATATACGTTGAGATAAATTTTGTGACTATTAACATTATTTATTCATAGTAGAAGTTTTGTTTTTTTGGGCCCCTTTCTCCACATATAAAGAAACTTATATATATATAAAATAAAAATGATATCATAGTTAGTTGTATCAGTCATTTTACTATGAATAACTTCACATATAGTCATATATGATGGTTGTTATGTTGCATAATTGTGTAACGTTCACTAACCCAAAAGTCGTTACTAGTAACACAAAAGTATAACCAATAAAAACTAATTGTGTGTTAATGATAGTATTATTAATTCAATTGCTCACGTCATGATGTGTTATTAGTAGTACTTGTTGGGTTGATGTATGTTACATAATTATTTAACTTAACAAGGTCTGTCATATATTTATAACGGCTCATAAATAAAATAAAAATTACTGATTAACATATTTGTATTATTTATATCGTGTCATTCATCATGACGTGAGCAATCTCGATCACTAAATTATTAGGAAAAATGATATTCCCTCGAGTAGAACCCCAAAACTGAACCATTTTTCAAGTTCTAGCTTTGTTGAGTTAAAAAAGAAAAGTGGAATTTTGGGTTTGAGTAGGAAGAATATCGTTTGTCAATTGTTACTATTTGTGTGGATATGTGATTTTAATAACCCAAAATATGGAGACATACAAGAGTAGATAAGTCTATGATTATATAAAGTTTGCAAAACGAAAAGACTAATAAGTCTATGATTTAAAAATATCAAATTCTCTTGTCATAAATAAATAAATCCCAGATATTTAAATTGCGCAATTGACCATCAAGGTTTCATTAATCAATACATGCAATAAAGTCAAAGACCAAAACAATTTTCCCATCCAAGCAGGCGCAATGTCGCCCTCAAACCATGACATCAACCAATGATATTTTCCTGTAGTCAGTAAACTTTCCGGGAAAAATCGTGATGAAGGAAACCACCCACAATGAATCAATGACAAATTGCTATTTGTAATTAACGACGTGCCTAAATAGCATTGCTCTTAATATTTGAGTTCAAATGCATTATATTAAATGCAAAGGACAATAAAACTTCTATATATTAAATGTGAAAAAGAAGGCCATTATCTTTTATATACATATTTATTTGATATATATTATTTTATTTACTGAACTGTACCCATCTCTTTGAATTCAAGTATCAACTAAGTGGTGGTGGGGTTCACCATTTGATATTGTTGTTTGTTTTGATCAATGAGAAAAAGGCACACCTGTTTCTTTTGCTTTCATTTCCAGGCTTTGAATGTAATTGGGTGAGTGCAACAGCTAACTAACCCTTCACACTCGTCAACATGAAACAATATCAATGGAGAAAATATATTATCTTCTGATAAAAATATCGGGGCTTGATTGCGAATATATTTGTTTTTATTCTGCGGGCATTTTGAAAGGGACGCTGCCCCCTTCATTATTTTTTTATTTTATTACATGATATTATTGTTCAGACTACAACTCATATTATATGCGAATATAACTGATATTTACAAATCAGATTATGACTGAAACTAACTTACATCAATACTAATAAAACTCTGTCTAAATTTTAACCCTCTCAAATATTCAAGAAATGTCTACTCCTTATTTTTGACTGCCTTCACTCAAATTTAATTAAAAAAAAAATATTCCCACATTACATTGTGGGGATTCGAACTGCTGCCCTCCAACTCTAGCCCTGACCACTCAGCCCCTTTCGTTATTTTGGTTCTCACTTTATGTTGCTTGGATTCCCCAAGGCCTCAAGAAATTTTAATGTTATTTAAATTTCTATTAGCCAAATAAATTTGAAAGTCAAATCCAATCGACCGGGTGGCTAGGGGGGATGAAAGTGATTTTCGAGGAGCTAAAGCCTAAAAGCCACTCACTGGGGCTAACCTTGAATAATGAATTCTCACTTTACAAAATCATTAATTTATGTTCCACCAAATAGCTAGCAGAAAGATGAATACCACATACAGTATAAAGAACATCGACTTGAGGGAGACGGTGAATAAAATTTAATTATGCCTCAACAAATTAAGAAAAATGTCAAGAGTAAAATGGGTAAATGGGTCTTTTGCATCATCTATTCAATCATTCAATAAAATTGTTTTCCTGTGCTAAAAGATACTCTCTTCCATCAATTCTAACTATTATAACATTAATTTGTAAACAATATTTTAAATTAAATAGTAAAAAATTGGACACAAACGTTCACATATACTCACCGACTGCCCTCATGCAATACATCTCTAAACATTCGAAGTCAAAAAATAACTAAAATATTAACTCATTCAACCTCAATGTAGGAGGCTGATACCGGTCAAAAGAGGCAATATTTAAAACCTATTATCTATTCTTATTCAAAAAGAATTGAGTCTAATGACACCCAAAATCATTTTATGAATATTAAAAATTTTAATATTTAATAAATAAATGATATATAATAATTGAAACTTAATTAGGTCTTAATTACATAAAAAATTCTAAAATATATAAGAGATATTATGTCAGTCGGACGATAAACAAATAATACTAAGATATATATATATTTATTTTGAAAAATTATCATACAAATAAAAATAATGATATAACCACAAACTCTTATATAAACTGATGTGACATGATAAAATTAATTAAATTAAATATCTCTTGACCCACAAAATTTATTTTCATTATTTTATATTTTCATTCAACTAATGAATTAATGTCATTAGTTTGTACAAAATAAATTTATACAAGAGTTTGTGACTGTATCATCACTCTACAAATAATTATTATATTAAATTTAATTACATACATTTCATGCACACACACATACACACACATGCGAATATTAATAAGATGTATTACCTCTAATTTATTTCTAAAAACTCCCCCAATTATTGAGATCCGATTATCATTCCAAACTCATTCCGTCGACCCACAAGCCAAGAAGCATTCCCATTATATCTTTTATAATCTATTCCCATTGAGTGTTTAACTTCACATTTTAAATTTAAATACTGCAAAATTATATTAAATTAACACTAAGAGAGTATTCAAATGATAATCACAAACTCAGGCCAACTCCAACATTGTATGTATACAAAAACCATGTAAAGTAATCTAAAAATTAACATGACACCAAAACATGAAAATTTACTTGAAAACTAACTCTCAAATTAGAAATGATAACCATATTTATAGTAAGTAATGAGATGCATGATTCATGATCACACCGTCAAACCGAAGTTTGAGAAACCTTATTAACCTTCCCCTCTTGGCTCAACCCGCCACCACTACCAGCATGCCTCATTTCTCCGCCACCACTCACTGCCACGCCGACGCCGACACCCTGGTACTGCGGCGGCACCACCATGCCTCCGCCCGGTGCAGTGTAGTACACTTGTCTCCCAACCCCGCTATCATACGCCACCTGCGTGTAACCCGTATCCGTCACCGCCACCCCGCCTCCTCCACCGGGACGCACCACTCCCATTTGCGGCAAACTAGGCGGTGGCGCCGACATGGGCGGCGGAGCTTGTGTTTGTTGTGGTGGTACAACCATGTTGTACACCGGTTGTTCCCGGTAAACATCGGGGCCGGGACCGGGCCCCGGAGCCATTCTTTGCATGTTTTGGTAGTACTGTTGACCAGATTGACCGGCAACCTGTCGAATCATTTGCGGCTGTGCTGAGCCTGGTTGTACGTGATGGTGGTAAACAGTTGTTGTACCTGGAGCCGCTGTAGGGGCAGAGATCATGTAAACCGGCTGTTCCGGTTGTACGTGTGTGGTAGTTACATTACCCGCGTAATTCGGGGCGGGAATTTGCTTCTCAGGCACAAACGACGTCGTTTGCTGTACCGGTAACGATGCAGGCGGCATGTAGACTCCTCCAGTTAAATTATCGTCACTCTTTCTAAAATAAATCGCTTCTTGCATATGTGGCTGCTCGTGATGTTGTTGTTGCTGCTGCTGCTGCTGCTGCTGCTGGTGGTGCTGCTGCTGCTGCTCTCTAATTTGTAACCTTTGTAGTTGCCTCTGTATTTCGACCGGGTTCAATCCATGATCCGAATAAACGACCCGATCCGATCCGATAGCACGGTCGTCGGCTACGTGATAATCGGGCGGAGGCGGGGGTGGCACTGCAACCGATTCCGGAATCTTCTGCGGCGGAATTGGAACTCCTTTCTCTAAACCGAACAAGAAATCGACGTTGTTAGGGATCTTTTTCGAGTCAGTTACGTGACTCGGACCGGAATTCAAAGCATCGACGAACCGGTCCCGATCGGACTTGGATCCTTCGGATCCGAAGCTGGAAGTCGTGCCAGCCGGAAACAAGAACAGCCGCATCCGAGCTGGCTTCGCCGAGGCCCGATAAAGCCGGTCGTATTCATTCATCATGTGCTCGAGATCGTCGTCGTTGGTCACGGAGATCAAGGCGTCGAGATCTTCTCCCGGAAGCTGGTACTTGAACGACACGTCGTTGTCGCCGCAGAGAGCCGCTAGCTTGCTGATCATGGAGGCGAACTTGATGGTGCGATCGGCGGCGAGTATTTTGGTCTCGCCGCCGATGTAGGCGAGCTGGTTGTCGTGAGGGCGCGGATGGATCTTGCCGCCGTAGCTGCACATGAACTTGGCTTTGTAGGCTTGGGGATTCTGGTTGTCCTCCCATGGCGGAGGATTCTCGAAATCGATCTCGCGTGATCGTGGAGACGAGTCGCCGGAGTCGGGATACGAATTGTAAGAATAATTTTCCATATTTTGTTGATAAATTTTTTTATTAGAAATATTAGAGGGAGCTAAACACAAGCAGACAGATATATTGTTGTTGCTAGTCCATGAAACTGAATAAAGGGGGAAATGAATAGAAACGGTAGAGACTTGGGAGAGGCTCTTTTAAATTGGTGGGGTTCGGGGTGTGATCATGCCTCCCGCGGGTGCATAGAGTTTGGGACAGGTGGAGGTGTTTGAGGGAGAGAGGACGGAAACGAGGGTGATACGGGCGGTGTTGGGAGAGTGTTTATGCGGGATAGATGGACTTTTGAGGCTGGGATTCTGGGGTCCACTACTGTGTACTGATTGAGTAAGAAGGGATAAGGGTTCGATGCATTGACTTAACATGAACTATCAATGCTGGCCGGCATTAGCAACTCGCATATGTACATGGTTTTTATTATGCCGTGTGTGGCTTACAGTGTCACTCATGATAGTGCTCTTGGCTCATTTTTCAGATTTTTTTTTTCTTTTTTCTTTTGGCTCAAGAATATATTTTTATTAAATTATAGTAATAGTTATAAGCACGTAATAAATAATAAATAATGGATGAAAAAGATATCATACTTTTGAGGCACCAAAGATGAGCAACAGATTAAAATAAGAATTATTTTATAAAATAAGTCATTTTTTTTTTCAATTCTTGTTTTAGTATTAAAAGCTAAGCATTTTGATTAAAATATGAATAATTAGTAAGCTGCTTTTTAGATCATCTTATGAAGTTTGAACTTCGCAATCAAAAATTATTATTGGCACTTGGTGATGTTAAATAACTGTCAAGTGGTAGTAATTTAGTAGCGAAGTTCTGGGTGGGGTTGGGTATTGAGAGAGTACAAGCAAAAAAGTTGAGCGGCTAAAAGGATCGTGATCATCAATTTTCAATCATGGCATGAGGATGGGATGCGGGTACAGGGGCGCAAACGATGACGTGCTTTATGCGTCGCGCATATGTCGCGTGGTAAAAAGGGCAAGAGCGCATCACTATCACAGGATGCTGAGATTGCAAACCAAAACACCTGCTGCCACGTACGTTCCATAGTGATGAAAGCATCTTTAATTTATTGCGTTTTTGCCTTTGGACAGCATCTGCATCTGCCTCATCCTGTTATTAGATAGATTCATTTCATTGACGTTCGGCTGCTCAAAATGCCCAAGAATCACATTCACACAGTATCATAACAATGCACACATGTCATAATGTCATTAGTAGTCGGTCATAACAAAGCTTAGGTTACTCATAATTCATCCAGATCTTTAACGTGAAGATAAATCTTAAAAGTAATCTGGCAGCAGAATCAACTGTATCTAGAGAAAAGGAGCTTGAGTTTCCAATTTGATGGAATTAAAAATATACGTATATAAAGAATACCTTGAATACCTTCAAGAGTTATCGGTCTACTGAATTTGTATCGGCGTCCTCTTTCTCATGGCTTCTCTCTGCAATGTCAGCAGGGAGATCCAGTGCTGAAGGAATCTTTCCCGGATAATTAGTTGATGAGGAGTCCGATCCTGTCATACTGGAGAATGAAAAGAAGACAAGTTGGTAAGACTCTGAAATAAGCAAAGGAAGGGAAAATCTTTCAGTTGTGAATACAATTGCACGTACCTTCTGTCAATGATAACCATGGAACGGAGCTCACAATTTGCAAAACTGCAAGTAAATTTCAAAAAGTCATTTCTTGCCAGAGAGTCTAAAAAAGAAACTTACAAGATTGCATAGCAGCAAGAAGTAAACCAGGTATGTGGTTGTGGACACGCAATGATGACATGGTTGATGCAATTTATTGCATAAACCAATGGTTAAAGTGAACGAATAGACACCATAAACCAATGGTTAAAATGAATGAACGGGCACCATAGAGCTTACTGTTTGCATATTTCTTTCTTTACAAAAGGGTGACAGTCATTTCCAAAAGCATTTAATGTGTGGTTCAAAAATCCTCTATGCGTAACAATGGCTATCTCCTTCTCTTTACGTGTCCACAACCTGTGAAGTAAATAGCAAAATATTAAGAGCACGGACAAATTTACTTCAAATGAACAATCTAAAAATGTATAGAGTAACTTTCATGTGAAATCAACAGGTAAAAAGTTATATGGCAGAATAAACTACACATACTGGAGTGAAAATGAGGTCTTCAAATAGCTACTGTGAGCATATTCATGTCATAATAAAGACTACAACCAGTAATGCAACAGAGGATGAGATCTATGAAAATGGTCTTCTTGCTTCAAAAGTTTATAGTAAATGATTTAAGAATTGGGGGAAGGAATGCTAAAGCACTGAGTTTAATGCTCGAAGTTTTCATGTAGTTCACCCACTTTCAGTCTCAGTAAGAAATTAGTAAACACAGCATTTACCAGTTCATGAACTTCAATCCCCTAGCAGCAACTTCTTCATTTGTCTCTCTAACATTTGCCTTCCACAACACATCCTCATCACTTTCAATCTGCACAGTAACTCAAATTATCCAACAACGAACCTCTTGACACCAACTAAGTTTTCAAAGTAAATCCTAGGAACTGAGAACTTGCCAGTGAAAAATCAACAGCAGGAAAAAGAAATTGATAGTCACTGATGCTTCGCCTCTTATCACAAGGATGAACTCCCTGCAATGAGAAATAAGAAGAGAAATGTGAGAGGCAAACTAGGTGAATTCGGTAGACAGAAACCAGATTCATAACTCCGGATGGTTGAAAATAAATGTATCTTTCCCAATCCTAAGACTAGGCTTACAAGCTCTAAATCATCAAGAAGCACTTATGGTCATATGACATATAGTTACAAGTTACTCCAAGATGTTACTTTAATATTAGAGGAAATACTCAAGTTACATGATAAGAAACTGTAGCCAGTTATGATGAACATCTACGGCATGACGCAATCAACACTAGTATAGCCAGAAATTGATAACCACAATAGAAACATAACTGTGCAAGACATACCAAATGTTCTCGACAAAGTTCAACAGCAATGATTGGCGGGCTGTTGAGACTAGAAATTGCACCACGCCCACTATTTCCAGCATTTGCTACCATTAGTGGTACTATATCCATCCTGTCAACATAGTCCCCACCACCAAAAACTCCAACAGCTGTTTGCAATGTCCTAAGAGTCACAGCAACCATAACTTAAAGAATAGAAAATCAGCTCTCAAAATATTAATGCAATTAATCAGAGAACAAACAAATACAACAATATCCTTTTGAGTTTCCTACGATGCTTTGTTCATCATCAAGGGATTCAAAATAGATAGAAACACCTTAAGACAAGGACATGACAAGATATCCACAAAAGACTGTCAGCAGAGCATGTGCAGCAATACCTCAGCAAAGGAGACGCAATGACTAAATCAATCCTCTTGAAGAGTCCGGAATTATGGACATGCTTACGCAGATTCTCAATCTGTAGCAAGGAAGTTCAAGATTCTGCTCAGGAGTGCAAGAACGTAATGAACGGAACTTCTTTTTTCATTATTATTTTCTTGAAAAGCACTTGATATGAAAACGTGAATGATCTGCTTCTTACCTGCTGCCAGCCTAGTTGAGTAACGGGTGCATCAAAATATTCGGGAGACAAGTATGCTTTGTAGTTCTTGTCTCCGTCAACATTGTGAAGCCCTTGCGCATGCCTCACCTGGATGTATGGTTGGTTTTATAAGACCACAATGCCTTCGAGCAAAAGCCAAGAAAGAAGGCAATCTTGAACATCCTTCAGACCAGATGTATAACAGCTTCACATCCACGACGAACATCATACATAAAATGAAAAACAAGACTGATACCAACCAGGTGAATAGTCTTGCAGCGATTCAATGGATACAAACTTGGAACAGCAACACCATCCATATCTGCAACTGAACCACATGAACATTAGCTTTCTGATCAAAGGAGAAAAAACAAAAAAGCATGTCATCTGCAAATCAAACCATTTGCGTCTCAGCCATCCTAAATTCTTGACCACCAGCAACCATGGTGAGTGAATATAAAATCTAATATACCAAAATCAAAACAAATCAAATCAAACAAAATCACCGCCCAAAAACCATCTATCTGCCTCTTAACAGCCTCTCAAACTGCATCATAAACAACACAAACTACACCAACCCCGACTAGGGATATGTTTGAAACGGTTGTGCATCTACTAAATTTTGAATGCAATAGCTAAAATCTTTAATAACCAAACATTCTCTCTGACAGCTGGTGATTTTATTTCAGACCATCAATGCATTAAAGATACAGTACCTCAATCTGTAAGATAAGAAAAATATAAAATGGTAGAAAAGTAAACAAGATCCCATCAAGTGAGCATCAAACACTACAACTGAAAAGAAATCATACCAGAGAGAGAGGAAGAGGAACAGCAACAGGAGCGCAGAGATAGATGGGATCGAGCAGTTGACAGTCGAGACCTACTCCTGCCAGAAATGAAACCACAAGAACAGGACAGTAGTGTTAGTAGACAAATGCTGCTATTTTTATTATAATTCGTTGGATTCAAAATAATTGTCGTGGATTGGATAAGCCTGTACTGTCACTGTCTGTCTTTCCGACTTATTGGGCTCTTCAGAATCTTTTGACTCTATTACCCTCGTAGTGATCACGGCTTACTTTTTTCTGAACGGTTCAGTTCTGATGTTTAGTAGAGAATTTTCTGAAGACAACAGCCACGCACAAGGGTATATATGTCTTTCTGTCTTTCCAATTGTCGTATTAATTGTGTGGAGTATATGTCTTGGGTAATGCATATGAATCAACATGTTCAAAACTACATTCATTGCACATTTGACCACAAGACTCATAGGCATGGCCATAGATTAGATTTTACTCAAGATTCATGTGAGTTAAATTGAATCGGATCAGATTTGGTTCTGTTTAAAATAAATTTAAATCGAATTTAGATATTGATATATAAATTTAAGACGGATCTAGAGTATATTTAAATTTATCTTAATATTTAAATTTATATTTATATTCACTTATTTTTTAATTTTATTTTATTTTAAAATTTCTTAATAATTGTATAATTATACTGATAATAAATTTTATTCATAACATATTAATAGTATTTACAATACATTTAAACTCTTAAAACTTAAAGGTTAGTTTTATAAATATAAAGGTCAGTCAGTCCCAAAATAGGTACATGCAATATTCAAATTGCAAGCCAATTAATAAAGCCTGACAATTTATTTTATTATATTGGCCAAATAATTTTTAAAGAATATAATTATTCTTATATTTAGTCAAATATGATCATAATAAAAATAATAAAACTTGAATATAAATCATATTTAATTTATATGTCATTATCTAATATTGTAGGATCGAGGGTGCGTGTGCCATGGATATTAGAATGATGAAAGAGATAATAAAATATTAGATTAATCTTACTTTTATAATTATTTTTTAATGATATTTTATTATCTTTCTTATTTGTTGTTTTGATGTAAAAGTATAAACTACAATATTTATTATATTTTGAGAAAAAATATATAATTTATTTGTTATCAATATATTTTAACCTTTAATATTAACTCTAAAAAATTATTGTTTTTTTATTGTTGAGTTTTAAAATTCATGACGAATTTAGAACAGATTTGAATTTTAATTTTTTTTTGAATTCGGAACAGATAGATATTTATTTCTTCTTTAGATCTGGCTATGAAACAAATATTAATTCATGACAAATTTAGAATAGATACATATTTTTTATTTTTATTATAGATCTAGATGACTAGATTTGAAACAGAGTAGAAACACATATCTACCCAGTTGCCATCCCTATCACAAGTTCACATGATTCTTTATAAATTCTTAATAATCCAGAATGTTATTGTAGCATATACAAACACTGTTTGAACAGAAACGCCTGCAACTTCAATATTATGTGCGCAAACCATACATGTACAACAATGCTTCAAAAACACCCAAATCTATTAAGACGTCCGATAATTTCAGAACCAATCCGATTCGACCTGACTCCTTTGGTTCAGTTCGGAAAATGGGCTAAAGACTGGTTCATAAACCAACTGATTCTTGGCTTGGTTCGCCAAAAAAGCGATTGAAAAAAATGCACCAAGCCAGTCGTTCAGTTCGGTGCACTATAATTGTTCGAATCAAGATTGGTTCAAATTTTCTTAAGTCAAATGCGATTGTGCCCACCTATAGTCTGCATTAGACCCCATTTCTAACTCCCAACTCCTAAGGATAATAGTTGAAGTAAACACGTTAGCTATTTCCAAAACCTTTACCTATCATCCACACCAATGATTTTTCATTTTTACATCAGCTGTAGATTAAAAGCCTCGTGACCTCAATTACACAACCCACTTTTCTTCATCCAACTCTGGGAGTGCAACATCTTCCCTCATTAGACCGGTGTAATCACAACTCACTTTGGCACCAGCCTGAGCAAATAGTTCAACAACTGCAGGCAACATCCCATAGTATCTCTTTAATTCATTTACCAGCGGTTTGCCACTCTTCGGATCTTGTACATGCCATACATACACGGGAGGAACCAAATCATCAACTGTTGCCTCCTGCCATGCATGTTGCCCATCCCTCATTTGGTGCTTGTAAGCTTGGCAGTTCCTCACCCTGTGACCTTTAGGTCCTACTTGGACCTCTGGACAGTACCCACACGTCTGTACAGCATACTTCTGCATGAGTTTGGATATTCCTGATCGCATTTTCCCCCATGTCTCCATACCTCTAACAGCAACAGCTACATGGATGTTGGAAAATCAGGAATTCAGGATGTATTTAGTAAATAATAAGCCCAAACTTTAGGGATTTAACTTTGGATGATAAGGGCATATGAATAAGTGGGACTAGGGAAAAAGACAAAATCAAATGAAGGAGAAAAAACCTTGTGCTTCATCAGCATTTACATCTATAGACTTGTTCTCTTCACTTGATTTCTTTCTATTCCCCCAAAATCCAAATGTTTCTATGCCTTCACTAGATCTATCTTCTTTTGGGAACCTCTTCTCGAAATCTATAACTTTACCAGCAAGATTGTAAGCTGGGAAAACTCTTCTCCTTGTTGGGTATTGGGGGATGTCAATGCCTGCTTGGATGCACAATTCATTGACAGCTGGAATTTGGTCCACTTCAAGCCGCTCATTATGAGAAACAGCTCTCCCTATCCTGTCATATAGATGAAAGGATTCCACATGAGGCAAAATGTGTTCCACATTCCCAAGTTTCCAACTGTGTTCTTTGCTTGCCAGGCTACCAGCAACATTACATGTTCTAATCTTGTGTGGCGGATGACCAACATGAACTTCTCCACACAAGCTGCAAGGGCACATAAACAATTTTATAGAAGAAAGTTTCTGATAAACTTCCAATAAGATGAGAAATAACAAACCCGATTTTCACGGACTCTAAATCTTTATCACTTTTTTATTCATCCACTGTATTTAAGATAAAGAGTTTAGTTGTCATCTTGGGATCCTAGTTTTGAACTTCATTAAACAAGGTTCACAAGAAAAATATGACAGTTCCACATCAGCCAATGTCCCTTCTCCTTTTTGGTTTATAAATATACATGTGACTCCCTGATTTTTCTAAAATGTTGGCATGTATTTCCAGATATCTAGTCATAGAACTTCAACAACCGAGTACATACAAAATAATTGACTATTTAAAAATTATGTTACTACTACCTATACAGTAGCAAAATTCTTATACCTGGCCCTTTGGGGACCTTCAAAACAACAGTTGACCCACCAAAGAATGATATGAATCTATACTTTAAATTTTTGTTTCTTTTGCTGCTAGTGCATGGCCATGATTCAAGTGACAGAGATCTCTACATAACAAGGTTTTAGAGAATACAACTATTTGCTTTCACCTCTAGGACAATGATAAAGAAAACTCATCATTTACCTGCATGTATATATGGCAATGCTTTTGGCAACCCTCGTAACACAAGCAAGCAATTCTGTTCTGGCAGCAAAAACATCATGAGCAACTGGTATTAATTCCTTAACCAGTAATCCATTTTCAGGAGGCCCTAGAATCTTTTCTTTAACCATCTGCCTCTCTTTTCTTTCCCGTCTAGCCATACGCTTAAGCTCATTAATATGCGTCACCCATGGCTTCCGCTCACATTTCTTACACTTTCTTGGAAGCTCTGTGGAAATTGACCCAGCAGAGTACATGCCAGAGTGATGTTTTAACCTTATACCAAAAAGATTTGCAGTAGAATAGTATGTAATCATATCATGCAAGTTCAAAATGCTTCGAACTCGTCTGGGCAACATTGCTTCACATATGAACTTGTTCTGGTGTTTCAGACAAAGAGTCTACTGTCAGAACAATAAAATGATATATTGTATTTGTATATAAATATAAGACAAGTTAGTCATCAAGACGACCATGCAAGCAACTTCTAAAGAATATTAAAACAAATTAATAATGACAAAATTTGTTTCAAAATTTTTGAGTTACAAAGTCTAATGACTAACTGTAGAGCCAAACCCCTTCAGTCATGACAGAAGCATAAATTAAACCTTCCTCAATCCTGCATTATCACCAGAATACTCAAAAGTTAACAATAAGGAAAATCATAATCACAGAAATCAAAACCCAATTTAGTCTTTTGTATGGTGATCAAAACCTGAAAACAAATACATTAGTATAAGATCTCATCACTTACATCAAGATTTTTTTTTTTTTTCCATTTTTCAATCAGAATACAAATTGATCAAATCAAAAGTCAAGGTCAAAACACAAGTCAGATTACAATCTCACATATAAGTAACACACAACGTCCGCCATTTTCAGCATGCACAGAAATAACCCACACAAAAAAATCCATAATGCCTAAGCAGTCCTAGCAGCCAAACTGATCCACTCTCATCGAAAGCAAGTCAAGCCCTAGAAACTGGACTTGAATTGATGGGATTGTATTAACTGAAATTAGCAAACTAAAGGAAACAAGAGTAACTGAAATGCAAACAAGAGTAGAAGATAGAAACTGGAAAAACGAAAAACAAACCTGATACATGGGCGGCGGCGCCCCAAGCAAAGGTTGGGAGTTTTAGACGTCGACGGGGATTTACCATGACCAGTGGGCTAAGTGGCGGCGTGTATACGCCAGATGGGTTTGCTCGCTCTGCTCTCGACCGTGCGTTTTGGTATGAATTGGTATTTTTTTTTTGTTACTTATTTTGAAAAACTAAATGGTTTCCGAAATTTAAAAACCAAAATTTAGAAAGCCAAAAAAAGGAGCTTGTCAGTCTGGTGTTATGGTGGAGAAAGAGATTGTTAGTGATGGAATGAGGGGTCGTTGTAGTGCACTGAGAGAGAGAGAGAGAGAGAGAGAGAGACAGAGAGAGAGATTTTAAATGAGAAAATTTGTGGATTTGTAGATTTTCAGCGAGAGAATGAATTAGTTAACCGGTGTTCTAGTCAGAGGATGAGCTTGTTCTAGAGAGAGTCAGAGAGATCATAATTTCTAGTGAGACAAGTACGAGCTTAGAGGGAGGTTTTAGGGAGCGAACGAGGGTTCTAGTGAGACTGTCAGGATCCTAGCTCGGCTAGGCGTGACACACTTTGTAGTTTACTAACCTCGATGCGCCCCCTTCTTATGAGTCCATTTTTAAGAGTGACTTTTATTTTGTGACTTTAGTACAAATTGGCATCACAATTGTTTGGTCCTTTCAAGTTGGCCTCTGTCGACTGTAGCTATGATCATGAGTTCGTAATGTTAGGGGTGTCGCCTAGTTGGAGGTGACAAAATACGGGGGCAGAGGGAGTATGAGAACCGATCGCTATAATGGGTTTAGAGGTCCTTGCTATAGTGAATATGATTTTATAATATTAGGATTATTACTTAATAAGGGGACGTGAGTTGTCATAAATTGATTAAATATAAGATTTATTGATAGTTTATTAGGTTGAAAATTTTTAACTACAATTGATACTATTGTATCAAAACAATTAAACAAGCATACTCAAAAGATCAATTTTTTTTTCCATTAAAATTTTGAATTTGGAATTTTTAATTTAACCTCTGAATAGTTGATAATAAAGGGCAAAAGAAAGGAAATGAGGATCTATTTGATAAAATATGAAAAACTACATCTTTTATGAATTAAACATACAAATTTAGCACCTAATGACATAAAAGTAGAAATGTTAAACTGCCGACGTCGTGAAATTCCCGTCCTCCAAATCTCGACCGTCACTTTCTCTTTTCCAATTTTCACCATCAGCAGACGGATGATCAATCACTGATGTTGATTCATAATGCCAGCAGCAGCAGCAAAGCCACCACCATCTTCACTCTTCCCTTACCTGATTCTCCTCTCCATCCTCCTCCTCTTTCTCTACTCCTCTCTCCTTTCACCACCCACCGCCAAAACCCTCTCTTTCCATTCTACCCCTTGCAATCTTTTTTCGGGCAAATGGGTCCTCCAACACCCGTCCACCCACAAATCCTTGTACAACGAGACGTGCCCATTTCAGAGGAACGCTTGGAACTGTCTTAGGAACCAGAGACCCAACATGGGTACCATCAATTCTTACAAATGGGTGCCCGAAACTTGTGATTTGCCCCGGATCAATCCGGTTAAGTTTCTGAGCCTTATGAGGAATAAGAATATTGGGTTTGTTGGTGACTCTCTGAATGAAAATTTTATTGTTTCGTTTTTGTGTGTGCTTCGTGCGGCTGATTCTGGTGCCAAGAAGTGGAAGAGGAAAGGTGCTTGGAGAGGAGGGTATTTTCCTAAGTTTAATGTTACCGTTGCGTATCATCGAGCCGTTTTGCTTGCTAACTATAGGTAAAGTTTGTATTTTTTGATTGAATTTGTTACTCTGAAAGTGGTTTTTGCTCTGGATTAATTCAATGCTTGACTGTGAAGTAGTATAAATGAGAAAGTGGATCCGGTTTAAGTTAATGTGTAGCATTTTGAATAAAAATTGAGGATGCTAAAATGAGAGGTTGGGGTAGCTTCTAGCTGGTAAAGGTATGGGAAAATGGGAGCTTTTCTAAAGGCTAACTCGATGTTTCAATCACCACTGTGAGTGATTTAGACAACAAACTACTATTGCTTCTTCGTGGATGTGCAGTTTTTTCTGTGGTAATAGATTGATGTTCTTATTGCCGAGTGTTGTTCCAAAATAGATACAATAGGTGCATAGTTTTAGTCCAAGTGGATCATTTTTATGTTTAAGCCATTTTACATTGGGGCTTATCTAGATTGAATCAAAATAGATTTTGAAAATGGCATTCTTCTTGCTGAGTGTTGTTCCGAAATAGGAGAAATTCTAGAATACATCTGTTGTACCATGTTAGCCATACAATAGCAAATAATGTCATGACATGTATGCATTTATTTTGTAAACTATCATGCAAGTGGTGGTTGTATTAAACTCAATTACACATGTCATGCATGCATTAATTGGTTGTAATACAACAGATGTATTCTAGAATTTCTCCCGAAATAGATACAATAGGTGCATAGTTTTAGTCCAAGTGGATCATTTTTATGTTTAAACCATTTTACATTGGGCCTTATCTAGATCGCATCAAAATAGATTTTGAAAATGGCAACCTCTCACGCTTATGACTGATTAAATAAAGGTGGCAGCCAAAACAGTCTTCAGTTGGTGAAGAAGAGGGAGTGGAAGGAGTATATCGAGTAGATGTTGATATTCCTGCAGTTGATTGGGCAAATATCACCAAGTTCTATGATGTTCTTATATTCAACACTGGCCACTGGTAATTCTTTTTTTTTTCCCTCCCCATTGCTTATTTGTACAAAATCTTAATGTATTACTGACAATATTTTTATTGTTATTTATAAGTGGACCTTTATGTCTCAAATTCTGGTATTGATTGGTGCAGCGCTTTTTAGGTTCTCATCTATTTAAAAAAAGATTACATTTCCTTGTCTAGGTGGGGCTTCGATAAATTCCCGAAAGACAGACCGCTGGTATTTTACCGTGCAGGGAAACCGATAAATCCTCCGCTTGAGATGATGGATGGACTTAAAGTTGTTCTAGAAAATATGGTCTCACTCATAGAGAAAGAAGTTCCTAGCAAGACACTGAAGTTTTGGCGGTTGCAATCACCAAGGCATTTTTATGGTGGCGAGTGGAATCAAAACGGCAGTTGCTTGTTCGATAAACCACTTCAAGGAGAGCAGGTATGAGTCGATCCTGGTACTGCACATATCTTCCTATATTTTGATGGTCAATCACAGCTGGTCTTCACCTATACCAAATTTAAATTCTAAAGTTTTGAAATTTGTTCTGAATTTATGCTGGTTGATGGTGTGACGATACAAAAGGATTTTCAAACTCAGAACATGACTTGAAGTGCATTAAAATATTTATCGAATTTTAGAACCTTTCTTTTAGAGAATTAGATACTTATACCTGGACAGCTTGATTTGTGGTTTGATCCCAGCAACAATGGAGTAAACAAAGAAGCGAGGCAACTTAATCTTCTGATTCAAGAGGCATTGCAAGGCACAAGTATTCAAGTACTTGATCTGACTCATTTGAGTGAATTCAGAGCAGATGCCCATCCAGCTATCTGGTTGGGAAAGAAGGATGCTGTGGCAGTCTGGGGTCAGGACTGCATGCATTGGTGCCTACCGGGGGTTCCAGATACATGGGTTGATATATTGTCAGAACTGATACGTAATAGCTTTGAAACACGGCAATGAGCCAGTGAACAGTCACAATGATACTAAAAAGTTGGAAATTTGTGATTGAGGTTCATCTTTGAAGTAACTGGACTGATTTCACCGGAAATGCTGTGCTTCTCCTTGTCATTTACACGAAAACTAGGCAGGAGAATTGATGACCAGAAAGCACAAGCTCGGTGACTTCAGGTCTTCCAAGAAATCTCAAATGAAAATAGGAGTCCTATATGAAAAATTGGAAGTACTCATTAGGTGACGCCAAATACTTGCAAATTGTAACAGATGAGTGAAATGTTAGATTTTGGATCAAATTTTCTTTGTTGAAATTCTTTCATTTAAATTCTTTTGAAGGTGGTTGGAGGATACTGAAACACTGAATCATGTTTTTATTCCTAAATGATTGAACCTTGAAATGTATACAATTAATCTTGTCTGTATTCATCTTGTTGCAACCTACTTCTTCTCTTGCTTGTCATGTTCACTGCTATTATCATTTTGTATCAAGCCGAACAGTGATCACAATGACAAAAATGTTTGATGAAAGGACCATTTATACCCAAAAGTCAGATTAGGGTGCTTTATCTGAAGCCGCTATTTATTGCGGATTCGGAAAACTGTAAAAAAATTGTGGATTCCATTCTCTTTTATTTGAAAATCTATATATATTCCAAAAATATCATTATAAGAATGCATCATAAATAGTTACTGTAAACTATTTTTCTTTATAAAGTTCAAAACCCTCTAATATTTATGGGAAGGATCCCCTGACTTACATTTATGACATCGCAAGCGCGGTGGCATCATAAATAGTTACTTTACATTCGCTCACATGACATTGCATGGGAACCACTTTTTTCTAATTACACGGAAGATATTATAACCTGTCAAATTTCAAGCAGATGGTAATGAAAATTAAAAAAATAAAACTATGATGCAAAATTGAAAGCGTATGGACTTTGGACGCCTGCCACCTGGCAGAAAATGTTATGTTTTGTGCTGATTGTTTGGGAAATTTACAAAAATAATCATAAAAGTTTTGTTATTTTCACAATTAACCCTCTCAATTTTTTTCTATCAACATTAACCACACACATGCTTTTCTCCCCAAATTACCCTTCTTTACAAACCAAAAGCAACATTCTTTCTCCCCTTTCGTCAAACAAAGGCAGTTTCCACTCTTGAATCATCAACCAACGGCAACGGCAAAAGGCAACGATAAAAAATGAAATCCGATCATAATTTATTCGGATCCAACACTAATCGACATCACATAGTGGTATGAGTTATTTTCTTGCTCGTGAGTTTGACTGAACTGCGGATGATTTCATGGGTGAATCTGGAGACAGGTTGACTGTCGCACCAAGCCCTGTCGCACCAAACCTTGGAGCGACAGGCTGCCTGTCGCACCAAAACTTGGAGCGACATGCAACCTTTCACTCCAAGTTTCGTGCGACAGTCAACCTGTCGCACCAAAAGCCATATTCATTATAATTAACTATTAATTTGATAGGGCTGAAATAATTTATTTTTTTATAATTTCAGGCTTAATGGATTCAGTTGTACTTGAATTGTATTACGATGGTTGCTGGGAGACATTAGAGGATGGGCGTATGGAGTATGTCAATGGTAAAAATAGAGCTTTTTTGGTTGGAAAAAATTATCTTTTTGATCAGTTATTGGCAAGAGTATACGATGTGTTATAAATTAATCCTAATGAATATAGTATCATAATGAAGATAACTTTGAGGTCTAGTAACACATTATATCGTGTATGTGCACTGCCCATGGATATATTTGATGATGAAATGGTGAGGGTTGTGTTACATATGGCATCCGACGTAGTTAATTTTGGATGCATTCATATATTTGTTACCACATCACCTCGAGTTCCGAGTGGAGGTATTGAGCCACATGTCGATACAGAAACTTCGTTTAGAGCAAATATGTCTGGCCCCGATAATGAAGAAGAGGTATTGCCAAGGACAATATCACTGCAGCAATATTACTTTCCAATCCACGACAATTATGACAACATTGATGATGACGGCGTTACGTTACAGGATGTTGGAGCAACGATATTTTCAATAACGATGTCGTTGGAGCAACGGTATTCTCCGTATCACAATAATAATTTTCGGGACAATGATGATTTTCATGATGAGACAGAGGGGGATAATGTTTGTGCAGAACCTTATAATAATATGAGGGGCACTCATTTCAATAATGATAGTGATGATGGAGGAGCCAGTCCTTCGAATGTTCCGTCGTTTCAGCATGAGGATGAATGTGAAGACAATACTCCTGTGAATAACAGAGGCAATAGACCTATTCCAACAATGGTTTGATTGAGAAGGAGAATTGACCCTCTCACAAGTCTTGCTCCAACTTTTCCTTCGAACATGGTTGCTCCAAGCTTTGTTAGCAGTTGTGACTCAGATGATATCAGTGTGGGTAAGCTATTTGCTGAGAAGAATGAGTTTATATTACAACTACGCAAGGTTGCCTTTCGGGATAAGTTTGATTTCAAGATTGCACGGTCTACTACGACACGTTTCGAGGCTCACTGTAGTTCAGAATCATGTAAATGGCGTATTCGAGCAACTAGATGTTCGAACGAGAAAAATGTTCCTTGGGTGGTGCGGAGAATTGATAATGTACACACTTGTCATAATGAGATATTGGTTGCTGGACGTCATCAAGTCAGGAGCCGGGTTGTCGGTCATATTATCGCAGATAAATATATTCAAGACAAGAGAATTTATACTCCGAATGACATAAGAGCAGATATGCAACAAGAATACGGTGTTCAGTTAACATACCAGCAGGCATATCGGGCGAGAGAAGTTGGTCTTGAAATAGTTCGAGGCAACCCTGCAGAGTCATACAACTTGCTCCCTAAATACTCTCACGTACTAACTGCAGCGAATGAGGGTACAGTCACTCACATCGAGCAGGATGGAGATGGTAATTTTTTGTACTATTTTGTAGCACTCGGATCTTCCATCAAGGGTTTCATGCAGTACATTCAGCCTGTCATTGCTGTAGATGGTACTCATCTCAAGGGGCTATATCGTGGAAGCATGTTCGTGGCAACATGTCTTGATGGTAACAATCAATTGTATCTGTTAGCCATTGGGATCATGGATTCAGAAAACAATGATGCTTGGGAATGGTTTATGATGAAGTTACATGGAGTGATTGGCGATAGATCTGAGTTGGTTATTATATCTGATCGATGCACTGTCATAAAGAGAGCCGTTCTTAAAGTATTTCAGAATGCAACTCATGGAGTTTATTTTTACCATGTGAAAGGTAACATTAAGTCACAATTTAGAATGTCAAAAGCTCTTTGGGATCAATTTGAGCCTGCCTTTATTAATGCAGCAAAAGCATATGGCCACGAGGAATTTAAGAGACAACTTGAAGGGTTGTGGATGATCCACTCAGATGCGGCTGACTACCTAGAAAATAATGTCGGTACGTGTAATTGGGCAAGGTCTCAGTTTGAAGGTAGGAGGTACAGCATACTTACCACCAACATCGCGGAGAGTGTTAATTCTTTCATGAGGGAACCCCGAAAATTTCCTGTTACTCATCTTGTTGATCACTTTAGGAAAACGCTGCAACAATGGTTTTATGATAGAAAAATTATAGCTGAATCAATGAGTACTCGGCTAATAACATGGGCAGATGAAATAGTCACTGAGCGAAGAACTATAGCTAAAAGAATGATAGTTCGGTCGGTGTCTCCGCATCGATTTCAAGTTATAGGTGGTGGGCTTAAGGAAGGTTTGGTTGACTTGCAAAAGAAAACTTGCTCCTGCAGAGTTTTTCAGCTTGATCAGCTTGTATGTTCTCATGCAATTGCGGCGTGTCTAGCAGACCGGGTGGATTATATTAATCTTTGCTCGGACTTTTACACTACAGAATGGTTGGCGATGGCTTATGCACAACCAGTGGAGTCAGTTGGCGATGTGGCTGATTGGGAAGTTCCAGATGAAATTCAGGAGATGGAAGTATACCCTCCAGTTGAGGCACCACCAGCTGGCCGTCGTAAAGAGCACAAAATACCCTCAGCTGGCGAGGACGTTAACCGGCGGACTGTAAGATGCGGGCGGTGTCATGAACTGGGCCATAATCGCAAGCGGTGTAAGAATCCCATTGCGTCGAATCGAAGTTAGTTGTATTGTTTCAATAATTCGTTGATTATAACTGTTATATTTTTTTAGTGTATTGTACACTTATATGTGAGTGTGATTTTTTTTTAATATTAAAATGTGAGCATTCAATTTATATAAACTTAAGTGCGCAAATTAGAATAAAAATTTAAATTTCAACATTAAAATTACTACAACGGTTTACAATACAATATCGTCATTAAATATGTCAACCGCAATTTTCTTTCTAAAGTACTCGACATGACTAGCGGTAAACTATAATGTAAGCCCGAACATTAAATACATCGTAACCATCAATACAAAAACACCGCAGTCGCCAGTTCCGCGCTCTTGTTGTGGCGCACTCTTAACAACGAGAACTTTCCAGGGGTCGGCACTCCGCAACTCAGGTCGGATGTTGTAGAACCCAACATATTCCAACCATCGAGGGAAGATAACTTCAAGTGGCTTGAATTTCAACCTGTATGTTTTGTCGTCGCGGCATGTGAGTAATGAGTCATAAATCCAGACTTTGTTTTTCCGAAAGTCTACTCGTGCCAGTACCCAATGCTCGCCGTCCAAGTTAACAGGGATGAGTAACTGTATATAACAATTCAAAAACATCTTCGTTATATATGAAATTGAAAAACAACTAAGAAAATACTCGTGAACTTGTATATGAAATGCAATAAACTACATACCATATCGACATCCGTCATCGATTTGGACATTGTGTGCTATCGCCCACAGAGATAGCTATTCAAGCGGTCGTTGAATTCTAATGAATCGACCGCACAATGCCCATTGTTCCATAACTGAGTCAAGAATACATAATACATAGATAACAAAAAAAATGCATTAATTAACAAAACTTAAAGGCGATAATTAAAAAAAACATAAATAGTATTTATGTTCGTTATGTTGGCACGTTACCCAAAAAAATGTGTCGGTATGTGTGACACGTTGAAGTAAGACATTCGGATACTGCCGTTGTTTCTCGCTAATCAAGCGAAAATACTCGTGAATATGCTGTAGAAAAACATAAACATTACAATTTAAAAGAAAATATTTATATACAAATCCACATTACTCAAAGCACTTCGAAACTATAATTACCTCATCGCCTAGCCATCTCATCGAAGTTAAACCCAAAAGTATTTCAAAGAATGACCGCGAGTGCCGGACTCTCCGAACCACTGTCATATCACCAGTGAACCATCGATCAAACTCAGAAAACATACTAGAGTCCTTCAATCCTCTCAGTGGATTTATATCCACAGTCGTACTCATGTCAATCGCATGCTCCAAGATTTAGGGTCGAGGCAAAGGCCGGACGTTCTGTCTTCGCCTGACTGGAGGAATCATGTAAGGACTGTTATAAACATACGACGGTATGTACGCACGGCCGAACTTACTAACGCCGGGAGGCACCTCAGAGAACACCTACACGCTCTCCCCACTAACATCCCCGTAGAAACTATACAATGACGTGGGCGTAGACAAATTTTCATTGCCCATGTTAGTATACACTCCATAGTCATCCGGGGCCTGTCCATTCGCCAAGAAGAACATATTAAACAACTATCAAATTAAAAGTTAAACGAACATAATTATTAAATAAAAATTTGCTCACCGCATATGAGCGTGCAGTGGGAGAATCCTTATTTGGACGTTTAGAAAATGTGTCGATGAAGCCAACAACAGTTTCTTTAAAATCTTTTAATTCTGACTTTATTTCGTACACGTTACGATCAATCTTATCCAGCCGTCGTCGTATGTAATCATTAAACTGCTTTGTCCTCAACTATTACAAAAGAATAAACAGAAAACTTTAGAATAACAATAAAAAATTAATAATTTATAAAGGAAAAATATCGTATATTATTTATAACCTCAGAATCCCGTGCGTCATCAGAGTTGTCTGTTTGCTGCTGGTGGTCATCAACAGGCACCTCATCCTCATAAGTGTCATGACGCTGCTCTGGTATTGGGTTTGGCAACATGTCTTGATCGTCATGCTCGTCTGATTGCCTTGTAACCGACGTCATCGCATTGATTAAGGGTTGGTGCTGTATAAAGTATCATTTAAAATTAGTAAATGAAAAGTCATTAATTTCGATTAAAAAATTTTTAGTACTTAAAGTATACCAACCTTAAGAACCTAGCCTGGAATGCTTGGCAAGTAATCCTTCACAGAGAGCCAATATTTTCTGCTACTCTCCTTTGAATTTGGCTTAAGAGTTTGTAAAACGTCCCCCTGCCATAAATAAAATTGAAAATTTTAAGTAAGTATACATAACTTAAATTTAGTAAAATTAAAAAAATAAGTAATACATATTACTTACAAGACGAGATTCGTCGTTGAAGAACGAATAAACCTCTGCAAAATTGATTCTCGAAGACGCCATGGGCTTCAATTGCAAAATGCGGGGAATCTTATTCTTCGTTTTGACGACCCATATTGATGGCAACCCTCCGATTGCTTCGTAAATCCAAGCCTACAACAACCAAATTAAAAAATATATAAAACAACATATCAAATATTTAATACTATAAAACTTATTAATAAACATAAACAAAAACGCACCTGAACCCCAGAAGTAAAACCGTAAAGATTGTATTTTTCAATGTTATGATCTGGATTTTTCAACCGAGTCTTCTTAAATTTCTCGTCTTTCTCGAACAGTGCATTGTCAAAACTCTCGTAAATCATTTCCCACGACAACAGATCCCATGAACGCTTTCGGAAGTACTGTATATCATCAACTTGGTCAAGCCAATCGAAATTGATTTGACAGTGATTTTTTCTTGCATTTAGTACTCGGTCCGCAAAATAAAACAGCGCAATCTTTAATGCGTCCATATCGTCCATATCGTCCATTTCCTCGAATTTCAACTCCTTAAATATTGCATCGAATTCCTTCACATTAATCTTACGATGCACACCACCAAAATACGTATTCCGTAGCCTCTGCTCCATTTCATCATTTTTTTGATTGGTATCAACACCAAATGAAAGTCCAGTAACCAAGCACCATTCGACAATTGACAAGCGAATCAAATGCTCACCAATTTGAAACCATAACTGATCCTCACGGCTATCTTCTTCATGGGCCACTTGCCTCAGTAAAAGATTGTGCAAAATTACCCCACTAAATGGAAAACTTCGACACTCCAAGAAATGCCCAAATATATCATTTTTGAACATAGTCAACTGCCGCTTTGTTAATTTTTCCTCGATGGCTTTTATGACCGAAGATAACTTACACATGCTCGAAATTCGACCAGGAAAGTGATCGGCATAACTAAAATACATTTTGCCTACTTCAATATCCGGTGATTCTGATTTCGCCATGTATCTGTAATATTTATAAAATTATTACATTACGTTTATAGAAAAAAAAATGACTCGTTAAAAAAAAAAGACACTATAATTTTTGGTGCGACAGCGCGCGTTCTTGCACCAAAAAATTGGTGCGACAGCAAGCCTATCGCATCAGATTTGGTGCGACAGTGGGGCACGCATGGGCGCGCGCTGCTGCCCAACGATGGGTGCGCGCGCGCGCCCTGCCCCCCTCCCTCTCCACCCCCAAAATTAAGCCACAACAAAATCGAAAAACAATACTCCTAAACACCACCAACCACCAGAAACACCACCACCATTATTCTCAAACTATAACTATTATTATTCTAAAATCTCATTTTAAATTAATGAAAATAAGAAAAATGACTAACCTAGGTTTTGTTGAAGGTTGTAGATCGGATGCCGGTGAGAGATGGAGCCGCCGCCGACGAGGGTTGATGTCGCCGCCGATGATGGGAGTTGGATCGGTTTGTGAGAGATGAGTGAAAGGGAGTGTTGGGGGAGAGATGAGGGAGGGGTGTTTTGGTCTCAAAAGTTGTTTAATGGCTAATGTTGATAGAAATATTTTTGGGGGGGTTAAGATGAAAAAAATCAAAATTTTTATAGGTATTATTGTAAATTTCCCTGATTGTTTTGAGCGGTATTCCCCCTTTAACCCTAACAGGAAAGACTTATGAATTGCTTTGCTTCGCATATAGATTCATTCCTCAATCTTAACAATCCCAGCTCTCGAAAACCTGAAAATGGCATTCAGAATCCATTTATTCTCCCCCAAAACCCTACTACAATCCCAAAACTTCCAAACCTATCCCAAAAGACCCAAAACCCAAATCCTCTGCGCCTCCAACAACAAGAAGAACAACAAGAAGCGCAGTGATGCAGAGCTGGCATCAGATTTGGCAACAGAAGTGGGAAAAATAAACACCCATTTGGCCCAAAAAGAAGAAGCTATGAAGAAGAGCAAAGAATTGTTATTCACTGAGTTTTGCCAGTACCTGGCTTTGGAACGAGATGAAGCGAAGAAGGAATGGAGGAAGATCGATGAGGATGAGAAGTGGGGTTTGGTTAAAAGGTTTGTTAATGAATGGAGCGACAATTTTCATCCATTGTCAGCTCGGTCTGTAAAGGATATGCTTGAAGAGTATTTGCATGATGAGAGGCAGCCTTCAAGTTCTGGGTTTGTTTTATTTCCTGGTTTAAAGAAAATTATGGGATTTTCACATGACTAAATAGATTGATTGGGTTGATTTTTGGGATGTTTTAGAAATTAGAACAATGAATTTCATGTAATTACAAGTTTATAATTTGTTATGGTGGTGAACAATTTGTATTTTATTTTATTTTTATTTTAACAATCCGTTTTCACAGTAATCTACACACATATATTTCTTTTTCCTTAAGAGTTCATTAAAACTGTGTTATCTAGTTGTCAGTGTAATTAGAATAATAACTTACAATAAATTTGATATTATTACATTGTGAATTTATTATTACTTTTAAGTTTTACATATTTTTTAAATCACCATTTCTTAAGACTATTGTGTACTCGATAACAATGTGCCATCTAAATTATCAGATACATATAAATAGTTAGAAAAATTAGTGGATTCATATAATTACTAAAATTTTATTTTAAAATTTTAAATTAAAATATATTTGCTTATATATTAAAAATTGTATAGATTATCCTAATAATTTTATTTTATAAAAAAAATACAATAATTTTATATTTACTTCAAATTACATTATTTTCCCAAAAATATTCTAACAATTTTAAAATACATCTTTCCAATCTGCTCACTTAAATTGTTTAGGTTATTCGATACCTTTAATTCAAACTGTAAAAGGAATTGGTATTCTCCAATATCTTAAAGTATATGATTAGAGTATTACAATTGATTTTAGTACGTTGACAAAACCAAAATAAAAAAAAAAAAAAATCTACAAGTCATTATCTAATTTTAGAATGCTATTTTTTTTCATTTCTAACCATTGCTTGTATCAATCCATTCACTTAAATAACATGTGAGCGTTAATTAATATGCAAGTGTGAAACAACTTACAAATAGCATGCCCAAATTCCTTTGCATGCAAATTATGTTAGCATTCAAATGACATGTCACACCCCTTGCACAAAAATATTATTGTGCTTCCGATAAAGAGAACATCTTTGAAGAGACCTGATATTTGATTAATATCACCAGGGAGTGTAAAAAGAATCACAGCATTTTGATTCGGCCCTAAGCTAGAATAATAACTATATTGCAAGAAATTACTATAACAGAAAAACCAGCTCGTTATATCTAATACAATTAGTCCTAAACTGAAGCATGGATTATAAAGAATTTCTATATACATGTAATCCACAAATGCAAAATGCCCTTGTGATCGTTACCACCATAATTCAATTAAAAAAGAGAGATTATCTAAGGAATGTCAGAAATATAGCTGCCTGCACTGTGCAACCGAGGCATCGGCTGGACAATAAGGGCACTTGAATGATCTTGTGCTACTTTTTGACAGCTTCATTATCGATTGTTTGCAGAGAACATGCAGACATGGCATCAGCATTGGTGGATTCTCCTCACTTGCTTGCTCTCTACTCACTGGACAAACAAATATCGAGTGGAACTGAAATTCCTTCCCTAGCTCCAGTGGCACCGGGAGCTGTTTCATTGCCTGCCACTCCTGCTTCTTGGCAGCCATTACATTTGCCAGCTTCAAGAGTGTGGGCAGTCCTTCCACTCCGGCTGCTATGGCAACAGTTAATGGACTCTGGTAGGACTGTCCCAAGAGACTGCAGAATTGCCGGGTCAGCTCCTCAGTCATGTTGTCCCAATGAGCAGGAATCAGTAACTCAGCATAAGGGGATTTTTCAAGTTTTCCAGCCCACAAGAGAGAACCCATAAGCTTCTGGATCTCATCCAAGTGGATGGAAGCAAAAGGTGCAAGGTGAGTTCTAGCATAAACGAGTGCATCAGCACGACCTTTCTTTTGCAAGATCTCCACAAACTGTAGACGGTGCAGCTTCAGCTCCAGACTTGTAGAATTTTGCTTGAGAGCTTCACGGTTGGCAGAGATCCACTTAAGTGCAGGCTCGATGTTCTTAATCCTCACGGCCTCAAGTATCTGATACATCTCCAAGAACTGAGATCCTAGGGCAGATGCCTCTGGTTCTCCAGCCTCATTTACTAGGCAATCTCCTAAATCAAACAAGCCTTGCCTGTAAAGGTGACTTGCAATGATCTGATTCAGTATATGGTGGTCGAAATCAACATTTCTATATGCCTTGGATATGTCAGGATTAAATACTTTCTCAAGCAGTTTCAAGTACTTGCTGAGATTTGAGTTTAATTCCTTCTGCGGACCTTCTAATTGGCTTTGCAGACCAATTGCATTCAGCTTGACTTTTAGCTCTGCAAGGATGGATTTCAGATCAATAGGGAAGCTGGTGTCATCAACCGACTGGATTTTTGTTAATGTCTGCTCAATTTCAAGTCCCACTTGATCAATTACTTCTTGGGATTTAGAGCAAGACAACTTTTGCTTCTTGGTGACACGATCAAATGCATCCTTTACAGTACTTAGCTCCATTTCTTATAAAAAATGAGAAGTTCCTGCAGAATGAAGAGGCATCATAATATGAGCCATGCCATGCATTATTCAAAATACACAGAAACACATGGCTATTATGTCAAGAATGTGAGAACCAAAGAGGATAAGAAAAGCACACTTCAAAATTACAATAAGCATGGTATAATTATCTATAATAAATAAATAACAAAATCACATCTTCACTGGATATCTATCTTTTTCACAAGGTTGGGCTCATCTCAAGCTTTCTCGAGATCAGCGCTAAACTATTAAACACTTCTTCAAGTTATTGAGACCAAAACTATTGAATCTCACGGACAGTCTCATACAAACTCAACATTTGAATCTCTTTCACTAACAAACATGCAATAGATTTGGATATGATCAGTCCAAAAGAATTAAACTAGGGGGAGATACAGTGTCATACATGATCCTCCTATTTAGTCTGACTGTAATAAAATATAACGAGAATAAAACATATCTCAACAATACCTATCATGCTTGCTACAAAAAAACAGCTATTGAAAAATAAATTCCTGCAAGGTAAATTGATGAACACGTTTTCCCTTGCTACTACTTACAACACCAAGTAATCTAAAAGTTGATGAGTCATCTGAGTCCTTTCAGAATTCTCTCTGCAGCCTAACCAAGTGTCATTAATAGGCCACGTCGTACACAGATGACAAGGCATCAAGTTTCAAACACATAATACAAGCATCTACTCCATTACAAATTTACAATCCTATGTAAAAAAAAATAAAAAAAAAGTCCACATTTCAACATAATGCTTCTGATAGCATCCAATAAAATAACCATTAATGAATGGCTGTAGTTCCCTGAGTCCCCAGAATCTTAAAACCTACCAAAAGAAACTGTAAGGTTCTCAACCATATATTTAGGCAATTTCTGTTCATCAAAATACCTCCTCCCAATTTTACTCAGAACCCTAGTACAACAAATAAATTCATCGAGAACCAGCATTTCTGATAAGACCCTTTTTTTTTCCAGGCATTCCATCAGCAGAAACTAAATCCCCTCCCGACCAAAGTTGGTTGGGGTTCAAACCAAGACTTCTCGTACCACCACAATAGAATTTAATGGTTGAACGAACTAGCACCCGCAATTAGAAATCCAATAAAACACAAATGATAACAAAAAGTCCATAAATTGAAAAATCAGTTTAATCCTAAACTAAATCATTGCTACAATGTATCAATAAAAAGCCTGAAAAATCCTAAACCAACAAAAATTTAAACCCTGCAATATTGCAAGCACCAAGCAACGAACTATAACGAAATCAAAATTCATTAAAATAGCAAAAAGAAATATAATAAAAAGATAAAGAATTGCAATATCCATGCGATATAAGCTGTTTTTAATGCCAAAAATAAACACAAAACCTAAAACTCAATTTTTTTTTAATTAATTTCCTAAACTATAACACAGAATAAATAACAGAGAACATAAAATTATAAAATTACAAGATGCAATAAGGTAAGAGACTGAGAATTATATTAATTGAAATTCGCAAAGAATTCGTACCGATTTTAGCAGATCGAGATTGGAGCAAGAGTGAGGGAGAAGAATGTTAAGCGGGCGAGAGCTCGGGGAGACGAAAGGCTTCGTACGACACAAACACACATGTCACTTTTGTTATTTAATTGCCCCTCAAGTAGTTTCAAGTAGTCAGATATTTGTGCGAAAAATCATGTCGTACAAATTATGCAAATAGTACGATATGTCATCTATATGATAAATTTATGTACGATAAATCATACAGTGCTTTTTCGGGAATAAATTTTGTACGAGCTGTCATATATATTCCAAATATCTAAATTTTAAGTCATACACATTATTCAGATATTTACGACATGTCATCCGTATTCTCATCCAAGTCCAACCACATGTACTTGAACAAGTCCAAAGCTCAAGAACAGAAGTCTCGCAAAGCACAAATGGGCTTCAACGTTCTGAAAACGTCACCTGTCTCTTGTTCTTCCAGAACCTTCTCCTCAGTCCTCTCTAATCTTAATTTTATCCACTCTCCGACAA
Organism: Citrus x clementina; assembly: GCF_000493195.1. Lineage (NCBI taxonomy): Eukaryota > Viridiplantae > Streptophyta > Magnoliopsida > Sapindales > Rutaceae > Citrus > Citrus x clementina. The sequence goes on from NW_006262022.1 coordinate 1,337,023, forward strand.
CTACCAGACTTTTTACAAACCGCTTGAATTCTTTGGCTCCTTCTTTGCTTAAGCTTAAGCCTCTCACTGTCACTGGCACTGGCTGCATTTCATCATCTGGGTTCTATAGGTCGCTGCGTTTTGAGCAGAATAAGCGTAGCTTTCGTGGTGGGGTTGTTCTAGCCGTGGCTTCCGGGCCTGCGTCGGTCAATAAATCGGAGGAGGAGTGGCGCGCTATTCTCTCACCGGAGCAGTTTCGGATTTTGCGCCAAAAGGCCACTGAGTATGTGATTTTTCTTTGGAAATCGGAAATATGAATTTTCTATTTTGAGATGAAAACGGAAATGAATGCTTAAATGATTAAAGATTGGCTGGTACTGGTGAAGGATTTAGCTTGTACTCGAATGGCTTAGCTTTGTTGCATTGGTGTGGTGTGTGAACAAAAAACATGAACAAGAAGCTTAAAAATTTAAGAAACAAGAGAAGCGTTGTGTGAGAAAGTATCTTTGACTGTTTCACATTTTAGATTCAGCTGAAATTTGACCGTTTTGATTATATTTATCAACGTGCTTTACTTTTCTGGAGTTATACAAATCTTCCTTTGCCAGTCTCTTGCGTTCAAAGTTAAGATATTAACATGTATCTGAGTAATTTGGAAGTAGAACAAAGACGTCCTTTCCTTATCTAGGAATATTTATTGGGTATCCCTATGTCAACAAGCTTTTAGCTTTGACTTTTGATATGCGATTGGAAATTTGAAACTCAAACCTTTAGTTGATTATGGGTTTTGCAAACTTGTGATGTTTGTGTAGGTTTTTATATTCCATTTCAGTCAAGCCTATTCCGTAAATTTCCATAATAAGTGGTTTGATTACTTGTAACATAAGGGGGTGATGTGGTGGAGGCATATGCTGTGAGAAGTGAAGCCGTGGAAGTACGAAAGTTGTGTCCATAGTCAGACTAGAAAAAACAGAATACTAAAATGTGGGCTACAGACTACAGTTGCGTGATCTAGTATAAATGGTTATTTTTCTATATTTACAGCAGAAACAGTCATTAATTTGCCAAAACATTACAGGATGGCAAAATGGAGTAATCAGTTAATTAAACAGCGTGCACATTAATTAACTGATTGTTGATATTATTTCTGGGTGGCGTTTGATTGCAGAAGCATACTTTGATTAAGGATGAGGGTGTTTTAGCTGTATTAGTAGATGGGGAGGAGTTGTGTTTGAAATCTAAATATTTCTTTTCTTTTTACCTTTTTTTTTTTTGGTTCTCACATACCAAGTCTGAGGACTAGAGAAATATTGTTTTGCTAATGTATCAACCATCTGCTTCCGTTACAAACTAACTCTAGTTTCGAAGATGGAATGCGAATGCTTATCCTTATCTGAGAATCTAATATTAAAAGCTGCAAAGTTGTTTATTACATTCTTTTAGATGGAGTATTGACGTTGTTTTGGGTCCTTCACAGGTACCCAGACACAGGAGAATATGACAAGCATTTTGAAGAGGGTATCTATAACTGTTCTGCTTGTGGGACTCCACTTTATAAGTCCACAACCAAATTTAACTCTGGTTGCGGCTGGCCAGCTTTTTATGAGGGTCTCCCTGGAGCCATAAATTGCAGTGTAAGCTGCCTCAACTCTTAATCTTTCTCTAATATCCATATTAGTTCGTCTTTAACAACATTGTATCATTTTATCAGCCGGACCCAGATGGTCTGAGGATTGAAATTACTTGCGCAGCATGTGGTGGCCATCTAGGCCATGTTTTCAAAGGTGAAGGGTTTCCCACACCCACAGATGAACGGCATTGCGTGAATAGTATATCCCTCAAGTTTGTTCCAGCTAATTCTGGTTCTTCTATGTGAAGTAAAATTACAATTGTTATTTCAAGAACATCGATTCTGTGTAAAATGTGGTAACCCAGTGATGTAACTCAAATAAAGTTGTGATGCTAGCTCATAGCACTGAGAACTTCTTTCTATACTTTCGGCAAATGTGTTCATTCTCTGTTTCTGCTAATAAAAAATCCTGCGATACTGGCTCGCAATTATATATTTACCATACAGTGTATTAAGGTGCTTGTAGGTTTGTTTTCACTTACCGTCAATGTGTATACTACCTATTCCGGAACAAAACAGAAAAAATATCGTTGATTCAGTGTGTTTATATTATTGGATGGTTGCGATTCTTTGGGTTGCAGAATTTCAAATGAATGATACTGTTGCAGCCTGGTAGCTTCTCAAAATGAAGCAAGGCCGTTGCTCGCCTTGATCATCTGGGAGTGGGTGACAATTGTTGCTCACCGACATTTTGGAGATATTGAAATCAATGTTATAGATATAAATTGTTATGAGGGAGGAACGCGTTTTGATGTCTTTTACTATTCGGCTAGTGCTTTAATTAACAAATTGTTACCCATTTACTTGAGAATTTAAAGTTTTTTCTACTTACAAGCTCCTGTCATTTTAGAACCAACTTATTTATTTAAATTTAACATAATCATGATACATGAAAAACGAATTATCTTGTCAAATAAAATATATGAGTTTGAAACTTGCTGTAACTTTAATTTTGAGAGAAGAACTTGAAATTCGTGTGGGTATGTTTTTTCCTTTTATTTAAGGTAGCTTCCTCCCATTTCATCATAACAGAAGTGTATGTAATATTAAAAAAAAAAAGTAATTTTTTTCGGTAGGAATTTCTAATTTTTTTTTTTTTAAATTCTGGCATTTCAGATTGTAACATTTCCTTCGTGTTGATAATCTGTAGTCCGCGTTTAATATAAATCGACGTGGATTTTTCCACTTGTCGTGACTATGAAGCTCCTTCCCGGATAAACTACAACTCGCTGTAAAGCCCGCCACGTGTACATTAGGATTAAAATAATATCCAGTGGACGTTAAAAGCCAGTTATTGCCCAAACGTTTGCATTTCCACCACAAAACTAAAACTCTGGATTAAAGTCTTTTCCCTCTAAATTCTAAATTTCTCTCTGCATCTCAAATAGTTATAATATAAATTCACGGGTCTATAATGTGTGCTCACTTCTTCTCCTCTTGCTTAATTTAGCTGTTCAATATAAGCAAGCGGCACAAGCACAACACTTGGTTTATTGAAAGGGAGAAAAAAAAAAAAATCTTAACATAGAATAAAAGTCAAATGCCCTTTTGATTTGTTGTTTTTCTTTATTTTAGTTTCTTTAGTTGAGCTACTATGTTGGAAAGCTTAGCTTGTTATCATCACAGCCCTAAGGTAACCGTTCTTGTTCTGTTATTACTGCTAGTTGTTACCCTTTTCTTAGTGATCAGTATACATGTTCAATAATAAATAATAATGGTTTCTTGAATTTTGTTAATGTTTTTTTATTTAAACTTATATATCCATTGGAAAACACAGTGTTGTATCTTAACTTCGTGAGCGAGACAGTAATTGAGGTTGTTATGATTAATTCCAGTGTTAATGTGTGTTTGAAGTAGTAGCCTTCTTCTGTCACATTTTATGAAAATTTGTCATCAATTAATCCCAGATTGTCTTGATAAATTGCAGGTATATGACATCTTTGGACAAACTAGCTTGATCAGAGCGTACGGTCACGATTCTTATGGCGTGCTATATTTGTGCAAGCAGAAAATTCATGTGCAATCCCATGTTGAAAATTACAAGGTTTATCATCGCTCTTTTGCCTTCATAAATAGTTTTGAGGGAAGGAAACTGTTAGCGCCCTCAATATCTGGTTGGAGATGTTTATCTTTCTCCAACAATAATAGACCGCAGACCCGCTGGGAAGGATTCCGGACATATGCTGCAGCTGAAGTTGCTGGTGCCGTTGATGTCATTAATGATTTAGGATTGGATACTTTGACATTTTTAGCTGTGACTGTCATTGTTGTTCCTGTATTCAAGATTGCTAGAGCTAGCCCTGTAAGAATATCACTCACATTTCAATTATTTTCTCATTTCTGTATTTCCTGCCACCTTGGGATTCTTTTTTAAGATTGTGATTGATATCTCAACAATGGTGTTCCTGAATGATAATAAGAATTCTTTGTCGTTCTCAGATACTTGGTTTCTTTTTTGCTGGAATTGTTCTCAATCAGCTTGGCATCATCAGAAACCTTACAGATGTTAAAGTTCTGTCTGAATGGGGAATTCTTTTCTTGGTAAGCACAATTGCTAATTCCGTTAGTGCCACTTATGTTTTGTTCTTCTGCTGGGTTGCTTATCAATCTAATGAGCTAAAATTTATTATTCAATCATTATTGGTGATGTCTCTCATATTGTTACTGGTGTTCCTTTCAGCTGTTTGAGATGGGCTTGGAGCTTTCACTTGCACGCCTGAAGGCCCTTGCAAAATTTGCCTTTGGAATGGGATTGACCCAGGTTTGATTTTAACTATTAAACTGTGATCCAAAAGTTAATAGGCTTTAAAATCTTGTGGATAACACAGTGCACAAAATTTAAGCTGTTTGGCATGATCCTGCACCAACAAGCTGGATGAATTTGTGACAATATCTTAAGAAGTGTTTGCATGTTATTAAATTGCACTTTCACAACTTGGAGGTTAATTTCCATATCTATGTTTGAAAAGCAAACTCAAATGTTTAGCTTTGCTGTCAGAGTTAAGATTATGTTGGTGAGAGGGGGAACTCTCATAGCAGACTGTGAATTTATATCCTTTTCTGACCTTTCATTTTCCTTATTTGTGGAAGGTTGTGTTATCCACTCTTGCTTTCACAGCATTTGAACTTCCTCCTAATGGAGCTGTGGGAACAAGAATCTTGGAGTTTCTTTTCCACTCAAGGTCGGATTTGGTGAGAACACACTTCTATTCATGTTAAAAGTGGTCACATGCATTTTTTTTTCTTTATTCGGTCCCGTATTTGGACTGTGATTTCAGTCTAGTATCTCTTATCCCCTGTTTTTTATATGAATTTTAATCCTCTTAATATTGTTAAACAGCATGGTGAGTGGGCATTCTATTGTGCTTTCATATTTATCCACATATATCCATATTTTTTCTGTTGAAAATTATTGATGAGCCATGCTTTTGTGGGAAGATTATAAATAACTCTGTTTTTAAAGGAGAAACAATGTTAGAGACTGCCTTGGGCCGTTCCTTGGAACAATAATCTATGAAACTTAAGGAGCATGGAATATAAATAATGCCTATTGGGTGAAGCAATGAACGTACTTTCTAATGGATTTATATTAGTCAGCCGCTGGAAATTTTTATATTAGCAAAGTGGTCACAGTAAATTTTTGATTTGTAATTTTCATCGTTCTTTAATCTAACTTTCCAAAAATTCGTTGATTTATGAATCTTGATCCTGATGAATGCTTCTCAAGTCAAAATTAGGAATTATTTACCATTTGAGTGTTTCCAACTGTAGCTTGATATTGAAATATTGTGATGATATTCTTCTTGTGTTTGTTTGTACAAATTGTAATAATTTTTCTCAGGTCAACATCAGAAGCATTGATGAAGCTGTAGTCATTGGTGCTGCTTTATCTTTGTCATCTTCAGCTTTTGTTCTGCAGGTATCCAAATTGCTAATATCTATAAATGATTTTGTAGATCCTACAATAAGCTTTTCTCAAATTGCTATTTAGTGAATTATGAGATTTCCGGGAACTGTATTGGATAGAGCATTGTGGAGCTTATCATGCATGATGTATGTATAGCTTCTTGCAGAGAAAGGCGAGCTCCCAACAAGATTTGGCTCAGCAACTTTGGGAATCCTGCTGCTACAGGTTATATTTATTGCTTTTGCTTTAGCAATTCTTTATAAAATTTCTATTATTTCCTTTGAGGGACTCTCATATGACATCAATAACCCTTTTGGACTTGTGCTGCTCGATATGTGCAGGACATAGCGGTCGTCCCTCTCTTAGTCATACTGCCAGTGTTAGAGAGCCAGGTAAGCGAGAGGTTTTTCTTTCCTAGGAAAAAGCTAAATCTCTATCAAAGATGGACTGGAACATCTCTTAAATGATGAAATGGCTTTTGAATAAAATGCCAATGATAATTTCTGATGTCCTTAAATAACCAAAACTAATTGTTAACTTTGAATATCCATGATAATTTCTTATATGTGTTCTTTTCTTTATCTCTTACGCTCAGTTTATTAACTTTGTGAACTGAGACTATTAGCTGGCATCTTTTCTGTTTTCTTACTCTTTCCCTATTTTCTGTTCTTACTTTCTACTTTTCCCTTCTAGCTGAGACACTTATTACTTTCTCCCCTGATATGTACATGCTTTCATTTTCTTAGTAATTGCTTCATTCATTGTTTCTTTCTATTTTTAAAATAGCAGTACTTTTATGGTTCCAGATCTGGTTTGCACTATGATTCCATTGAGTTAAAATATATATATATATATTAGTCTAAACCATATATACCTCGCAATAATATTTAAGGGAATTGTTCTCACTAACTTTGGTACTATATATTGAACTGGGAATAGCTTTTTATCTAATGAAGGTGATGTAAATCAAGTGTTAAATAAGGGTTCGAGGTGCTTCTGGAAGAAACTTTGGTCACCGGGGGAGCTGTTTTTCTCTCTCCTTTTTTTCCCCTCATGCATTGGTTTTTCAACTTTTTCACAGAATTTAGCAGAAGGGAGTGTCTGGCCAATGCTTGTTAAAGAAAGTTTGAAGGCATTAGCTGGATTAGGTCTACTTTCTCTTGGAGGAAAATATCTTCTTCGGCGAGTTTTTGAGGTGGCAATTTGCTTTCTAGTGAAACTCTTTATTTTCAATTTTTCTGAAGCTATGCTGAACTTATGAAATTTAGGTTGTTGCAGAAGCAAGGAGCTCAGAAGCTTTTGTTGCACTTTGCCTTCTAACTGTTGCAGGGACATCACTTCTTACCCAGAAACTGGGCTTCAGTGACACGGTTTTAACTCTACTCTATGTTGGAAAACATTTTTGGCTGATAGTTCCCAGTCCACATTATAACAGAATTTGATTTCATTGAGCAGCTTGGAGCATTTTTGGCGGGGGCGATATTAGCAGAAACAAATTTCCGGACTCAGATTGAAGCTGATATAAGACCATTTAGAGGCTTACTTCTAGGATTATTTTTTGTGACTACTGGGAGTTCTATTGATATTGAGGTACTTGAAAATTATGTGAAGTTATGTTTCCTTGGATCTATATTTCAATGAAGCATATGGCTTTGTTTTTTCAATTTGATACGCGTTAATACTTCTGAAATAGCATATTCACTAATAATTCTTGTCTGCATTTCTTCCATTATTCTTCTTTTCCTGTGCAGCTTCTTTTCCGAGAGTGGCCAAATGTACTTGCGCTCCTGGCAGGTTTAATCATCATCAAGACACTGATCATATCAGCAATAGGTCCCCGTGTAGGCCTCACTCTGCAAGAAAGTGTGAGAATAGGATTGCTTCTATCTCAAGGAGGCGAGTTTGCCTTCGTAGTATTTTCTCTAGCTAACAGGTCAGTCATAAATTCCACCATTTTGCTTCGATAAGGCAGTTTAACATACAAGATTTGCCTCTGGTCATAAAATCTCATTCCTTGTCGGAAACAGGCTGGGGGTGCTACCACTTGAGCTTAACAAGCTGCTCATAATTGTTGTTGTACTGTCAATGGCTCTGACTCCATTGCTTAATGAAATTGGAAGATGGGCTGCTGATTTCATTGATGACAAGTTTGCCTCAGAGGATGTATGTTCTTACATTAAGATTCACTTTGCAGTTTAATTAGAAATGATGTTTGAATTAAGTTTTTGTGCCATGGGTGTTTATACAGTGTATCTCCATCCGGTTTCAACTTTCTCAATTTGATTATTTGCATTTTTGTGACTTTCAAGTAGAGTGCTAAATGAATGTTACAATAAATGTTGATGAAATTGTAAAAATTGTTTTCAATAACTCTGATCATATCTAGTTCATTGGTTTCATTTCATAAATAGATGTTTTTGGAATCTTGGCACTTCTGTTGTCAAAGTACATGTGCATCTGTCATACTTGACACACAAGCATACATACTCAATATGTATTTTTTTTAAATTTATTTCTTCTGAATTAGTATTGTTGATATATATTTACATACGAATTTTTCTCAGAAAGTTGAAGAGATGGTGAACTATGAGGGTAGTGAGCCTGTTGTTATTGTTGGATTTGGACAAATGGGCCAGGTATGTTAGTCAAAAAGTTACTTTGCAGTGAGAACTATCATTTTCTTTAAGCTGAAAATTTTGTTGTCTTGTGCTCTTATTTTGTGCATGCAGGTCCTCGCGAATTTGTTGTCTGCCCCACTGGCTTCTGGATCAGATGGCAATACTGTTGGATGGCCTTTTGTGGCTTTTGATCTGAATCCTTCCGTAGTCAAGGTCAGGAAGAGTTGTATGTTTCAACTATTGTATTTCAATTTTGGCATTTTTATTTATAGAATTCTAATTTTATGTAAAATGTTAATATGATCAACAAGGGTCTGATGTCAGAAGAAGAGAGTATATGCCATCTTTTATCGTACAAATATGTTCTTTAGTTATTTTTCACATCTTTACTTCCATCGTATGATTCAGTGTCAGTTAGTAGTTTATTCAAAGTGATGACACTAACATTTATTCACCATTGCATTTTCAGGAATCTAGAAAACTGGGGTTTCCCATTCTGTATGGGGATGCGTCACGTCCAGCAGTTTTGCTGTCTGCTGGCATCACTTCTCCAAAAGCTGTCATGATCATGTACACGGATAAGAAGAGGACAATTGAGGCAGTTCAAAGGCTTCGGCTTGCTTTCCCAGCAGTAAGGCTTTCTTTCCTTTGTGTGTATGTGTGTGTGTTTGTGTGTTTTGCATGTGTCAGTGAGTCTGTAATTTGGACAATCAATTACAGTATCATGTCTTTATGAGCAATGCTGCAAGTAATGAAAATTAACATGAAAATGAAACTACGCCATAGTTCATTTCTTCATAAGTCATATGACATGAATGATATGAAGTATGTCCTTATATTGGTTTATGTAAAATAAATTTTATCTTTTTATTTATTTTAAATTTGTGCATCTTTTATTTCCTGGTTGGTGTTAGTAATCTAAGGTTAATAATATTAATCTCATCAGATTCCCATTTATGCTCGAGCTCAAGACATGATGCATCTTTTGGATTTGAAGAAAGCAGGAGCTACAGATGCCATTCTGGAAAACGCAGAGGTATTAAAAGATCATAATAATTACTTTCTTCATATTTGTCTTATAGCCAGCTTTTCTCCCCATTTGGCTAGGTCACCCTGACCAGGTATACCTTTCTATGCATGCAGACAAGTTTACAACTTGGCTCTAAGCTTTTGAAAGGGTTCGGTGTCATGTCCGATGATGTCACTTTTCTGCGTCAGCTTGTTCGAAACTCCATGGAGATACAGGCTCAAGAAGTGCTTAGTCAAAAAGATGATCAAGAATTTGATATTATGAAGCCATTGCAGGTACATGCTTGTCCATATTAAGATTTCCAACTATTTTGATTGATCATTCACCAGAGAAACTTAGAGACTCCTCCAATGCATGCAAGAGATTTGTCTATATTAGTAATTTTCCATTCTACATGCATAGAACTAGAGTCTAGAACTTCCTAATTTGCAGTAGTTTCCTGCTGAAGCATTTGTTGTGTTTTCTGGTGACTTGATAGACAGTTAAATTTTGCTGAATGAATTACCGGTTTTGCTTTTAAGGTAAGAGTAGCAGATATAGTTGAGACTGAAAAAACAATCCCATCAACCTCAAATGATGATAAGTTATCTAGAGAGGACAACACAGATACTGCTGGTGAAGATGCGAAAGGTGTACTATACTGTGAACTAAATGGAACGAACAATTTTCTGGATCAAACTAAAGGTGCTGGGGAAATGAATACGGTAAATCCATCAATGCCTTTGATAACAACCACCGAGGAATCTTGAGAAGAGAAGTGATCGAAGTTATCGTGTATTCTTAAACATTTTGCTCCCTGCAGCAAAGCCATTCAAAAATTTGTTTGACTATAGCACATAGCTTGGATAGAAGATACCTAAAGTTTATGCAACCGCTGCATGGACTGGTCTCTTTTTTAACAACAGCATAGACATTCAAATAGTATTGATTCTTTTTTAGCCGCACGCCAATAAACATTATTGTATTTCCTGTAAACAGTTGATTGATGTAACAGGGTTTCTGGCTTTTTAATCTTTATTTTAAATTTGCATATTCATTTGTGAAGTTGTAGAAGCAAGAAGCTCTTCATTTGATTTAGAAGTTTTGTTAGAATTGTGATGATGTCAGCCGCTGCTGCAATTTTTTTTTTTCTGTTAAAAGAAATTTTGTTAACATAATCTCTGGGGGTGGATGTGGGAGTGTTCAGAGAAAGAAAATGACATTAAAGGAAGGAAAGGCAATGTCAGATTTCAGAAGCCAAGCAGTCGCAGTGTGCGTATTCGCAAAATTCTATTGGATTATTGCCTCATAAACTAAATATTACTAAAACGACTCGGTTTGACTTTGATAAAATTATCCTAAAACGTTACATCAATTTGGGGGGTAAATGTGTGTGAGGATTTCATAAATGTCGTAGTTTAATGAGGGTAGAATGGGCATTTTACAAGTAAGAATCCCGATTACAATAGGAATCCTATATGTTGAAAACTGCCTTGGCCTCCTTGCGCAAGGAATCCGTATTACTACAGGATTTCATAACACCTCCTCTAGTCTGTATATATAGGCTGGCCAGGTTAAGAAATGTGGCCTTCCTTTGTTTGTGTACAAAAAATACAATGACGTCGAACTCCAGCCTCGGATGGTCTTCAATTTGCAGCTATGGATGTTTCTTCGGAAAATCTCAACCTTCAGTTGCACACAGAGTACTGGAAAGCAAAGCCAAAAGGCTGCAGCTTATGAATTCGAGTAGAGCACCGAACAGAACCGATCATAATCATATGCTTGTTGTTCGCAGGCCAAAAGCACATGAACTTAAGGCCTCCAGGGATTACTCTTCCATATTACTTTCCGTTTTTGATGGTGTAACAAAGAAGCCGAAGCCATTGGATGAATGTCAGCGGAAGAGTTGTGAACTTGGAAGGACAAAGCTGCCGATGCCAAGAAACAAGGTTCCTGATCAGCACATTAAAATGCCGCCAAAGCTCGTTAAGTCTACCGTGATTCCAAGATCTGATCAGGCTTCTTGTTCAACATCTTTGATTGCCAAAACCATAAAGCGGAAATCAGAAGAGAAAATTGATGATTCTGTGCAACTGAAGAAGGAAAAAGTGACCCAAAACAGGCTAACATCTTCTGATCACGTGCATAAAGCGGCAGCTTCTTTGTCAAAACAGGGGAAGCAACTTCAAGAACCCACTAAAGCTGAGGCAAAGGCGAATGTGAATCGTGTGGTGCCTCGCAAAGTACTCCAGCCTTCTTCGCAGAACAAGAACAAGGAGCTAAATGAGGCGGCTACTAAAGCTGCTCCCTCGTCAAAACTGAATAGGCCTCCTCCGACAAAGCAACACATGGGACCGAAGCAAAAGCCGGCTGACAAGGCAAAATCTTTTTCATCAACTCATGAAGTTGACACGTCATACATCTCCTCTTTGTGTCAAAATTTATTCAGGCGTAATCATCATAAGAAGGAAGTGCATCGTGATGATGATGATGACTGCATGGTTTCCAGTTTCAGTGAGATCCTGAAAGAAGAGAGAAGAAGTGAAAAACTCGCAAGGAAAGAGGATCAAATAGAGCTGTTACGGCTTCAACGCGAGGAGAGGGACGAGAAGCTTAGAGGACAAGCAAAGAAGCAGCAGAAGCTACAGTAGAATTTATTGAGACCTACCCGTCCAAATTTTTTTTTTTTTCTGAATCTTGTTCATTTTCACCACGATGGCTTTAGAAGTCACATACGGCTCTGAAATCATATGTATATACAAATTTCATTAATTACATTTATCGTATGAACAAACAAGTTACTTATAAGTCTTTCTCATACATATTGGTCTCGGAAGAATACTTAATATTTAATTAGGTGATTTAAAGAATTAATCCACAAAAAAATAACGAAATAAAACAAATTCAGAAGGTTATGATTCTAAATAAAAAAAAAAGAAATAATAAAATGGTGAAATAGAGAAGAAAAACCAATTATTTATTCTTTTTTTTTTCATGCGTTGTGTGTGTTGAAAGTTGGAAACACTGAAAGCTTAATATTTTTTGTTATAAATTGAGGATAAAAATCTCATCAGTTTTGCGCGTGATAATATAGACTTGTAAATAACATATGTCAACACTAATAAGATTTTGTGGAAAAAAAATAAAATTATTTGTTTTAATTTTACATAAATCATAGCAATCAAGAAAAATTAATAATTACAAGTTTCCAAATTCATTCTGGTGGAAACTTGTAAAACAAATCATTAATATTCTTTAACCGCGTTAAGGACGTAAATTGAAAAAAAGAAAAAAGAAAAAGCGATTATGGTTTATGGAGGAGTAAAGTGTTGCATTCTCAGAACAGTTTTTATCTAAAGGCATTGTAATTTGTAAATACACGCTTTCTTTATTTCCAAGTAACTTACTTCATAACATCACTCACTGGACACTCTATAAGCGCCAAAACTCTGCCTCTTTAATAATTCTTGCTCAATTTTCTGTTCTCTCACCTTCACGCATCGATCATTCACTGTGGTTTTTCAGTGAGCATTTTTTCATAACTCTTTTTACGTCTGGGTTTTAAGAATTTTTTTTTTTCAATTAGGTTTTTGTACTGGGTTGAGTTTTGTAATGTGCTAGTATTAGAGTTTCTTGAAGCGTTGAAGTGTTTTCTTCACTTCCAGAAAGCACTAAAGCAGTTTTGGTATTTGACTACTGTCTCAGTTGTATTTTGATAATCAAAAAGGCATCTCAACTTCTTTATTGATTCAGAAAGAGTTACCTTTTCTGAGGATAAAAATGCCCATCAAGTGATTCTTCAAGAAAGTCGCTTTAATTTTTCCTTTTTTTTTCAGTTTTATTTGAAACTCGAATCATGAAAGCACTTCAAATTCTTTTCTAATTTGAATATTGTTAGCTTTTTAAAATAATTAAGAATACCCATTCGGTGATTCTTCAGGAAAAACATTTTTGAGGTACTTTTTATAATAATCCCTGACAATGTCATTCAAAGATTTCATTAGTTCATGCTTTTCGTTAACTAGAGATTTGCTCTTCAAGTTTGTTCAATTTGCCGTTTACTGCTTGCATTTTGTTTTTTTGCATGTTGTTTTATTCAATTATTTAAGTATAAAGGTTTCTTGATTTCCAGGTTTTAAGGAATTGGAAAAGTAGTGATTTTGAATTGAATTTGGTGGGAGATTAAACACTGGCAAATGGCGGCTATGAGTGCAACTGTTGTGGATGTAAAGCTTGAAAGAAAGGAGTCGCAATTCCTGGAATTCAGGAAGCAATTGAAAGAACATTTTCGAGAGGAATTGAGAAAGGAATCGGGTTCTCTTTGCAGAAGTACCCGGGAAAAGAAGAAACTGCCTTATGACAAGTGAGTGATTAAGGTTTCTTTTCTAATTTCTATCCATTATCTGATGTTAGGTTCGCTTGAGTCTGTTACCAAATGTGACGTGACATTAAACACGTCTGTTACCAATCTCAGCCTTCTATTGCACAAAGATTACTACAAAGCAAAGGAACATTAGAGGTTCAGCAATCAGCAGCATTAAGGCTTACGAATTCGACAGCAGCTTCAAAAGCCAAGCCTGTCGTGCTTATTCGGAGACCAAAACCTCATGAACTCTAGGTCTCCCGGGATTACTCTTCTATACTTTCTGATGGTACAGAATATATCACTTCTCTATCTGGTGTGCAAAGTGCTTTCTCAAGCTCTATAACAAAGAAGCATTTGGATGAAACAAAAGGGAGTTGTGAACCGGAAAGGAAAAAGCTGATGCTAAACCAACTTCATTCTTCAAGAGATAAGGTCCCTGATAAGCAGAAAACTGCCCAGTCAAAGTCCGAAGCTTGCAATGCGGAACTGATGCCAAAGCTGGTTAAGTTTACTACAAAATATCGCACTCCTGATGGGCAGAAAGCTTCGTCTTCAAGGTCTTTGATTGCCAGAAAGCAGAAATCAAAAGAGAAAATTGATTGGGTGGAACTTAAGAAGGCAAAACGGATGCCAAACAAGCTGCAATCTTCTTTGAAAGTTCAGGCTCCTGATATGCATAATGCTTCAATTTCAAGGACTCTATCTGTAACCATCCGACAACCAGAGCAGGGGAAGGAACTTCATGCACCTAACAAGGCAAATGCAATGCCGAGCAAACGCCAGTCTTCTTCACAGCACAAGACTCTTTCAAAGCAACAGGTCCACCCCCCGTCATTTATTCAGAGACATGCTACATTTATGCTTCTATTTCTTTTCCGTTACATTTAATTATGCATTTCCAGGTTCTGATTATTTCTAATCTCCAGATTAAACCGCCAACGCAAGAGCCTTGTTATGGCGACGAAGTTGACATGTCATACATTTCCTCCTTGTGCCAAAATTTATTCAGGTATGATTTCATTCCCTTTGGTTTTGAACTCATTTTTCCACTTTCTGTGAACAAGTTAGTTCTGTCATCTATGGCTTCATTTCATTCAAATCATAGCTATATGATTTGAATGAAACGAATTGAATTATACTATTATCCTATTGGATCACACTCATGTAATGAATTGAATTATAATTTTCTCCAGGCGTAGCCACGCAAAGCAAGTACTTGACGATCATGATCTCAATGGTGACTGCAGAGTTTCCAGTCTCAGTGACATCCTAAGAGAAGAGAGAAAAAGGTAAAGAGGGTCGCTCAAAACAACTGTAAATGGTTACTATTATATATAATATTTGGCACTTTCCAGCCTTAATTGATAATGTCAAAAATAATTTTGCTTCTTTCACAGTCTCTCTATGAATCATTTATGTGCGCATTTGGATTCTAATTCAACGTTTGTATCTCTTGACAGTGCAAAACTTGCAAGGAAGGAGGATCAAATTGAACAATTACGAGAAGAGACAGAGGAGAAGCTTAGAAGACAAGGAAAGAAGCAGAAGCTAAACCAGAACTGAGACAATTTCAAAATTTTCCTGCAAGCAGATTGTTCCTGAAGCTCTCACTCGTCTGCCTTTTTGAAAAGTGTATATACATTACCATCACAACTGCTGGTATATATATAGAAGCACTGCATCATGTAAGTAACATGGTTGGTATCATTAATAGAAATGTTAATCACTTTTATTTTACAGTGATGATGTTACTTAAGAAGATGTGTAAAGCGACATTTGAAAAGTGCAATAAAAGAATTGTTTTTTTTTTATTATTACATGATACTATTGTTTAAACTACAACTCATATTATATGAGACTATAACTAATATTTACAAATCAGATTATTACTGGGACCAACTTACATCAATACTAATAGAACTCTGCCCAGATTTTTAACCCTCATAAATATTCGAGAAATATCTACTCCTCACTCTTGAGTAAGAAAAAAGATTATCTTTATTCAATTTTAATTAAGGAAAGAAATACCCTTACCGTATATTTATGAGGGTTCAAACTGCTCTGCTCTCCACACCCTGACAACTCGGCCCAAGGCCGAGTGGCCAAAAGAATTGTTATTATACACTAGTAATGAAATGTTTTTGTTATCGACGTACGCAGACTTGTATTCAGTTTGTCAAAAATACCCATATTGACTTCCAAGTTCAGTGATTAGCGAGAGCCAACAATATTGCTTCTCTTAGGCAAGGCAAGAGCCAGATAGTGAAACGTGATGATCATAGATTGATGATCACTCCAAGTACAAACAAAATGATAGCAATATTTTTAACAGTAGTAAAATATTATCTTCGAAAATAAGATTAGGATAAACAGTTCAAGGGGCATATTCAATTTAATTGAACTGAACTGAAACGTTATCCGAAATATGAAATCTAAACGTAATCTAATCATTGATATCCTCTTAAGAAAAAAAAAGAAAAATTCTAATTTTATGATCATAAATATCTTTTTGTAATTCACGTGTCGCAATCAGACGATGGAAGCAGTTGGAGATACAATTACAATTAGATGTATACGATTGATAATCTAAGTACAGGACGTTGGTAAAATATAGGACTACGGTTGCGGTACAGAATCTCAACTTATTTTACGGGACTACGCATAAAATTCCAAAAGATGATTTTGTCAAAAAGCGCTTTTACCACCCGCAGAAAGTAACCTATAAAAAAGCTGAAGGCGTTGGGTGGTTTCTTCAACCATCAGTCTTCATATCAACCACCGTTCAAGTATCATAACAATAAGCGTATTAAGTAAGCTTTTTGTAATGGCGAAAAAGGAAGCGAAAGAAGAGGAAAAAGCTGCTGCGTCTTTAGCGGAACCAAGAACAAACCCATCCGTGGAGGACACAGGGATGGTGAGAAACTCACTCACATTATCACCTCCAAAGCCATCATGGTTCACACCCGGAAGGTACCTTTTTTCTTTTTTTGGGCGTTAATGGTGGTTTTGAGTTTTCGTGTTTGGTGCTTGTTTGGCTGCTGAGAAAATGTGGGAAGAAAAATTGAGGGAATGAGAGAGAAAGAAAACGGGAAGGTTGGTTCCTCGTGACTTTTTGTTTCGGTAGTTTTTTTTTGGGTTTCCGGGGGAATTGGGTTTGTTTCAGTTAAATGAAGTTTAATTTAGTTGAGTTATAAGTGAACAGCAGAAGTGGAATACTTCGCATTCAGTTGAATTCAACTAGAATTTGTTTGAATTCCAATCTAATGATTAGTTGCATTGTGTTATAAGCCAAGTTGTTTACAACCCAAGGCAAGATTGGCCTGATTATTCTAACAATGACCCTTTAAAGGGGGAGACATATACAGTAGCAGCACAATGGCTGTTGCTTCCGTTTTGGGGTATAAGAAGAAGGGTTACATGTTGTGTGACTGTGGAGTCGATTGTGTTGTTGTTTCTAAGTGTTGCTAATTAATTGAGACACTGGGCTAGGACATGAAAGATTCGGTTCTTTCTTGGGGTTTGTAAGTTATAACTGACTTTGCCATTCTTCTCAGGCTTCTAGTTATTTTCTGTTTCATCAACTTGTTGAATTATGTGGATCGAGGAACAATTGCAAGCAATGGTGTGAATGGAAGCCCCAAAAATTGCTCTGCAAATGGTACTTGCACTCCTGGTACCGGAATACAGTAAGATTTACTTGGTATTTTCATTTGAATTTGTAGAGTTAATCTGCATTTTATAGTGCATGACTGCCTTATATGTCCTCCTTCAACTAGTCAACTCAAGCTCAGCTATCTGTACATGTGCGCTACATTCGCATGTCTCAGATCTTACTGGAATATGCAATTTTTTTAACCAATGTTTGGTTTACTGCGACTTACAGGGGGGATTTTGACTTAAACAACTTTCAGGATGGTGTTCTGTCATCTGCTTTTATGGTTGGACTTCTTGTGGCTTCTCCAATCTTTGCTTCCTTAGCAAGAAGGTAATGACATTTATAAGGTGCATTGTTGTCAACCCGTATTCCCAAGTGAGAGGCATTGTTGTCATATGTTCTTGTATCTTGATGTGGGCTCTAGTGTAATCATGTAGCGAATCTTAGTCCTAGAGTGAATATAGTTTGCCAGGTTCATAAGAATTGGAATGATAACTTTTTGGGATTTTTTCTCAGCTTTTGAAGTATTTTCCAAATGTTGAATTCTGATTTACTATTACGGTTTTTTGGTTGAATCCTTATATGCTCATGAAACTTTGCAGTGTAAATCCATTTAGACTCATTGGAGTTGGATTAACAGTTTGGACACTTGCTGTAGTTGGCTGTGGTTTTTCATTTAGTTTCTGGATGATTGCAATCTGCCGGATGTAAGCTATTAACGTATCCATTTTCCTTTCTTCTTGTTATTACCGAGGAGCAGTTTTAAAATATTCACTAGATCTTTTATTGATTGTCTTCAGGTTGGTTGGAGTAGGTGAGGCTTCATTTATAAGTCTCGCAGCACCATTTATTGATGATAACGCTCCAGTTGCAAAGGTTTTTTTTCCCCGTGAAATTTACCAATGAAACAGTAGCTGTTTATGTTTAACTTCAGGGGGTTAATTTTGAATAAAATTTAATTATGGATGAAGTCATGTAATCTTCATCAAGAACTTCTATTTTAGTAACTTTTTTATTTTTATAGGAACTTAACAACATTGTATTATTTCATCCATAGTTTTCTGCTAGATGAAGGGCAGATTGCCATTCATCTAAATATGGACTAAGCACAAATGCTTTTCTAGCTCAATTGTTCACTCTTCATAGGGGTGAAAAAAGCACTCTCTTGGGTTATTTCATCATATCTTTCTCTAAAATCAGTCACATAAGATTTTAGATTTTGGACTTTAGAACTAACATGCTGTAGACTTGGTCCTCTGATTACAATGCAAAATGTGCGGAGTTCCCAAGTTTCTAAAACTTTAGAGTTATGATATTGTAGTCAACTACAAATATACGTTGTGAAAATTACTTGTTTACATGAAGAGCCATGGCCAATCCTTAGTTTTCTCTACTTCTGCTCTTGGTGTATGCTCTGGCCTGTTAGATTTTATATTGTTCCCTATACCTGCAACACATGACTTGGAGCAGACTGTAGGAGTGATTGAAGTTTGTTCATGCTTTGCAAAGGAGTATTCTATAGGAGTGAGAGAGAATCCAAACTTCTACTGAAGGGAGTCTTCTTTATATTATTTTACATTTTCAATTTCCTTTTGGTGTGGCAAGTTGAGTTACCCATCTTAGTTTCAAATTTGAAGAATATAAGCCCATCTTAGAAGTGATGCATTTGGAAGGAGTGAACAAAAAAGTTTCTGTTTAGTGTATCTTTGGATTTCTAATTTCTCTTGTCGATGTGATAAACTAATTCAAGATCTTTCAAAACTTAAGCCCTCTTCAAAATCTTAATGGCTTCTCATTCTGATATAATATCAATTTCTGCATTCATTTTTGACAATCAGAGTGGTCGTTTTCTATTTACTTTCTTCATCTGTATAACCTGTGTCTTATGCCCTGCATTTGCTTCAGAAAACTGCGTGGCTTGGAGTATTTTACATGTGTTTACCCTCTGGTTATGCGATCGGCTATGTTTATGGTGGCTGGGTAAGTTTTTTATTTTTCTTTTCTTTGTTCAAGTATGATTAATACAGTTCTTCTCAAACATTCTAAACAACTTTAGCTTTTCTTACAACTCTCCAGGTGATCATTTTGTAGCATTTTGTATCGTTCATATTTTCTGTTGATCATCATTTGTTCTTGTTGCCCTTTCAGAATGCTTTTTCTTGTCTTTATAAGGATTAAAATACAATCATCTTCCCCATTTTTTTTCCTTAATAGGTTGGTCATTATAACTGGCGCTATGCATTCTGGGGTGAGGCAATACTGATGTTTCCATTTGCTGTCCTAGGTTTTGTAATGAAGCCTTTGCAGCTGAAAGGTGCATGTTTTTTACATTCAGATTTTTCTTGATCTGGCAGGCATCTTCCAGCTATTTCTAAATAATTTCTGGATACAGGTTTTGCTCCTGCAGAATCAAAAAAGGCATTCACAGATATAGAGATAGCTTTTCCAGAAGCCCAAGGTGACACTCATTGCAGTAGTGAAGAATGACAGTTAAATATAATTTGCAGATTAGCTTCTTTTATCTCAACTAGAAGCCGTAGGTTTATGATGGGTTGATTAGTTTTTTGATGCCTTACAAATATCTCATTGTAGAAAATTGGTGTACAGTGAAATAGTGTATTTGTTAGTTTTCTGAGTTTATGATGATGCAGATAGGGGAGAACGGGATGACAAAAACCTCAATAAAGATTCAAGATCCAGGTGAGGCTATAAACCTTGAATTGCGTGATTTTTATAGTCTATGATTGCATTTCCAAGTATTTGTTTGTATTGACTTGAGTTTCATGGCAGAAGTTCTACCATGATACAGTATTAAGTGTGGAACTGTCCTTAATCATTGGGTTTTGTAGAAAGATAAAAATTCGAAACAACTAACCCAACATCTTCTTGTTGATCTAATTGTTGACTTTAATAAGTTTTTGTGATCTGAATTATATAATCACTCCATGTAATTCTAGATTCGATAACATTTGATATATTTGTACTTAGAAAATGTTGATTATATTTTGCTGCATGTTCCAGGTTTAAAGCTACATCGAATAATGTGAATCAGTTCGTAAGATTCTTTAAAGACATGAAAGTGCTTTTGAGGGATAAGGTTTTCGTTGTCAACGTTCTAGGTACTTTTTTTCAGTCTTCTTTTCATAAGATTCTTTAGGTGGCTTATTTTCGCATTCTGTTATATGGATTCTCTCAGAAAAATCAGTTACTGATAGCAAGTTGCAGATAGAACTTTTTTGCTCACAAATTTCATTTTGGGTTATCCAGGATGTACTAATCTCCATAGCTGTATTGCTCTACTATGTCACTGCATGTAAAATATTTTGAGAATATAGGTGGCTGTTTGCAGGTTATATAGCATACAATTTCGTCATAGGGGCATACTCGTATTGGGGGCCTAAAGCTGGTAAAAACATTTATAACATGGTAAGCTTTTTACCTTTCATGTGACATCAAAGCTTTCATATCATTTAAAATATGAATGTTCTGTTATGATCTCAAATGTTTGCATATATTGATTGAGTTTTTAATTGAACTAAAGCTCCATAGCACCTGATCTTTTGCAGAACAATGCAGATATGATCTTTGGAGGAATTACTGTTGTGTGTGGCGTACTCGGTACACTAGCAGGAGGTTTTGTTCTGGATTTCATAGATTCGACAATCTGTAATGCTTTTAAGGTAAATGCTCAAGCATTTAAAATTTTTCCTTCTTCATATACTTCTTTGTCAATTACTTCATGCATTATATTTTTCCCGGTTGGGCAGTTGGTCATATGGGAATAACAAAAACTGGTTCTTTTTTGCAGCTTCTTTCCACAGCAACATTTTTGGGGGCAGCATTTTGTTTCAGTGCTTTTTGTTTAAAGAGCATGTATGCTTTTCTTGCTCTTTTCGCCGTTGGTGAACTATTAGTCTTTGCCACTCAGGTGTATTTTTTTCTCCCAAGCTGAAAAACACTTGTCTTTACCAATATGAGCCTCTAGTTAATTTTGCTACTGCAGTTATTACATGCTTTTCATTCACTATGAAGAAAATACAATGCATTAATCTTATGAACAGTGAGATTATGTGTTCTGCTAGTATATAAGTTTTATTTTCAATGACTTCAAATGGCAATCTTGGATTGGAATTTCCCAAGCTTTGCCTTCCAAGAACTGAAACACTTAAAATTCATGTTATTGTAACTCTATTGATAAACAGTTGTCTCATTTGCAGGGTCCTGTAAATTTCATATGTCTCCACTGTGTTAAACCAAGTATCCGACCACTCTCTATGGCTATCTCGACTGTGAGCATTCATATCTTTGGAGACGTTCCTTCCTCACCACTTGTTGGGGTCCTTCAGGTTTGCGTTCATAGTCCTTGTCTTTACAGTTAACTGAAATTGGTATAGATGATGGTAGAATGTTGTGTTCCCATAAGAGTTTAAGTTTCTGAAGCTGTAAGATTTTCTATTCTTTGCATTGGTGCGTTTACATGTTTCAAATGTCTCTATGATGGATTAACTTTGCGGATGTTCATGGCAGGACCGAGTTAACAATTGGAGGGAGACTGCTCTTATTCTAACAGCTATTTTGTTTCCAGCGGCTGCAATTTGGTTTATTGGTAGGTGCTTGTTTGATACTTTCTTGCGTGGAACAATTTAACTCTCTCCCTGTTAGGTTGCAGAACTTTAATGACATTTTTTTTTTCTTACCTTGAAATCCAGTGGCCACGTAATCATTCTAACAGTTGTCTAACGTAACAGGAATATTTCTGCACAGTGTGGATAAATTTAGTGAAGATAATGAGGATAAAGTCAGCAGGATCGAAAGATCGAAGACAACTCCTTTGCTTGAAGATGAGAAAGCGGAAACAACACAAGCTTGTGCAGAACCATAAATTTTCTTAATAACTTTTTTGTTTTTGTTTCTTTTTTCCTTTTTGAGGCATTATTTCTTGAGTGTATAGGTTAGATGTTCTTTTCTTCTTAGGTTCTAATTTTACTTCTGATGTAAGTAATGTTTTATAGAAAAGAAAGTGCGAGACTCTGTTCTTGGAGCAATTTGCAGATCAATGTTTTAAAGAATAACAGTTACGGAAATTTGTACAAATAGCCCAAGTTACTCAATTTACAAAAGCACCTACTAAGCAAATTGGGTTGATTTTGTAACTCCCCTTTTAAGTGCCATGTCATTTGTCACTTCGATTAGAATTTAGATATTTTTCGTCTACTATAAACTCGATCAAAAAAAGAGTAAGGGATTAAGTCCGACACGTGTCAGACACGTGTCTAAAGCGAGTCTCCTCCTTCCCACAACTTAAACAACTGTGGTGGTAGTATTATGAAAACCAGGTTCCCTTGAGCCCACGGAGACTCCATTTGCCAAAGGCAGGATTCAATTCAAACGTGAGATAAGAAGTTTAAAGAACCATCACCATTAGGAAAAACCATTATAATCCATCAGCTATCTGTATATTTATATGCTAAAAACCAAAGGCAATCGGGCCCATAGATTCTTTTGCTTGTTTTGCAAAAGCTGTCTCTTTTCCCTTTATTTCAGATTATAAGCAGCAAACAACAACGTTCTCACTCCTCACTAGATCATTTTTATACGAAAAGCCTTCTTCTTTTCTTTTTCTTCCAAATCAGAACTAATCAATACGCTCTTGTTTTTGTTTTGTTTCAATGGCACCAACAGCAGCAATGTTAACATTGTGTTACCATAACAGTTACAAGCCTTCTTCTTCTTCATCGCCAACTTTTCCTTCTTGTTCGAGGCCACATGCTATAGCAGCAGCAGCAGCATCTTCTCTGGTGATTAAAGTTTCAGCAGCCAAATGGGTATCACAAGGCTATGCCATACTCAAAGGAAGAACTGAGGGCAAAGAATCATCTGCTGTTGTTGATCTGGATTCCTCTTCTTTTGCTCTGGAAAAGAGTTTTGAAGAAGCCCTTCAACTCAGTTGCTGGTGAAGTAGAAGCACCAAGCATCAGTGTTTTGAGTTTTCCCAATCATCATCAAATGTGTATACATAAGAAATCTGATCCTTTCTTTCTGTACATAACCATTAATCTTTTTTTCAGATACGTTAACCATTATCAAAGTCTCTCTTTTTTTCTTTTCTTTTTTTAAAATCAAATACCCTATTTGTTTTGTGCAAATATTAGGTGACAAATGCTGCTTTTGTTGGCAATTACTCCGAACTAGCATGTTTTACTATGTAAGACAGAATTATCCGAGCTACACCCCAAGTATTTTATTCCACGACGTGCCTGAAATTAAAGGATTCAAAATAATGTTCAAATCCGCAAAAAAATGGTTCTTCAATTTTGTTCATCACATGTAGTACATAATGCAAGCAGCTACATGATCAATAGACAATCCAAAACTCAACAATGGGAGAGAAGTAGCCGAGCTGCACCAACTCCGATGAGTAGCAGTTACAGAAGCACCAACTCCGATGAGTTGCAGTTATACAAGCGATAGCTCGCCAGCCTCAATCGACCTCTTTACAAGTTTAGCCCATGATTCGTTTGTCTCGGTGATCACCTTTAAAGCATAATCCTGTTTATCATGCACGTGGATCAAGATCAGAAGGTCGTCCAGACGTGTATATACTAATGATGATGGGAATAGAAGGTCAACCAGATTACAGGATTACCTTGTCTGCAGCCTTGTTGCCGAGACCAAACTTGTTGGCAGGCTTTCCGTCGGGGATCTTGTAGTCTCTAAACCAGTCCCTGATCGCCGTGAGAGTTCCCTGAAACAAGTTACCGGAATGACTTAAGATTGTTTGTAACTGCTATTGTTTGTAACTGCTATTATAATCACGTTTGCACAAACGAACAAAATGTCAACAGTTTGGCTATCAATCCATCATTCACTACTCCAACAAGAGCCAACATTCCAGTTCAGCCCACCCAATTTTGCATTCTTTCTATAGCTGATGTACTTGATATTTGCAGCTATTATTATCATTTTCATAATCACTTTCTTTTGCGACTCTTTTAGAATATTACTTACAGGAAAATGCTTCTCGACATCATCAACATCGTTTACAAGGGCAGCCTTTGGATCATCCAATGAAATTGCCACTATTTTCCAGTCAAGTTCACCTTCATCAATCATGGCTAAGGCACTCAAGGGCTTGACCCTAAGAATTTCACCAATCTTTCTCCTTCTTTCACCAATCTCAACAACATCAACTGAAAAATAAAGCAAGGGAGGAGGGTTATGAATAGGCATCTCAACTTAGGGTACAACAAGTAAAGGCAGAAGTGTGAATGTAAAGGCCAAAAGTTGAAACAGAAATGCAGTCAAATACCTGGATCATTATCCCCAAATGCCCCTTCAACTTCAGAGTTTGCAAAAGATGGATCTTCCCATGTTTGTGGAAACAATCCATAATTCCAATTTATGTTGTATCTAAGGGTCAAACACATGAGATTTGAAAACATGGTCAACTATTTAATACTCAAATAAACAAATTTACATGATCCAGTAAATGGACTGTTGGTTACAAGGAGAGAGAAGATACAACTGAACTTAAAACAGCACATTTCATTTCAAAAAGCCTGTGGAGTAGATTGTTTCACATTGATTAAAGCTACGAATAGGAGCTCCACACAGACTTCAGATAAGGCTTCATGATGTACAAAGTATTAATTATATTGATAGAAACCACTTGTGTGTTTAAAAGATTTTAAGAATGTGGAAAATTAATTGAACATCGCACAAGGAAACATACTGGGTGTATGAAACAAATAAGTCCAATGACTTGGCTACCCAGGAGGTACAAATTAGCCTAATACACAAGGTCACTTGGAAGCTAAATGAGTTTAAAGAGTTTTGAGACTGTGACAGAAAACTGTATACCCTATTTTTCAGTTCAAAATATGCCCACAACGGAGAAAAAATGGAGATGGATTTATGCTGTCAATTCAAACAGTGAAATCAGGATTTCGTTAAGATGAGTTGAAACATTTGAACAGTTTAACTGTAAAGATATGTTCTGATCAGGTGTAGCAAGCTAGCAATCTTAGAAGTAACACAAAAGCAGCTTTTGTTCAAGGAAATTAGAAATTCAATCACATTGACCAATGAGAACAAACTACATCCCACAAGAAATGAAATTAGAGAATCTTACGGGTAGTATCGAAGCTTCCCCTTCTTTATATCCTGTTTAATAGGGGTGTATAGCTCATCAGTAGCAACCTCCATCTTTGCACTTGATTCTTTGGGTATTTCAACAACAAAGTTGAAAACACCGTCACCCAATTGCAGCGGTATGTCATGCCAGGGAGAAACCTGCATGGCAAGGACATGTATGTTTTAGTAGGCACACAAAATGTAACTATTTGCTATAACTGTTAAAGAAATTCAATTCATAAGTTCATACATAAAACTCAATTGAAAATGAACATTCATCTGTTGTGAATCCAGAAAAGTTAAAAAATAATTCATAATAGCCGTCAAAGACAAATGCGTGGGTATCCAACTATCCAATGTTGTACCCTTATTCCCTCATAGACTTAGTTCCTGGAAACTTCCTATTTCTCAATATTCACCATTTTATTCACAAGATGTTTCAGATCCCAGTAGTTTTCCAGAATAGAATAAATTAATCACAGATTTCTTTCAATCATAATTGTGATATTTCATTATATGCCTGACCTCAATCAGCCACCAAATTCGACCAAAACTAGTCATGAAGCTCAGATTTTCAACCACATTTACTGTGTGTTCTATTTGCTCATTTTCAGAAATGAGAAGAAGTAAAATTAATCCAATTTCAATGAACTCAATCCACGACAGCTGCGAATTGGCAGATGAATAAGACCAAATTTCTTATAATCAAGTCGTTCAATCATTAAAAAAAATACAATTATCAAACCCAAAAACCCAATTATACTCGTCTTCCTCCTTTCCATCCAAATTTTAATCGCCCAAACAGAACCCAGAAGCAAAATTATATGTAAACTAACAATGACAATCAATTGGAATTTTCGAAGACAAATTTGCCCCAAATTAACATATATCCAAATGCAAAAGATTATCTCCTAAGAAATTAAAACTTGGCATCAACCTGTCAATAGATTCCCTTTTCTTTCACTCCCAACATTTTCCCAGCAGCCAAACATGGTATAAGAGAAACATTTCAAGCAACAACTACTCATTCCAACTATAGCCTAACTCTAAAACCTGTTGAATTCCAAGTTTTCCCATTGAATAGTTTTCTTTTCCCACATTTTCCGGCAACCCAAACACACAAAATAGAATTTTTTTTGCTAAATAAAAAAAAGAACCTTTTTGCCAGAATTGTTGACGAAAAAGACTCTGTAATCTAGAGTTTCAGGCTGGCCCTCCTCTGTGATTTGAACCTGAGGATTATAAATAGCCCTACATGAAAACAGCCTCTTTGACGGAAAAGCAACTCCTTTGGTACCAAAGCAAAGATTTGTGATGTGGGATTTGTGTTTCAGAGCAAAGGGTGTTTTGGACAGCAAGCAAGAAGTGGTTTGGCTTATCGCTTTTGCGGCTGCCATGGCTGCTGACTGGCGACTGTGAGTGGGAGTGAGTGAGAAAGTGGAATGAGTTTTGGAGATTTGACTGGGAAGTGTTTTAAGGCCACAGGACTACAGGAGCACAAGTACTAGTAGAGTAACAGGTTGGTCTGTTTTTGTCTTTTTCAATAATAACATGCAGCACCCTGAGTTTTAGGATTTCTCAAATTAGAATATAGTTTATCCATAGGTATTAAGTAATTTCCTTAAGATTGAACTATTTAAAACTCGCTAATTTTCTCTTTATACTTTTTCAAAAATTAAATTTATTATAAAAAAATTTTAATTTAAAGATCTCAAAATTATTCTTCACTAATCTCTTTGTCTCAAAATTAACATATTTTCTCTACTCTTACATTTTGTAAACTAAACACTCAATTCTATATATAAGAATTTTTTTCTTGATATTCATTAACTTTTGTATTTAGTAAAAATTAATTTCTTAATATTTATGAACTTTACATGGTTGATATATATTTGTTGATATTCAACTTTAAATAGTGTGTTTTATTTCACTTAGTTTGTGATATCAATTATTTACAACTAAAAAATTATATTTGAATGAATTTATGAGAATTTGTGAAATGGAGATGAGAAAAAGGAAAAAGAATTAATTAAGTAATTTTATTAAAAATTACTTAGATAATAAATTTCTTAATTAAAGAAGGGTGTAGAGAAGAAATTGGTGAGATCAAATATCTTCATTCTTTCCTTAATTCTTATTTTTATTTAATTGACTAAATTGCCCTAATAATTTTAAAGTTTGACCATAATAATGTAACAACTTATAGCTGAATAATAGAGGGATAGTTAAAGTCTTTTTACATACAAATAGGAAATAAATCATCTTATTTTAAGGAATCTAAATAATGACTATTCAACTATATGTTATATAATTAAAGCTTGTCATCTTGATGTTAAGGGGATAGACTCAAGTCTTATCCTATCATTGCAAAAATTCCTACGCCCCTCTTACATTATAGTTCATGTCACAATTAAAATATTTTTTTATTTTCCAGTGAACTATTAATTGTAAATATCTAGGAAAAAATGAAAAATGAAGGACGACCTATTTCAATTAATTTGAAAATTGATATCTCCAAAGAAAGTGTAGAACATTAGGGAGCCGTATGTTATTAATCTATTGGGATGATGAAAACCCCGGGGTTGTTGGGGTGGGGGGGAGGGCCAAAGGGCCAAATCTCCATGATTCACTGTAAGTTGATTGATTTTGAAATTCATGAATCTTGACTGTTGTTTATGTTGAGATTCATTACGTGAATCATATTAACATATGGGTCTAAATTAATAGAAACGGGGATGAATCTAGTCTTATTTGGTAAATCTCTTTGTATTTTGGTGATGGATTAACGAACAAAAAATTAATTTTATGCGTTGTTGGCTTATGTGTAAAGTTATGTTGCTGTAGACTTATTTTGACGTGTAGTTACTTCGTCGTCAATAAAAGTTGGCTTAGCTTTAAAAAAAAAAAGTATAGAATTAATTTTCAGTATAAAATTGCCGTTTACAAACTAATAGAAGTTTTTATTAACAACAGAGATTTCGATTCAAGGAGTATGATCTTGGAATTGAGGTGTTGTATTTTTTAAACTATAGTTGCTATGGAAAAAAAATATAATTATGAAATAAAAGTTAACAATTTGTAGTAAATATAAATTTTAAATAATAATTATGACAAGATTATTAAGAATATAATATATTTTTTATTATACAAGTGAAAAATCATATCAACATATTTTTTGAACTACAACAGTTAATATTTACCAAATATTTTAATGTTGTAACTTTTAAAATACAGCTACCTAACCTCAATCTTAAACACACCTTATATTACCGAAATCGCTCGATAAATGCATTGCTGACGCAAAGCAAATTATAATGAAGGGTAGCTATCCCTTATTGCTTCAAGTTCTAGTTTTATATTAACCACCACTTTTCTATTAGCCAATATTAAAGAATTTAAGATAAAAGATTATTTTAACCCTAAATTGATTTAAGAAGAGAAAAATATATTTAGGAGGTTTCAAGGGTAAAATAGTTTTTTGATATATTCTTTTGTGGTGGTTAATAAAATTAACAGAAAAGTGGCCGGTTGATTTAAAACTAAAACTTGAGGAGGTGATTTTGAGATATTAATTAAAAATTGTGATAATTACTTGTGCTTTGGATATGATCTAGAGATGGTTGAGGGAGAAAATTTATGTGATGAATCTTGGATCATTTTGCATTTACTGTATGTATAATTACTAGGGTGTATATTTATTCATGAGCTTATGAATCTATGCAGTTTGTTTATACATATTTCTAAGGAAGTAGTTTTTTTTTTCTTTTTAATAATTCTTTTAATACGAACACATATTATCGACCGTTTGTCTCGGCGAAACACCTTCGAAGTATAATCATGTTTGTCATGCCAGAGCATAACAAAATTTCAACACAATTATAAAATTAATCATTATATTTTATGTAGCCTTCTTTCCTCTTGAGACCACCAAACTTGTTGGCAGGCTTTCCAATCGCTGATTGCTGCCAGATGTTAAAAAATCATCTCATAATCTACAGATCCTTTATAAATGGCTGGAAGCCCCATTCCTCATGTATCGTCCAGCGGAAATGACACCACGTCCCGAAAAGCCTCCCTCCAGCAATGATGAGTTGTCTAATAGCAGTGAATCTATGGGATCCCCAGTCCAACAATGGCTTATAAATCTTCTCATAATCAATACTAAGTCAACGAGGTTGGTGCGAAAGCTGAAGTTAGAGCCTGAGCAGTCCCTCGTGCCCGAGGCTATAGGACATATTCTACGTTTGGACGACCTCGTATGTATCGTCAATTTTTGAAGAGAGGCGAAGATTGTGCATCCAGTTGGGTCGCGCTTTCAATTTATTACACCTCACTATCAAGGGTTTAGTCAGTTTTTGACGAGGCAGGCCTGCTAAGTAAACAAGATTTGGACATTTAGATTGATGAAGATGGTCGGCAATATGCAAGTCATCTGGTAAAACTTTAACATTCGGACAATCCAAAATCTCAATAATTACAATAGACTTGTTGTTTTTCAACCCTTGTGCTATGGACTTTAACGCTTGTAACCCAGACTCAGTGTTTTGGCCAACGGCAAAATAAGATAGCGTTTAGAAACTAGTTAAATTACCGATTCCAAGAGGCATTTCCTCCAATGGACAATCTCCCTGGTCCCCGAGGGATGTTGACTAAATATAAGCAGACAGTTATCGTTAACCAACTTTTTCAATTCATAAGCCGGCATAGTACCCATTATGGATGCGACACCTTGATTACGGGTTGTGACAATAACCTTACTTCTTGATGCAACCGCGGCAAATAGATCTCTCATATTAGTCCAATCTACGTATTTCTCCTTCCACGTGTCATCCAAAGCAAAGTTGAAATTTCTTTCCAGATAATCCACTGTTCAGTTTGACCTGAAGCGAATTTAGATTATCATCAGAGGCTGAGGCAGTCTCCGGAGAAATGGTATTGAGAATTGAATTGCTTTGGTGACCCCAAAACACAAGCCCAAGCTTTCAATTCAAAATGGGATTACACCGTTTTGTCATTGTAGACGGGCAAAGCCGGAGTTGTGTTCCCTGATCCGCCCATCCCTATAATAGGAATAACAAAGAATCCACCATCAATTGTCTCAGAATCATCTTTCAATACCAATTCAACCGTGCCCTCTTCTCTTCTTCTCTGCCATATACTTCAGCTTTCATGACGCCGTCTCTTGTCATTTGCTTACTCTTTTCAACCTCCCTCCTGAACTTTCAAGTCCAATTGGTCTTTCTGTGGTGCAATATCTTGCAACCTGAAAGTGATCTCCTTGATTTCAAATGCAATCAAATTTAATAGACTCGGGATTGAATTTGGTGCAGTAAGCTGGGATGAGCTTATTACACGACTTGTTACTTGTACTGGGATGTTGTTGATAAGGTTGATTCGACGTGTTCCTCCGAAAAGCCTCAGCTGCAAACTCATCTAATTTGTCTTCCACATCATAGGCCGCGTTTTGAAGTTACCCCAGCCAGAGTTTTACTGAGGGCACCACTGTTTGCCTCTCATCTGCATCATCAAACACTGCTTTGATCTTCTTCAACATTCTCTCTCACTTCTTTATATCAGCTTGGATGTGCTCTTGGCGTGCAAATAGCTGAAGAACATTCGCAGCCAACATTCTTGAACAACGTCTCAATGGAGACACATAGAATGGCCTCTCCAACAGTTGACAGTTTTTTTTCCCCTTTTTTGGGAAGTGAACAAAAGGGGTTACTGAAAACGAAGTGATGGAAATTAAGAACAACCTGTTTTGATTGTTTTGTGAAGGCTAAGGTAAAAGGACAATGACTATACTATTGAAGAAGAATATTGCAGAAACTCACCAAGCCAGCAGAATCAGAATAAGGACAAAATTTATGCATTATTAAGCAAAGCAAACTTGGGATTTTTTATTCGAAGCTTAATTAAAAGCTATGTTTAAGACTTTGTCGAATGTTGTAGGCTAAGACTTATGAACGTTTGGGGTGAGAATCAATCAAAAGACAGGAAAGTAAAGTAAAAAGAAGACGTTAGTTGATTAGATTTCGCACAAGCATGCAATTGGCATTATTCCTTTAGATTAAAGCACGTCTCATCCCAATTTCTATCAATTGTAAAGAATGGTACTATAAGAATTAACTTGTAAATTTTGGAGACGAAACAAATTGATTAGGTTTCCCATGTCTGAACACTATTTCTTCAATTGATAACAGTGTCTAATAGAACTTCTATTATAGAAGTGTAAGTAAATTGTCAAGTGTGTTTACTGACTCGAGGAAAGTTTCAAAGATGCAAACACCTTGAACAATTTTTAATATGTGCCTGCCTATAAATTTACCTCTAGCTAGCTATCTAAAAACTTAAAAGGATGCAAGTTTAGCAAGTTCCAAAATTTTAATTAATTAATAAAAAAATAGGTTAATTAAGTAGAAATAAATACGAGGAGAGAAAAAGAATAGAAAGCTGAGAGGGAAAGAGAAAATAAGAAAAGGAAAGAGACAATCTCAATTTTATTATTTAATTTGACATGAATCATTTTCTTTTTTTCTTTTTTTCTTTTTTTTTCCTCCTCTCCTCTCCTTTTTTTTCATTTCTTCAAACTAAAGAAGTAAAGATGTAAAAATTAACGACTCTTTAATCTCCATGTTTGACTCCATGTGCCAGATAATGAAGCAGATTTTCTCCAAAAAAAATGATATTACATATCACTAACTATTCTTAGGGACTGTTTGGCCTATTTCGTTCAACGGTTTGTAATTATATAAAATAACTACAAAATTTGAGGACCTAATTGAAAATGTTTGCATTATATTTCTTAAAAAAATGGAAAATAAAATGTATCAGGCTATCAGCACAATTTTTTTTTTCTTTTACGATTGGCTGTAAACCCTAAACCTCGAAAACAGAGAAATAATTATTCTCGATTCCACGATCATTTTCGATGGCTTCGTCAGAGATCGAGGTGGTTTCATCAGCAGAAGCGAAACCGAATGAGAACCAAAACGACAACCAAGCTGCCGTAACGGATGTGTTCTCCGCCTCTGCTTACGGAGACTTCGAGAAACTAAGAAAATTTGTAGAGGAAGACGGCGCTTCCGTCTCTAGACCCGATGGAAACGGCTATTTCGCTCTCCAATGGGCTGCGCTTAACAACTTCGCCGATATCGCGCAGTATATTATTGATGTAATGCAATTTTTCTCAATTGCTTTAATTGTGCAGCTACTCTGCGTGTGGCATTTTAGTTATATTTCAAATGCTGCTATTTTCTTTTTATATTTGAGTAATATGAACACCTTTTATCAACAGATCACATAGGAACTCTAATAGAAACTGTGATACAAGTTATGGTACAACTTGTGGCTACTGGACTAATGCATTATGAATGGTTGAGATTGCATTTAATATGTGTTATTTCTAAGGTGTATTTGTTACACGTGTTGGATAAAATCTTAGTTGTTGAAAATTCACTTATCCAATGACTTGAAAGTTGTTTTTATAAATGAGGCACTGTTGATTTGCAGCTTTAAATGTGGTAAGAATTGAAAAGAAAAGGTCAAAATAGGAAATAGATTAAATAAAACACTTTCTATATGCTTTTGACTAATTTTGCTTGTGGTTGATTGATGAGGTATCTTTAGCATTTTTGTGTTTTTTTTTTTTCTTTTGGGCTTGAATAGAAAAGTTTATGTTAATACGGGTTTTTATATTTTCTTGAATTGGTTTTCTTGTTTTATATGGAATATTTATAAATTCTATTCTGACTGCTGTTGAAGCATGGGGGTGATGTCAATGCAACTGATAACAATGGGCAGACGGCTTTGCACTGGGCAGCTGTTAGGGGTTCGATTGCTGTGGCGGATGTGCTTGTACAGAATGGAGCTCGAGTCGAGGCAGCTGATGTACATGGGTATCGGGTAAATTTCTCAAGCTTTTGTGGGTAATTTATTTTTTCTTGTACTGAATTCAAGTTGAGAATCAGACAATATGTGTGTAGTAATGATACTATTTAGAAAAAAAAATTGATATAGAGTATATTTCCGGTAAGATGTACTTATATGATTTTAATGCAGGCAGTTCATGTTGCCGCTCAATATGGGCAGACAGCTTTCTTAAATCACATTGTTGCAAAGTATCATGCAGATTATGATGCATCGGATAATGAAGGGAGGAGCCCTCTTCACTGGTATGTTGATAATCACTGACTTCACAGGTTTTTTTTATTTTCAAGTTCTGTTACAATTAACCGGAAAATTAGAAGATCCTTTACTTTAGGATGATTTCTTAGAAGTTCAAGTTGACAGGAAAATTTCTGATTGTCATTAAAATGTAATGAACATTGCTCAAGTGCCTAACATGTATAATTGCCTATGTAGAATAGTACACTTGTTATATAAGAAAATTAATTAATGATGCCGTTAAATTTGTTTGAAGTATCTAGTATACGGCTGCTTTTGTGCTTGACGTTCTATGAAGTTTTGCATGTTGAATATGTTTTTGAATGTTTGATGTGTTTAACTTTTAAATCTTGGCAAGTGACTGCTAAAGTGAACCAGCTGTTCATGGTTGTAATTGTTTCAAGTCAATTTTTCCTTTCGCTGGAATCTTCATTTTTGTTCTTTCTCCATTTTGCTTGTGCTTGAAATTCTTATCCTTTTCTCTACTCTCTTACACCTTTGACAAGTACAGTAATACCTGATTTCAGTTTCTGTTTCAAACCGTTTGATTCTAGGGCATCTTTGGATGCTTGAGGTTAATAAATGTTTAACATGTCAGTACTAGCCGAAGATGTTCATGTTGAGTTTTAGTGCTTAAACTATTTTGCTTGCCGTAGGCATCTTTGATCAGAAAATAGTAAATGCCTGTTAAACATTGTTCTCCTCATGGTGCTATAAACCAGGGCTGCATACAAGGGATTTGCAGATACAATTAGACTACTACTTTTCAGAGATGCAAGCCAAGGGAGACAAGATAAAGATGGTATGTGGGCTTTGAGTATCCTCTGGCTCTTTTATTTGGCGTGCTTTCCCAACTTATAAATCTTTAAATTTGATGAAAAAAATCCATGACTGCAGCTGGGTGTGGCAATAGTTTTATCTGACAAAACAAATTAGACTCATGAAGACAATCTTATTACTACAAAAGAATAACATTGATGCACGTCCAAAGAGCTAGCTCCTTTATTTTCTATTCATCTTTTCACAACTGTACCAAGCTTATTGGCTGTGATAATCGTTTTGGTAGTGAAACTGAAGTTTCTAAATGCTTTCAGGGTGTACCCCTTTGCACTGGGCTGCATTAAGAGGAAATGTGGAAGCATGCACTGTCTTAGTACATGCTGGAACAAAACAAGAATTGACGGCGAAAGATAAAGCTGGGCTTACTCCAACTCAGCTCGCATATGATAAAGGTCATCGGCAAGTCGCCCTTTACCTTGTACGTGATTCTGTGTTGATGTTTGCCTTAGGTAGTTTACTTTTGTTTGAGTATTTGAAATTAAGTCTTATTTGTTGAATCTGTAGGATTTTAAGCTTATGGAAATCGCTAGTACTAATTTATCTTTGAGGAGATATTTATTTCTTGAATATGTTTAGAAGTGAGGCTAGTTTTCTTTTGTGTCTAGGGAACTTGTGATTTCATTCAGTTCTTTGTCTTTTGAAGTGAGATGAAATCACTATTATCGTCAATTTTTATGGAGTCCTTCGTTTTTCTTGTCGATGACTTCCAAAGTTAGATTTGGAGTGGTTAGATACTTCTTAAGAGAAATAATCATGCAGAAATTGGAAGAATTTCCTCTAATTTGAATTTTGAAAATTGATTATGGAATCTACGTTATGTCATACAAATACAAATTAGGGGTACACCTAGAAACATGGTTTATTGGACTTTCAGATTTGATTTTCTGGCACTTCATATGTTTTGTTGATCAATTGCTGAGTATGTTTGTTCCTTACTCCCAAATTGGGTATTGGAAAAACGTTAGGTTATTTTCTTTTCATATCATCTATATCTTCGTCATCATTGGAGCTTGGCAACCAGTAACACTATACATATTTTGTCGGGTTTCGTTTCAGTCTAATGCACAGCACATGCATCGAAACCACTGGGGTGACAAAATTTGTGGTCGGAAGACAAGTGATATTGGTTATGCGCCGATTTTGTTTTCTATCATTATCCTTTGCATCATCCTCTTCATCAACTCAGTTGTGGCTGGTAGGAAATCTATAGTGTTTGAATATTTCATGTTTTTAATTGGTTTATTGGAAATTTGAGATTTTAATCCTGATTGTGTCCTTATCTGTCATTCTAGCTCCCAGGTTGACCAAAGTAACTGCTGTTCTTGGACTTTGGTCATGGACTGTTGTTTCTTTAGCTGTTGGTTCACTTATAATGTTCTATAGGTGTTCGAGGTAATTTCTTGCACTGTTGTTAATGTTAAGGTTATAAAGAAATATTCTTTGTTTTTGGTATTGACTTATATAGTATGTGAAAGAAATGAGGAAATATTACGTGTGCCTTTGTCTGGGATGATACTGTCATCTGATTATACAATTGAAACAATTGGAATTATCAAGCACTTCTATTCCAACTTGTGTTTCTTTGGTGGTTTGGGGATCATTAATCTCTTTGACTGAAAGTGACTTGCAGTCAACGTAATCAGCAGGTTTTGACTATTTTCCTGTGTTTTCCTGACTATGTATAAGCAACCTAAAGTTTGAAAGAGGCAATGTGAGTTGATATTTGTGCCCTTTTGATCAATGATACTGAAATAGTTGTTTCTTTTCTACTACTGTTATATTGGCATTTGCTTATCTTGAACTTGATG
This sequence comes from Citrus x clementina, assembly GCF_000493195.1. Lineage (NCBI taxonomy): Eukaryota > Viridiplantae > Streptophyta > Magnoliopsida > Sapindales > Rutaceae > Citrus > Citrus x clementina. The sequence goes on from NW_006262022.1 coordinate 1,373,134, forward strand.
TCATTTGATATATTATCCCTCCCTGTTTATTTTGATAAATGGTAATAGTTTGCTTCTCAATTATTTCTTATTTCTTAATGTTCAAGTTAAGTTTATGATGAAATCTTTTAATTGCCTGCAGTAAAGATCCGGGTTATATTAAAAGATCACAAGATATTGATAATCATACAGATTCAGAGGTATGAAATTTTTCTCGTCGAATTGGATTATGTCATATACTGTTCAACCTCTAATATTAGCAGCAGAAGTTCAGCACTTGTTATTTTAATTTAGGAGTCTTAATTCCATATTTGGGGGAAGAGAGATGGTGGTTTTATGGAAATTTGGTGTGTCAAAAATTTTTTGGCTTTTTGTTGGAGAGCAATAGCCGTATTTTTGAAGATAAGTTGAAGATTGTGAACTTTTATGGGACAAGGCTAACTCTTGGAATTGCGTCTGGCTTCAGATATTTGGTGAATGGAGACCTGAATGTTTTTCATTCAAGAAGGGAAAGTGGTTGTTTGATGATCATGGTGTTTTGTGGAATCTTTTACTGAGATTTGTATTTGATTTCATATAGTTTCTTCATAGTGGACTGCAATTGATCTGTTGTGATTATTAATTGAACATATCTCTTATTGAAAAAGAGAGCTTCAAAACCATATAATGGTTGAGTGCTTTCTACACTACTGGGTGAGGGACTGAAATTCAATCGTACAAAAGTTATTTATTAGCACTTCGATCCAATAATCTGAGGGTTATTAAAGTCAAATTTCAAAATGTGAATCTGTTATTGCTATCCACTAAGAGCCTGTTTTATCCATTACCATAAAGTAGTTTTCCACATATTGCTTGTATAGTGCGGCTGATTGTTTGGGGTGGAAGGGCTGCTTATTCCGTTTTGGACTGGGACATTGACATTTGGTGGCCATTAGAGTTGCTTAATTCGTTAATGATGTATTGTCATTTGCAGGATCCCTTGTTGACTATTGATCTAAACAACTCCCCCATATGGACAGGAAATTGGTCTCAACTCTGCCCTACTTGCAAGGTTTGCTTGATGACATTTCTCTTTGTAAAGAAGATAACAAATATATTTGTGGTGCATGTTTATTTTGTTTTATTCTCAGATTATTATTATTATTATTGTTTTAATTTTCAGATAATTAGACCTGTTCGCTCTAAGCACTGCCCTGCATGTAAATGCTGTGTGGAACAGTTTGATCATCACTGCCCATGGATATCTAATTGTGTTGGGAAGGTAAGCGGTTGGCTTGAACTATGCTAGGATGGAATTGAGATTATGGCATTCCTGAAATGACTGAAAAGCTTGATCAATCGGTTATTACTGACCAAAAGTTCAAGCACACAACAAAACAGCTCACTTTTGGGGTCTGTCTTCACATTTCTTCATTCCATCCAAGTTGACCAAATTTATTAATTCTGAATCTATGCTTAAATAGAACTTGAAACACACCTCTTAATGCAATGTACAGCACTTTGAAACCAATTTCTGTAAAGCAGTTGTGATGCCAAGAATGATGTTATCCAAGTTATATTATGTTAGTGTTTTACCCATTATAGCCTTTGATCTTGCAAGAATGATGTTAAAATGCGATATTTCCTAACATAGAGTCTTCAATATTATACCTGATTTCGAGATCTCTGACATTCTTTGGTTTTGTATCACATCCATACTCTATATTTGTTTCTTTACCAGTTGTTACAAGAATGCTTAGTACTTTTCTACATTTTATTTGATGTAATCTCCACTTGGATAATTGACCTGAAGATGTTATGCATGACTTTGCTTCAAGCTTTAACATTTTTCATTTCTTGTTGCCTCACCTGCATATGTTTTATCTTTAAACGTATTTTTCATGATGCTTCTTGCAGAGGAACAAACGAGATTTCTTTATTTTTCTATGCTTGGGAACTTTGACTTCGTACCTTGCTAGCGGCATTGCTATTCATAGTATGTAGATTTATCCATGTTCCCACTATTTAAATTTTCCAAGTACACGTATAGGTGCTTTGTACCTAATATTCTATGTTTTACAAGATAAGGGCAATATTTCATTTATGCCAGGAACTTGGACAGCACCGCACTTGCCTGCCGGTGGAACATGGATTCACTATGTGCTGGTGCATCCTGGTCTTGTTTTGTTTCTAGTTTTAGACACTATTATTTTGATTGCCGGAACAACTTTGACCTCAATACAGGCTTACCAGGTAATTGACTGGAGACTACTAGACCTTTGATATTTTGTGGTAATAGTTTTCGAGGGTATATGCTGTTAAGGTGGGTAGATCCGCATGAGGTTATTAGTTCCTTCTTCTTTTGTTAATGTTCTTGTTTCCAGTCCTATTCAACCAATACCTTTGTGTTATCACTCATATGTTAGTTGATGATCACATACCATACAATATCATTCGAATTTCCTAATGTACATTTGAAATCACTCTTGCGCTTGTCAAATTTGTTGCACCTATTGTGATAGAAGATAGTTGATGTCCACAATTGATTTGCTTGAGCTTATGATTAATGTACTTTTCGTTTTGATATTGCAGATAGCACGGAATATCACAACTAATGAGTTGGCAAATTCTGTTCGGTATGATTATCTTCGTGGTCCAGATGGCCGGTTTCGTAACCCATATAACCATGGGTGTCAAAAGAATTGTGCAGATTTCTTCATTCATGGTTACACAAATGATGATGAGCTTGCTTGGCCACCATTACAGCTGGCTGCAAGATAGGACTATTGACTTTTACACACTGATTATTACTACTAAGCTCGGCTGGTTGCTCTTCTTGGTTGTAGATAATACTCAGGTAACCCTTCACACTGGTGGGAATCCCTGTCATCTTTGACCCTAGGCATTCTTGTTGATGATATATATAAACCAACCTTTCGACATTGAAATTGTATCATGTGCTTATCGGATTGCTGTTTCTGAAAAATGCAATATACATCAATAGAAAAGAAATGAAAGCTTCGAATTTTGATTCTTTTTTTCATGCAAGGAAATGTATTCTGTAATACCAATGTACAATTTGATTTATAAGTAGTCGATGTTCTGAAGATCAAGAGACAATTCATTGCATCCAAACATCTCAAGCTTCAAGGCTAGTCTATTTGCAATGAACCACTAGGTTTTAACAAATTCGAGGGCAATATGTGTAAAATACGAAAAGCTTCAACAAATTCATCTAAATACAAAGACTAAGATGCTTACAGTACCCGAAGTTGATTTACCCTTATTAAGATGCACTCTCCTGTTAACAAATATAAATATAAGAGTTTGATGAGATCTGAACTGCCTTCCCACTAAACAAATAAAGGTCCGCTAGGTCATCATAGACTGTTTGAAACTTGATCAGTAAGTACAAGAGGCAGATAGTTCAACAGCAAAATGTCAACTTTAGTGTATCCCACTAGGCCATGTTTGATTCTTTACAGGTTTGAGAATTGCTTCAACCTCTGTTAGAGCTTCCTGATCCTTTCCAAAAAGTGCCAGTTCTGATGCAGCAGTGACATTCTCCTGAACCTGGTTATAAAAAAGCAATGTTTAACTAACAGGCCAAAAAATAAATTCAATATTCTTTGTTTTGATTGAAGTCTGAAGACATTACGGAGAAAGCTTGAGAGCAGGAGGAAATGGATCCATAAGACTCAACATGATTAGGAGAGATAATTACTGAAAAAGAATTTTATGTTGGATAGTACAGAAATGAATCAATTAAGCAAACCTGTTTAACAGAGTTCATGCCAACCAGCACCGATGAAATATCCTTATTTGACAAGCTGTATTGCATGGCTATCTTTGAAATGTTCTTGCCCTTCTCTTTACAACGGGCAGCGGCAGCTTTGCATGCAGACTGTCAAAATGAAACAAAGTCTCAACAAAATAAATGACTGATCAGACAGATTTCAAATAAGATGCGATCCATTTGAGGGAGAAAGAATACCTTGAGTTCAGGTGAAGCTGGGTGCCATTCTGGGGGACCATTATCTGTAAGAAGCCCCATTGCAAGAGGGGAAGCACTAATGACGCCTACACCCTTGCTCTTCAAGTAAGGCAGTAAATCCTCCAATGTTGAATCATTAATACTGTAATGGCAGTACGAAAGAATTACATCAACTGCACCAGGTGGCACCCGATCAAGCATGTAGGTAAAAATTTCCAAGGGAAGTCCGGTAATACCAATGAAACGGATTTTCCCTGCTTCCTTCTGCTTCTGAAGGGCAGGAATGGTCTCATTCACAATCTGTTATCAGAAACAAATAAAAGCAGCCTAAACGTCATGATTACATTCATTTAAAATACGAGAGTGAAAACAATGTATAAAAAGTAAATAAAAATCGCAAGTAGATAAATATAAATCAGGATTCATAATACTGACCTGGTCAAGAGACCCAAATTCAATGTCATGGCACTGCAGTATATCGACGTAATCAAGCTGCAACCTCGCCAAGCTCTCATCAATGCTCCTAGTCACTCTCTCAGCACTAAAATCAAAACCGTCAACATACCGCCCGCATTTTGTTGACACAATATACTCATTTCTCGGAACGCCCGCAGCTTTCAGTGCCTTACCAAGCATCTTCTCAGACAATGTCCCTCCATAATATCTTCAAAAATTGAGAAAAAGAATCGAAAATTAGAATTAAAATCGAAAAATTAAGCACAACATTCATATGCAATTTTCTGCCCAAATGAATAGATTAATGTCATTTCCATCCCAAATGAATATCCCCCATTTCACAATCAAATATATTTCTCATAAAATCTAAATGAAGCAATACAATTTTTAATTCATTTTCTTCCCCTTAATTACATAAAAACATCATAAAGATTTCATTTTTAACACATACAGACTACCCATTTTCACATCCAACAACAACTAAGCTAATTCCATGTCATTTTTGTTATTAATCTTTTTATTCCTGGATCAACAAATAATGACCGAACTACAAATAAAAAATTAAAAAAATATATATTTCAATGCTACTATTTATCAAAAAATTAATAAAATGGGATAACAGAAACAACACGTACGGAGAAGTGTCAAAGAAGTTGATGCCAAGGCGAAATGCTTCGCGGACGGAGGCAACGGCGTCGTTTTCAGAGACGGCCCCAAAAACGTTGCCGAGCGGCGAGGCGCCGAAGCCGACGCAACTGAGGCGGAGGCCCGTGTTGCCCAATGGTCGGAGCTCTAATTTGCGAAGTGGGAATGCCATTTGAATTAAGTTTAGGGCTTCTGAGAGGCGTTTGGGAAGTGGGAAAAATTTTGTGAGAATACAATTTCTTTATTTACTCACTTTTTTTTCCCGGGAAAAGTTTTTAACAGTTAAAAGAATATTCGAATGGAAGTAGTTTTTTACTGTTCATGTGTGATTGGAAGGAAATTTCTTGTGGGACCCTTTCAGTGGATAGTGGGTATTATATCCAATTATTCGGTGGATAAAAGATATAATGGTGTTATATTCGAGAGTTTAGGGAATAAGAATAAAAGAATGTGAATGAAATTCGTCGGGAAAAAACTCTTTTTATTTTTAGAGTTTCGTGTAATAATTCATTTTATTTTTATTTTTTAAATAATAGTTTAAAATATTTTTTTGTTAATTTACCGTTAGTTAAATATCGTTTGTTAGTAATTCATTAAAGGTAAAAAAAGATTTTCCATCAAAGAGAAAATTAGAAAAATAAACAAAAGTTGACATATAATTAAAAATAATTTTATCTAATCTCACTAAACAAAAAATAACGAAAAAGATGAAAAACTTATATTTCACGAAATTTTTTTTTACTTCTTTCTATTTTGGCAGCATGAAAGCCCTATAAACCATATATTTAAGTACAAAAAATATCATAATTTTCTTATTCGTATAAGTATACTCTCTAATTGTAATGTAAAATGGCTTGATTGAGTTGAAGATAAAAAAGATATTCAGCACATGCAAACACATAAAAATTGGTGGTATTTTTGAGTTTTTAATTACAATTTGTTCCTTATGGCAATTATTCAATGGCTATATCAAACTATATCATGATTGATCTCATTTAAGAAAAAGTTAATAAATTTTGCATACTTTGTACTGTTATTTAATTGTGTAAAAAAACTATTTTGATATAGTTTGTATCATTTTAATAAAAAATCATATTTTGCCCTTAATGAATTACTAATTAACGATTTTACACTAACGGTGAGTTAATGGAAGGATATTTTAGGCTATTGTTTGAAAAGTAAGGATGAAATGAGCTATTTTATTAAACCATAAGGATGAAAATGACTTTTTTTCCAAATTCATATTTACTTGGTACAATATAATTTGAGAATAAGAATAAAATGTGTGGATCCCATATAATTTGGGAATAAGGAATGAGAATCTCATTCCCATGGGGTTGGGAATCTCATGGGAATGGGATTCCCATTCCTTGAATTGACATTTGTACTCTCTAATTTTTTCATATTTTCCGCATTACCCTCGTTCAAATCACAAATAATTTTACTATTACATGTCATTATTATTATTAAATTTTATTAACTTTATTATTTTAGTTATTATTAATTATTGTTATTATTATTTTTATTAATATTATCATTATTAACATTTGTTATTATTATTTTATTAATATTATTTTTATAATAATATTTATACATGTATCTAGTTAATGAAAATTACATTATTTAATACTATGAATATTTTGGTAAATTGATTCTTATTTCCATTCCTCATTCCCATTTATTTTGCTAAGTAAACATATCAATGTCATTCCAGTACATTCTCATTTCCATTTATTTTTGCTAAGTAAATATTGAAATCTCATTCTCATTCATCATTCTCATTCCAATTCACTCCCATTTACAACTCATTCTCATTCCATGAAATAAACGCACTATAATAGATTTGCATTGTTAATTATACCAAGTAAATGCAATTATTGTCTCAATGATTTTGGATTTAATAGTATAATGACTAGTGAATTTATCCTTATTTTTTAGTTTAAATTTTAATTTAAAATGATAGATTTTGTAAAGATAAAATAAATTTTTAAATAATTAAAAATAAAGAAGAAAAAGATAAGGTTGAGAACAAATCAATTAATTATTATTTTCTTTTCATATTTACAGTTAGTCATTTTTTTTTTAGAGATAGTCATTATCATCTTAATAAAATAAGAATTCAATTAAAGAATAAGAAAAACATATTAATCCATAAATAAGGTTCTTGTGCCCCAGCATCAAGTCTGTTGGCAAATCCAACCCGCATCATTTTTTTTTCGTTGTCTTTATATTTTATAATATTTGGAGTATGCAAGTAAATAATCCATGCTCATGTCTAGGGGAAATCAAATCTTTTCTAGTATGGATAAAAAAAAATTTACTATTTGATTATTAGATAATTCTCCCATCTGAAATTTACGAACGTTTGCAATTAAACATGACTTATATATATATGTATGTATGTATGTATGTATGTATGTATGTATGTATATAACCACAACTCGGAAGCTCATTTTCCTAATTAACTAATCCAAGTAACGTTAATAGGCAAGTTGTTGTTTATGATGAAGTACAAAGTAGGCATTATTATAGAGAGTATATAGATTCCAAGAAATTTCCATTATTTTGGCCTACTTGCTGAATGCAATTTAAGATCATCATTTTGAGGGGCCGGGTTAAGTGTTAGTCCGTCTGTTAGAGTTTCTCTATCAGCCCGAGGGAATCTCTCAATGCATAGACATGATTACTTTGAATATTAGCACCAGCTTTTTTCACGATAAGAATAATTTGTCTCCTGAACCAAGAAGCACGAACAAAAATTCAAACTCTGATCGGTGCTGAAGCCACCAACTATATTCTATTTTACAAATTTCAGCATCATTCTTAGAGAATCTAGTGTGTTACACCCAAGATTATCCTGTAAGTGATTATATGAATAAGAACCAGGAAGCTTCTCAACCATTTCACAGACTACCATAATATAGGGGACACAGCTAATATAATTGCATCCAGCATATTCAGTTCTGGAATTAATCAACAGTTCAACACGGACTCTCATCTTTTTGTATAGCAATCCATTCCAAGTGTAAAGATAAATCAAGTTTTGTTTCAACACAACTGGAATATACAATGTCTTTTGGTAAAGCACAACCCAATAACCCATTGCTTTACAGAACCTTACCTGAAATTTACCGCTATTGATCTCCCTAATCTTGGTTCGTGATCTCAATTTAGAATAGAGTGACTCTAGCTTACATATAAGCTCATTTATCACCCTTTTCTAAGCAATGTACGACAGCTGAACTGTTTAGCATACACAAAAATTGATTATGTGTTTAGTAATGGAAACCTGAATGCCGAAAATAAATAGCGTTACAGCAGACACCTGTGTATTGTAGATATATATACTTTAGTTTAGAGTACTCCTTTATATGCTTTCTCCTTTCTTTCAATTTTTTCTTGTTTTTTTTTTTTTTACCCAGTGACCGTTTGGTTGAATCATCCGTTCGTGTCACAAGGGTATAAAAAAATAGTGATGGAAGTTAAAAGATCAACGAATGATCAAAAGGGGTGAAGTTTGAACCCGAGTTGCCTGAAGCGCACGTCGGCAGCCTGTGAACATGAAAAGTCAAAGAAAAGTTTCATAGGAACAGCACTGTTTGTTTTCCGAAATTAATAATTTTTCGGGCTGTTTACACATTCTTGCTTTTTAGTTCACATGTACCAAAAACTATTTATCACAACTGGTATGTGCATTGGCTTATCAGCAAATTATTGGCTTCAATTTGTGAATATCATACGGGCTCGGTTCGGTTCGGTTCCAAAAAACGCCTCCCCTTTAATAGCCGCTGGGTTTTTTATTTGGTCAATGACAAATCTTGATTTGAAATTTCAACGCTTAGTTGGTGATGAAAGTCCACAAAACAACAAAATGGAGGATTGTTTATGGCATTAATTTGTCAGCAAAAACAGACCCACTTACCGTAAAATATTCTCATTCTGTTGCATTGTCTCACAAGTTTACTCATCCATCATTGGCACCGAATTTCAAAAGCCATTTTCACATCAAAACTATAAAGTTGACGAGTCAGTCTCCAGTTATTGTGGAGAAGGTCTTGAACAGGAAAACCCTTTTGGTTATTAACTGCAGGGGGAGTACTTTCACACTGCTATAAAGTCTTGAGCTTCTACGTGTAAATTATTCTCGTGCTCATTTGCTTTTGCTTGAATTTGACGATTTCATAAACACAAAACAGGTCTTAATATTTGGGTATCATTGGTGGTGGTTTCTTGTTTTGCAGGCCATTCCATCAGAGGGAATTTAAGCTTCTTCACTGGAGATTTCATCGATCAAAGGGTTACCAGAACTGGTAAGCCTAATTTCTTCTGATCATTGAAACAATTTCGATGGCTCCGTTTGGTATCTTGGTGCTGTGACGAAGGCTCTATCTGTCAAATGATGTATGTATTTGACAGCTGGGGAAGATAAGCAACTATGCTGACAAATATGTTCATGCAAATGTTTACAAAAAAAATAGAGCCTTGATCATATTAGATTAAATATGTTGATATTCACAGTCATTTAAACGTCTAGAAATTTGACTAAAATAGCAAATTTTGGCTAAATTTTTTCTGCATGATAAATTTGCAGGGAATGGAGGATCTCAGCTTCATGAATCAATGGCACATGATGAATTCTATTGATGAGTTCAACTTACTACCTCTAGCAGCTGCATTTGGAGAGAATTTGCAGCAGTCTTACACCCACCCATCTTTCAACAATAACACCGGCATCGATAGACCCCAGAAACAGCTGAAAACAAGCACTTGGAATTCATCAGAAACTGGGTTTAATCCCAATAATGTTTCTAGTATCAACATGAACCAAATGGGCATTTTGAAGCCTAAACAAGAGACAGGGGCAGGGTACCCATCTGATATTTTGCCTTCTCAAGTTTCCTTTGGAAATAACCAAAACTACGTGTTCAAAGCCAGTCAAGGAGCTAAAAGAATTAGCCCTGGAGCTGGAAACAGGCTCTCCAACACACAAGATCACATTATAGCAGAGAGGAAGCGGCGCGAGAAGCTCAGTCAGCGGTTTATAGCTCTATCTGCTATAGTTCCTGGCCTAAAGAAGGTACATATATATATATTCCTCCGAGATTATGCTGTAGCTATATTATGAGCCAAATTTTGATTATTTTTTGTTGACAGATGGATAAAGCTTCTGTTCTTGGAGATGCAATCAAGTACCTGAAGCAACTTCAAGAGAAAGTTAAGATACTTGAGGAGCAAGCAAACAAGAAGACAATTGAATCAGTTGTGTTTGTGAACAAAACACAGCTCTCTGATGAAGGTGAATCCCCTAATGGTGCATTCAATGAGGCACTGCCAGAAATCGAAGCAAGGTTTTGTGACAAAAGTGTCCTCATTAGGGTTCACTGTGAGAAGAGAAAAGGTGTCTTTGAGAAAATAGTGGCTGAAATTGAGAAGCTTTATCTTACAGTCATCAATAGCAGTGTCATGACGTTTGGGAGCTCTGTTCTTGATGTCACCATTATTGCTCAGGTAATATTCTTTTGCAAGCATCCATATTTTGTTAAAATTTTTATCTTTCCACGAAGAAATAACAGAAAAAGAAAATTTTCTTAATGCTCACAAAGAGTTTTGTGATCAATGCATCTGCGTTAATAACACTTTATCGATTAACAATCTTCAGGCCTAATAATGTTCTTTTCATTTTCAATAGATGGATGTGGAGTTCAACATGACTGTGATGGATCTTGTAAAGAATCTGCACTCAGCTTTCCAGTTGTTCGCGTGAAGGAATCACTTTCAGTTTCTTTTCAGCTTCTGCAACTACAAAATAAATAATCCTGATATACATGGAATCAGCTCAAATTCAGCTTTTTCAAACTCTTATTGCATACAGAGCGTGCAATTCTCCACCAAGTTAAGACCATTACGTGAAGCTTTGTTTGCTGTGAGGTTCATTTTGCAAGAGGGTTTTTTTTTTTTTAGTTCATTTTTGCATGGTTAAAAATATTTTTACCATGTTTTGTACGTACCCTCTTGTTTTAGAATAATGATCTCACAGCTTTACTAGGCCTTCTATATTTTTTCCATTTTCCCCTTTTTTCAAAGGAGAAGTTGAAAACTCGACTGAACCTAAACTATGCCCTCTTCATACCTAAAAAGTTGAAAAGGAATTAGAAAAGGGAAAAAAATTAAAGGGTTTTTTTAGGTGGGATGGAAAGCAGGCCTTGTCTGTAGTTTGTTTGGTCAATGTTTTAGAGGAATCTTGAAATTATTTTCTTGGGCCTCTTTTGATTTGTAATGTCATTTGGTCTGTAACAGTTTGGTTCATATTAATGAATTAATAATATTGTTCCACGCAATATTGATATTATCTTATGATATATTGTGATTCAAATCTCCAAGATTCTTCGGAAGATGCTAATTTATTTACAATTGGAACTTTTAACTACCAAGATTAAGCAACTAATTAGCCCCACAAAAGATTCTAATCTTTTTTTTTTTAAAAAAAAAGAGTGATTAATTAGTAACATTCCACATTTAACATAATAACAATTAACAACCTATGCCTGGGGCCAACAATAATCATTCAATCAATATGCTAGATGGTTTAGCAATAGAATTCATAGAATTATTTGATTAAAAAGAATTTAGATTCAATATTTTTTTAAATATTTTTATTGGTAATAAAATGTTTCTATCTAAATCGGATCTCAAATTATAGCCAAAATCTTATAAACTAAGCCCCAATCCACATTTTTCTAAAGACAACTAATGCAAATTAGGCTGGAATTAGTACTTTAAAAAATAGCATTAAAAAAATGGAAATGCTTTAAAAAAAAAAGGGGGAAAACAAATCAGCATTGATAAGTTTGTTTCGCAAATGAATACAAAATAATTTTATTATAAGTTTGATGTAACAGTTGAGATTATTAATTTCTGTGGGGGAAAAAATTGTTAAAATATTGCAAATTGAGAAAAGTGTACTCTCATTGGAAGAAGTTGTAAGTTGACCAAAAGAATGGCCGCTTCTCGCTCATCCGCCCACAGCTTTCGCATTAAGATAAGGTCACCTACTCATTTTAATTTTTCTCTAATCCAAAATTTAAATATAATGCTGATTAGTGATTACACATAATACTAAAGTTTTTTTTTTAATCTTCTATCATTTGAGGTATGATTGTCTGAATCTACCAACATAAAGATTTATTAGGAAAGAGAGGAAAAAAGGAGTTAAGGATAAAACATATAAAAATAAGAAAGAAAAATGATGCAATAATTTTAACACTAATTGTCCATCCAAAAAGATGGAGTTTATTAGCAAAAAGAATGGTTGCTCATGTTTGAAATCAAATAATGGATGTTAAACCAATGGGGTCTAAGGTAGCATTTGCTTATTTGTTTATTTATTTGCTATTTTTTTCTCCTCGAATCTAAATAGGTGAATTTGGCATCTTATTTATTTTTATTTTAAAAAAATTTAAACATAATTATTTGACACTTGTATCCTTATGAGTGAAATGAATTAAGTTTTTAATTTAGAAAATAAGTATATTTAATATAGATATTTTTTAGATTAATATTTACTTCTCATTTAGAAAAAAAAAGTTACAAAAGTTTTTTCTCTTTTTCTATTAAGATGTAAATGTTTAAAAATTAAATATAAGTTTCAAAAAATAAAAAAAAGTTTGACATTTATAAAATGGGAGGCCCTAAGTTACGTTAAGCGTAACTTACGGGCATCTCACAGCAACAGTGCCACTGATGGGACCGGGGTACTGTTGCTGTGAGAGGCGTAAGTTACACTCAACGTAACTTAGCGCCAGCCTTATAAAATTACAAATTTTAGATGTTTAACAAACAAGTCCTACTTTTAAAGGAAAAATTACGAATGATCAAATCAAGTCAAGATAATAGATATATGAATGACAAGAATCCAACATATTAGATAACAACTAAAATATTTTTCTTTATCGTATTTGCTAGGAAATATTTTTCTTTTTCATTTTCAAACTTACGGCCAACCTCTCACTCTCATACAAATGGTCCCAAAACCGGAGCTCGATCAGTAGCTTTGTTTGTCAAAAGAAAAAGAATTGGGGTGTCTACAAAGTTTGGACAGGTAACTAAATGAATAGAGAGCCAAATTAAAAGGCTCGTGATTAGAAATTATAAAGTCTATGGTCTTGTGTGTGGCAGGCAAGAATCTTCATTATCCCAATAAAACTAACAACCGGATAAAGGAGACAAGAAAAAAGATTGAATCTTGGAACCGGTGTTGGCACCGACTATTGTTTCTTGGAGGGTCTCTAGAAGCCTTGGAATTTATTAAGCTTGATCTTCCAACCGTAACGTGACAACTAATAAGAGAGAGATGTCGGGGAAAAATTACGAGTTGGAATATTAAGTACTCTTGTTGTCTAATAATGCGGTACTTGGTTTGTTTTGGTTGAGCCTCCCTCGGAGTAATTCTTTGCGGATTGTCTCTGACTTTTCGTAGGTAAATAATTGAATATCATCGTTAATCAAGTCCTATATATAATTTCCTTAGAAAATTTATCACAAGAGGTCCCTTAGTCAAATATCATACAATTCCTTAGTGGGTAAACTTCACGCAAGGCGCCATATGATAATCTTAGAGCATCTCCAAAAGGTTCTATAAATTTTACTCTTCAAATATCTATTTGCTTACCTATGTGGCAAATAGAAGAGTGAAAAAATATGTTATTCTTCAAACGACTCTTCAAATAGAAATGAGTTAATATTATTTTAATTAAAATAACTATTTTTTTTGAAGAAAAATCAATAGTAATTAACGCACCTATCTCTCTTTCTCTAACAAAAAGTAATAAAATATAAATTAAAGAGTGATAAAACAACTCTCCAAATTTAAAGAGAGATAATTAATTCTTATTTGAAGAATCTTAATCGGAGTGTCTTTTAGAGTCTTAAATGCTGATAAGACTTTTCAAATAAGTAATAAAATCTTATTTGAATAGTCTTTTTGTAATGCTCTTATGTTAGACAGACGAAGGCTGCATTTAGAGCGGTTTTGCTGCCATCTTTTATATTTTAGGAAAATTCTCTTAAAATCTAGAATATAGGGTGTGACACCCCAAATGGACCTGAAGATGGTGGAAGCAGAAATTTTTTTAAGTTATGGTGTTGGGTTGACTGATGATATTTCCGTCCTAAACCCACTCCACTTATTATAATAATTCACGTTGCTTTAAAACTTTTAAATAAAGAAGAAATTTTGAGAATTAATCAAGTAAATCTATCTTCATTGTTATTATTATTCTTGTTGTTGGTGATTATATATTTTTTTATTATATTTGACCACGAAAGTTACTGTAATGTAAATTTAATATGATTATCTTACCCTCATGAGGTAAAAGTACCAAAATGTCCAACAAAATTCTTTTACTTCAATAACTACCTTATACAAAGTGCTACTTTATTATTAATATTCAACTAAAATGAGAAAATATTTTATGACATGTGGAGTATTAAAAATTTTAAATTTTATTTAAAACATATTAGATTATTAAACATAAAATAAATGCCTTAACTATTAGCTATAATAATAAATGTTTCTTGAAATAATTTTGTTATTTCATATGATAAAGGTAAAATAGTAAAATAAAATTTATTTTAAAACAACATCAAAGATTGTTAAAAGACCTAAGTCGAGAAAAAAAATATTATAAGAATATTTAATCAATTAATTGTTCAAACTTACTATTAATTTGTAAGTTTGTAAAATAAAGAGAGCGTATTGTAGTTATATTATGTAGGCGGCGTAGCAGTGAAAATATCCCACCCAGCCAATATCCTTCATCCCGGTGAAAATATATCAGCCGAAGCCATTGTAGTAAATGTCATCCAAACCCCCTAAAATTGATTTATTCAACCTAAAGTAAACTCATCAAAAATGAAATTATTTCAAAACTAATTTTTCTTAGAATAACGAAACTATATTCCACACTAAAAATGAAAATAATAAGAAATACTCTGTATCTTCAAAATTTCCGGTTTTTTTTTTTTTTTTTTAAGTTGCAATTATCATACACGTGAGTTTCTTGGTGAATCAGTACATCAATTATATAATACACACAAACAGCATAATTCTAGACAGCCGCTACATAATTCTGGAGACATACATGTGATGTGGCATTAATTGTTGAAAAAAATGGATTGAATGAGAATGATATACATGAATGGTTTAGGATCAAGGACTGCAGCTGAAGCTCAACTCTCCGGACTCCGCCCAGCAGGTTTAGATCTGGATATCATCCAATGACAGTTCGTCTACTGTTAGCATCTTCATTTTCTGCAAAGCAAGACAAATTATCAGGCAAGGCATTTGATACGAATGGGGGATGCATTTTTCAGCAATTTCAGTTTCTATAAAAATACCGTGATAAATTGAGGCGGATCATCCAGACTTGTGGAGCCTAGAATGATTTCTCTGTTCAGCTTTCTTGTGAGCTTGTGACACACCCTTAACTGAGGATTAAAAACATTTGGTAATGTTGAATAAGTTATAATGGCAATCACTATAATGTCAATTAGATATTAAACGAAAAACTTTTCATACCTCTGATCTGGTAGCTCCGCCAACAATAAATACAAAAATACGTTGGCCCATCTTCTTGAAATCACTAGATGCATGTCTTAGTACTGAATCACTGCTGTATGGCAACAGAAGATAAATACCAACACTTTCCAGGGACAGGGAAAACCAAAATAGTATAAGAATGACCAGCCATGAGAATAATGAGATGAACGAATATTCAACCATGCAAGTGTCTCACAACAAAGGTCTTCATTAAGTAATGGGTTAGGTTTCACCAAACAGGCAGCAGAATTAAGAGAAAGAGGTCTACAGTACATGAAATTATAAATCGGCAGATTATGAAACCTATGGGTCTATGAAGAGAAGAGCAACAACAGCACCTTGAATAACCATCATCAGAGTTTCGAGGACGAGCCCATGTCGGTGTCCGTCTGGATCTCATTGAATGAGCAACAGGTGGTTGACTAATTGCTGCAGACTGGTTTTTCGCATGGACGGTTGGACTCGGCTCATTCATACATGGATAATCATCCTTTGGTAGTTCTTTTTTACCAAGTTTTTCTATGAGTTCCTGAAAATGTGAAATCAATTGCATTAACAATCCACCGTGAACATCTTTCTAACGTTTATTGCAAAGCCAATTAGATATAGAAGATGGAAAACACAGGAAACCAATTTAGATGTAAAGATAGATATTGCAAATTTTATTTTGTTTACCATGACACTAAAGGATCTTTTGAGAAAGTAAATATCACAAAATCACTGCAAATATACATGGAACAACTCATAGTGAAAAAACTAACTTTGGATGTACCTCTATCATCGGGTAAAAGCGTGATAACTGCCATGTTTGTTCTTCACCAGTGCGGTCTTTCCTAACTGCTCGCTTCTTCTGACGGTTAGATAGGAAGAGGAGGGAAAGAAAAGTAGGGCTTGTTGGTTAGAAACATACATCCAACGTTAGAAGCAATATTTCAACTGACATGCAAATGTTTACCTTATTAATATCAAACTTCAGAGAAAAAGCTCCAGTCGAACTTTTTTTGATATCTGATGCTCCCCCAAGCAGTCTCATATTATTTACAGCAGTTATATCATCAGACTGTAACCTTGCCAACTGAAAGATATTCACGCAAATTAGAACCCAAGGAGAAAGATATTTAAGAAAAAACTGACGTAAATTAGGCGTAAAAGGGAGGGGAAAAAAAAAAGGAGCCCCCAAAGGTTTAGATGCCAACCTTCATTATATTTTGACCCTTTTCACCCTGAAACTTCTCAGGATAAATGGCTGCAAGAATCATCAATAAACGCAACTTATTTTCACGAGTAACATCCTGCATAGAAGTGATACTTTTTTCTCATAAGATATACAGATAAATTTGTAATATATCAACTTATATGTACAACAAGTTCACACCTCATTTGTAGTAAAAAATTTAACTACATCCTTCAGTCCTGCATCACCAAAAACAAGGTCCTGCTCCAGCTGGCCAAGTTCTCTAAGTCTCAGCTCCCTGATTATTTTGTTGATTTTTCCTGCAATCTGCACAACCAGACCCACTTGCATGACAACTTGGCTGACAGAAATTTCAATCAGTCAACTACTATTATATCCAAAATCTTTAGAAGAAAAATAATATTCTCCAGTTGAGAGGAATTTAAGCTAAAATGTACATGTATTTCTCTTCATTTTGACACAATAGTACAATCATATTATCAACAGAAGTTACCAAAGCTACAAGCAAATTGGGAATTAAGATAGAAGATAAATAAGGAGATCTCATTGGAGTTGAAACAAAAAGGCAAATGATGTTAATGTGGCTAATATTCTCACATGACTCAAGAATTTTGTGAGACTGAGAAAATAGTAGTATTCGTTGCATTACAAATTAAGTAAAGTCTGAGACTTTTAAGTCAATCCAACTGTTTAATTCATTTGTGACCAAAGCATAAATAATGTTCTGAAAACTCAATAAACAGCAGAGGGTAGCACAGAATAATGATAAGAAGAAATAAGATGTGTTAAACTAAAAAGATGCTTCAGCACTACCAGAGTACTAACCAGTTACCTCTTAATTAGAATGGAATCTCTTCAGTTGGAAGTTTAAGGCCAACAATCTCTTATCGAAGAAAAACAAAACTATTGTTGAAAGAGGATACTCAAATGAATGAATGTTAACAAAAGAGCATTGTTATCAGTATTGATTGCATGCCTACCAATTGCTACAACGAACAAAATATATCTGTCGAATTAATTTGCGGTAACATCAGTTGGCAAATGGACAAAGATCCACATAGCATTTTACCAATAATTTATGGAAAAAGCATAACATGGCACAACACATTTCTTCACTAGGTTGCATGCAGGAGAGACAAATCCGTGCCCCTAGTGGGGGCGCAGGGGTTGCGTCACCAAACCAAATACTAAATTACTAGACGGCGAAGAAGAAACCAACCTCTACATGGAGGGAAAGCTTGTCAATTTGGTCACTGTATTGTGGCAATGCTTGAACCATCTTTTGCAGATCCTTTGTAGAAAGTTCACCTCCATCTCTAACAAGAGATTTGCGTAAGAATTAAAAAGTGACAGAGTTCACATTTGAAAGTTAATAAAGCTTTATTCTCCAATGATATACCCAGTGACAGATTTTCACCAACCTTGCACTGTGTTGAATTTGTGCAGCTTTATTTTTTGATATGAAGCTGGTCATTTTCTCATGCAACCGTTCACTTGCCTGAGGATCAAGAGCATTCACATAATTCATATAAAGAACAATAGAAAGGAAAAGGATAAATATCAAAAAGATAAAATCACCAAACATACATCTGCAATATGTGCATGCCGAAGTTCAAGCCAGAGAGGATCATGTTCCTCCAAAAGCACTTCTTTTTTCTCTGGTGGACCACCTGTCTTGCTTGGAACCTGATGCAGTATTTATCCTTATTTTTGGTAACCAAAAGGCATGCACAAACAGATACGAGAAAACACATAAAACTTCAAAAATTAGAACTTACCTCATGCACGTATTTATTTCCCTCCATATTCAGTAAGTCACGGCAAATTGCATCATATGTCCACTCATGAATGATAGGAGCAACCTAAAAATGCAAAATTAACATAGTATTAAAACAGACAGCATGCATATTAAGCATTTTGAAAGTTGATGTCCAATACATGTATCAAGAAACCTGATCAACAGAACGGTCAAGGATAAGCAAATCGCATGTTTCTGTCTGAGGGAAATTTTCAATGCTTTGTTTATATTTCATAAGACAGTTCCAGACTCCAGCAGCGAGCTTTGTTGGAATTAAATCACTAAAAGTTGTCATTGTCATTGTATCAAGTGATTTGGCAGCACGGTAGCGCACTAACGGAAATTCCTGTAACATGCCTCTTGTTAACAAAAAAATTATACACATTCCCCAAAAAATAACAATACTTGAGAATCAACAAAAGTAAATCATTATGAATACCCTTAATGAAGCAAAAACTGTAGCAATGCGGGAAGCCATCACATTCAAACACGCATCACCTCTGCGAGAATTTTCCTCATCTCCAAAGAGTTCCTCCAAGGCCCTTTCATCATCAGTGACAAAGCCCTGTTTTCAGAAAATCACAATTGACTAAAGAATGATAACATTACAAAATAAGCTTCAATGAAAATGAGTAACCCAATAATGACCGAGAGAAAAAGAAAAAGGTCCACAAAATAATGCATTGAATTTTCAGGAACAAAAAGAGAGTCCCACAAACTTCACTAACTGGCCATCAATAGTTTTGAAATATACTTCTGAATTCTGATGAGCATACAGATAAATATTACTTATGAGATGAAGAAAAAATAATCAAGGATGCTGACAGTAAAAACTAGATAAAACGCAGCAGTTCAGAAACAAAAAATCACGCCATCTGAGATATTCTATGTTATGTGTACAAATTCAACCAACTGAAATAGTGTCAAATACCTGGCTGTCTATTGCAAAATACTCCAAATTCATCTGCATATTCTCAACAAAATGATAAAAAAAATCAGCATTTATTTTTATGTTCCAAGACAACAATGGAAGAAGAGAAAAGGACGAGGTTGCTTATGCACAATAATCAATTCAAATAATTTTGCAACACAACAAAAATAACCTCTCTTAGTGCACCTATGCGAGGTAGAACAGTTGAATCCTTCTTGATGTGAGTCACCAGTTCCCTTGATATAGGTGAACTGAAGAAAACAAATGCCCTTTCCAAAAACAAAAACAAGTTATTGAAAACAGCAAGAAAGTTTGTGAGTTTCAAAGAGGAAACCACACATCAAACACCTAGGATAATAAGGAAACTTTTTTCACATACTTCTTATATAAAGGCGATCTTCCGGACATATCTGACAAGAACATGATAACACTGCCAAAAAGCAAAACAAAGAGATAAATAAACAAACCTTAAAATAAAATATATATAAAAACCAAGCCTGTGCTATAGCAGTATATATCTAATCAGTTTAACAGGTTCTTCACGAATACAAGAAAATTGCATATCTACAATTTCTAAGTTAACTCTTTCATCAAATATTACAAATATAGGCATAAGTTATGACATAATTCAGATGAAGACAGGACATGCAAAAATAAATAAATAAAAAATGTCAGTTTCGCGGAAACAGATATTTAAACTATAAAGAGTTTCCTTGCAATTTCCCTAGCATGAAAACTTCAATAATCTACAGTTGGGCATCCCTCCTTTACAGCAATTACTTTGGGAAAAAGTATAAAATATGTGTTTCACCACCATCAATAGCAAAATATTGCAAATAGAGAGGCATACAAGTGCAAAAAAGAAATATAAAAGAACAAAGAAATAGTGACAGACTGGAAAAAAAAACAAAAATATGTAATTATGCTAAGCTGAGAAGGGAATGCAAATTACTTCTCTTTGGTTGGTTGAATGAAGTATATAGCCTCCATGGAGGGCAATGGCTGCCTTCGTCTGTGTATGTCTTCTACCACTGCAGGAAACAATGAATGTAAGATATATCTACTGGGATCAAATCCAATAACTAAATATATTAATCTAAAATCTGTTTCCATCCAATAGCTTACTAATGTCTCATCACCTAATTCATCATCCTAACAGCTAAATTTCCTAATCTCTAATTCTGGAACAAAATGTAACAAAAAAGAAATGCAACTATCTACCAACTTCAGCAAGTAATGGAGTGGAACTACGGATTCATTCACTTAGTTTATCAGCTTGCCTTGCTTGACACAAGTTTTTTACTCCAATCCTAACAAATATCCAAATGACACAAGATTAAGTTTCCAAAGAAAGTTTGCTGATTCTTACATGAAACTCCTTCCTGTGTGATGTCAGCCATCTTGCACGAATGAGACATTATCTTAACGGTAAGTTTATCCATGATGAGTACCTAGGCATTCAAGATTCCACAAAAATCAGAAATGAAATTCAGAAACACAAATGACATTTCAATACAAGCTGATAATATATACATATAGTATACCTTCCATGTAGATTTCGAGGTCCCTGTTTTTGCTGAGCGAAGCATTTCATACAACAATCCTGAGCTCCAATTTTACA
Organism: Citrus x clementina; assembly: GCF_000493195.1. NCBI lineage: Eukaryota > Viridiplantae > Streptophyta > Magnoliopsida > Sapindales > Rutaceae > Citrus > Citrus x clementina. The sequence continues at coordinate 1,394,329 of NW_006262022.1, forward strand.
GTTACAAAACAAATTAGACAAATCGTCCAGAAATCTATAAACACTAAAATTGAAATCATACTAGAACGGTGCCGTTCTAGTTGCAATTCGTGTATGATATAACGATCAGTGTTCAGTGATGAAGAAGTCTCCTTCTATAACTAAATCGCTGCGTTTACTAAAGCTAAGCATAATTATAGAATTATAGATAGTGATTGGGAAACTTACTTTCGCGGCTGATTTGCTTAAAGTTTTTGTAGTCGCCGCCGTAGGAAGAGGAGTCCGAATCGGAGTACGACATGTCGTTTTTACAGTTAATCGATGGATCCAAAAAAGAGGACGAGTTGCGAAGACAGAGAGATGGCGTGCTGATCAAAGCAGACAGGCAGAAGGAGTTTAGACTTTAGCAAAACAAAATGATTTTGATTTCTTTAACTTAAATGGAAGTTAATTTGGTGGCTAATGGACTATGACGCGCTGACCGTTGGAACGTTGAAACGGCAATTCCTCCTTTCGTTTTGTGGGACTTGGTAAAGAAATGGACCAAACAGGCAGGGGTCTTTGAGCACAAAGAAAAGTCAATGTTATGTCATCGTTACTCGTTGGTTGCCTAATGAAATTGTCAAATATTTATTATTTATTATATATATATATAAGAGAAAATTAGTATTTTAAAATAAACTAAAATTGACGTTTATGAAATATGATTTATAGATTAGAAAAAAAAAGTTTGAATTTTTTCGCAAAGCAAAACTCAAAAAAATCACACTGCGTGTCGACACGAGTTGGTTTGGTTTCGAATTAAACTGAACCGGTCGATTTTTAATTAATATATAAATCTAATGGAATTGAACTAGTTTGATTATGATGTTTTAGTTAATTCCTTTGTATTTTGTGATTTTTTCGACTTTTAGTTTCTTTTAGACCGATTAATATTCATTAATTATTAGAAGCGAAGTGAATCACCAGTTTGATTCGGTGTTTTGGTGGACCCATATTTTTTTGTCCACCTTTCATTGATATTTACATCTCTTTCCTTTATCTATATAGTGAAGGGTTCGAGGCTCCTTAATATTGTGAGATTAAAACTCCAAAAAGAGAGATAGAGAGAACTAATTTGATGAGTAATGCTGTTCATGTTAGTGCCAAATAACACCATCACACGAAGCAATCTTATTGATTTACCACTTTAGTTTCATTCAATTGATGCTAAATTGTGGTACAGTACATAGGTGATTAATAAGTTGGATGAAGTTTTCATGGAATAACGTCTGTATCTGTTGTTTCTTCTTAGGTGTATACATCTGCAATATGTCAAATTCAGATTCTAGCTAGTTGTTGATAACTAGTTTTAAACTTACAGAAGATAATGAACGCTAATATAGTACAAAGCCACAAATATTGTATTAGAGTTTGTAATTATTTATTGTTCCCAACTGGCCATCTACTTATTAATAACTAATTGAAGTATGCATTTAACAATATAAAGAGATTTCTATATAGGCACTTGATAATTTTTTCCCCATATGGAGATTTCCTGCAAGGATTTGCCGTTTCTAGGAAAGAAAAATATGCATACGTTATGCTTTTTTGGGAGTATTAGTAATTATCATTACTTGTTAGGTTTGAGTCAATCAATATTAATCTTTTCTCCTAATTAAATAATTAGGTAGTGTTACATCTTCCATATAGATTGTGAATAGAATATATATTCCTTTGTGGTTAAAAATCTAGACCATGTTATATTAACTAAAATTTAGATGATCCCAATAAATATCTAATGTAATTATCAATAGACTTATATAATTTTAATTTTTAAAAAAATTGATAAACATAAATAATGATGGCCAACAATAAGGGTCCATTCATTGGGTTCGTTTAATCCTTAATGGAACATTTAAAAATTTGCTTTATATTTAAGTTTAAATTTGACTTACTCTAGTACTATGGTGTGCTGGAGCTACAAACATTTAATATAAATTAGTATATATAAATTGATGTAATATGAAGAGAGTATGATAGTCATTTTTCTTGTGCTCATAATATTTTTAGACCAGTTTGAGATTGCGGAGGCTGATGAAATAAGCTGATTGTGTTGTGCAGATAAAATAAGCTGCTAATTAAAAAAGTAACTTGGCGTTTGGTAAACTATGTTGTTGCAGTTACTGTGAGTTTGAAAAGTAAAGTATGTGTTTGATAAATTTTATTACGAAAATGCTATTTTATTACATAATGACCAAAATAGACATATGTTTTTATTACTTTATATTTTTAGAGTATGTTTAATAAAATTGTTTAGACATATATTTTTTCTTAAATATTAGACATATCTTTGTTTTTTAAATATGTAAAATTACATTAAAAAACTCAATTAAAAAAATCTAAAGAACTTTATAATCTGTTACATAAAATATGATAAAGATAAATGTATGATTTATATATTAGGGTTTATGGATAAATAAGATATAATTATTATTTTTTAAATCTAAGGTTATAATAGGAATTTTAAAAAGGTATGGTAGTTTATTAAATAAGTTGCTTATAAAAAGCAACTCTCTACCTACTTTTAAAAACTGCTGATAAAATGAAGAAAATTATGAAATAAGCAACTTATTGAATTTCAACCACAATCCCAAACGGGCCCTTAATATAGTTAATCTTTTCATGCCCGTTGTGATAAGTGGTTTGTACGTTAGTCCACACATTGAAGTTTGAAAAATTTATAAAAATAACTTAAATTTTTTTGTAATTTTCACAATTGGCCCTCCAAAGTTTTTTCGATCATAATTAGCTAAATATAAGGTTTCTTTCCCAAATTATCCTTGTCTATCAAACCAAATGCAACTTTTCTTCTCTCTTTATCAAAGCAAACGCAGCCTTTCACTCTTGAATCGTCAACGGAAAACGACGACGACGAACGATAAAAGTGACATTCAATCAAATGCAACCGAATCCATCCGAATTCAACACCAATTTGACACGATTATAAAAAAGTGAAATAGAGTCAACATGATTTCGTGCGACAAAAGAGTTTAAGTGCGATTCTATGTTGGTGCGACAAGCGCCTGTCACACCAACTTTACGTAAAAAAAAATTATAATTTGGTGCGACAGGCTGCCTGCTGCACTAAGTTCACATTAAAAAAAAATTGTAAGTTGGTGCGACAGGCTGCCTGTCGCACCTGATTAGGCGCGATGACACCCGATACCAAGCTCACGCCAACTTCAATCTTCACTCATTATCACCAACACAATAAGAAAATCACAACATAAAAGAAAAATAGAAAATAGAACATGCTTCAAAATCTAGGGTTTTTGAACTAATCTTTGATTTCAGATTCTCACCGAAATTTTGGTAATGTCGGCTGTTGAGGATGGACTCCGGGAAGCCACCGGCTATGAGTGACCATCTTGGGAGAGAAATCGTTGGTTAGAGAGAGAGAGGAAGTTTGGTGAGAATGAGAGGGGTATTTTCAGCACTTGAGAGGATTTTTGGCTAATATTAATAGGAAAAAGTTTGGAGGGTTAAATGTGAAAATTACAAAAGTTTTTATGTTATTTTTGTAAATTTCCCCTGAAGTTTGCGGCTCGAACCCGGGTCACGCCATATTTGTTTCCCCAACCACTTTCTCAGCAATACGCTGTCGTTTTCAAAATAGCCAAAGCCAACTTATCCATACCCTCGCAAATAATTAAATAAAGCTACGCGGCAAACTGGGCCCCGTCCGAAATTCCATCCTAAATTACCGCCGTTACTTCCACGTGATCACAACGAACGTTTCCTCAACCGCCAACATCACCCAACCAATCGAATTTCCCGTTCGCATCACTTCCTCTCTTTTGATTGGTCCAAATCTGCCACGTCACCCATCCTAGAATCTCCACCAGTCATCCAGAAGTAGTAGAGAAGCCCCTTCCTATTTTTAATAACAAACGATCGTCTCTTTGTTGTCATAAAATAATCGGTCCCGAAAGACATCCGATTTTCGTCTCACCCGTACAAGTTTTCTTCTCCGATACGCTCCGGTTCTCCGTCGGAAAAAATGATTTTCAGACCATCAGTTGGTTTCTTGACCTCGTTTTTGGTGTTATTTACGGTATTTTCCTCGTCAAAGGCCTTGGTTTCAACTTCTAATCACCCGAACCCGAAAGCCATCTCGGTAAGCAATTAACTAACGGATTAGTATCTTTATCTCATTAAAAATCATAAATTTAGAGCGTGCTACTGAGCTTTTAGAAATTGAAGTAGGTTTTTGGTAAATTTTGTAAATTGAAAGTTGTTTTCGAGATGAATTTTGTTTAATTTCTTATTAGTTTTGAGAATAGATTAAAAAAAAGTTAATGAAAATAACGAGATTCTCTCCTTTATTCTTTTTTATAAAGGAATCAAAGTTGCGATTTTTTTTTTAATAATTCTGTTTTGTAAAATTAGGATTTGAAGGATGCAATTGTGAAAGGACTAGGTTTTCAAGCGGAGGATTTTAAGGTATCTGGGTTTGATCTGCGGGATGCCTTGGTGGGCCATTCAGTGGCATACGAATTTGATCTAGAAGTTGATAAGATGGTGATGCCTTTTAAGCTTTTAGAGGATGTGAATCGGTGGGAGTATGTGGATTTGCCGATATTTAGAGTTGAAGAGCCTGGAGGTCAAAATTGGTTGGTGGAGAAAAGGAAGTTGGATGATGGGTTGCCTGTTTTGGCTCCGTTTCAGCTGGCTGGTCCCATGGAGCTCTGGATTCAGGATGCTAAGGACATGCGTATCTCCTTGCCGGTAATTGCTTGTTCAATATTGAATTTTATTATTATTATTTAGATTTGTTTTTATGGTGGTTCAGACCTTGCTGGATGATATTGAATCAGTCTGTGTAGTGTTTTATGAATATATCACAATTTGGTAGGTTAGTGACATAGACAATCACCATCAGTTTGTTTTAGCACTGAAATTATGTGATTTATAGATCAGCTTCTATATTCTTGAAAACCATATGTTGTATTTGAATAATTGGAAGAGCTGGAGCTGAAAGAATGGCTCTTGTAGAAAACTAGTTTTGGATCTGAATCTAGCGCTGATGCTTGTATAAGTTATCAAGCATGTAAATATGATGACCAAAGTGTTGAGTCCAGGATTTTGGTGTGTTCTTTTTATTATGTAACAGTTGTGCCTGGGTGCAATTGTTGGGAAGGTTGTTGTCTGGAATGTGTGAGATTGAGTTGATTTATGTTAATGAGAATATAGTATTAATCCTTCAAGCTAACTGTCCAGGTGCTTGTAATTTTTTTGCCTGTGGTTCATCAGAGTTTAACTTTGGAACTAATGGTGATTTTTTGGTTGCCTTAATGTTTGCAGCATGACGTGGATGCGGGAGTCTTGAAGAAGGTCGTTTTAGCAGATGGTGCAGTTGTCACTGTCAACGGTGCCAGATCAGTTAGCCTGCGCCACCCCATTGATCTTCCTCTTCCCTTGAATCAATCCAATAATGGGTTTGCTTCTGGTCTGCTAACACTGGCTGAACAACTTCGCCATGCTTCCCGTGCTCAAGGTGCCCCACTCCTCTCCCTTCGCATTGTTGGGCCTACCTCTCTTGCAGCCCCACCTGCATCCTCACCATCACCCAGTAACAAGCTGAAGCTTAAGCGTCTAGCACCTGGCCTCGTGGAATTATCCTCACGAGCAAAAACTGAAACCACGGATGCCCTTTCAACCATAGATCTTCAAGAAGGAGCCACTACCCTTCTGACTCCAAAACACTTCACCACAATGTGGCCCGTTGCTTCTGTCAATGGCTCAAACCATAACTTGCTTGGTTTTGAAACATTGCTATCTTCAGTTCTAGGTCCCAAGGCTAAACAGAAAGGTTCCTTCAAGTTGTTGAAGGCTGATGTGTCTGCGCAGACTTTTCTGAAGATTGGTTTTGGGGTTGAGAAGAAATTGAAAGAGGGAGATGGATTTGACTTGGAGGGTTTTCCTGAATGGAGGACTAAGCCTGAAACCGTGAAACTGCACTTTGAGGTGCTGGCGAAGGTTGACGGTGAGAAGGTCATACCAGAGAGAGTAGTGCAGGTCAACCCATTTGATGTGGAGGATACAGTTGCACCAAACGTGCTTCTTGGGAACAAGACCATGTCTCAAACCCCTATCATATACCCTCCTCAGAGCCCCTTTGACCTGTAAAATTTTTGGGGGCACATGGGGGCTTCTTCATTTTTTACCAAGTTACTGGAAGTAAATGTAAAGATAAAATCCCATTTTAGATATTCTGAAAATACCATGAGTTAGAAGAAATGCAATCTGTAAAAACCTAATTAATGAAAACAAAAACATTTTGTTCATCTACCATTTAGTGTTGTGATCTATAAATAACATGCGGATACCTCTCTGTGATAGCGTAAATTGCTTTCGGTGATGTTTTCTGGTTTAGAGTTGTTCGTTATCAAAATAATGCTCACTGCTCACAGAACGGATTATTGATTTTGTTTCTTAAATCACAAGCCCCTCAGTCTGTGTAATGCAGCGTCAAAGTGTAATTTGTTGGGTAGTGTATCTCTCACAAACATGTTAAGGTTTTGCTCCTCTGAAACGAAATGAGCTCATTCAAACTGCTTTACATGCCAATTCGTCGCTTGTTGGAAAAATACATTTTCCGACTGTTTCTGGGTACAACATTAAGGCTTGCTAATTACAGGAGACGGTGACTCAAGAGCGATAATAAACTTAACCGATGGAATTTTTCTTGGCATCGCTTCATTTCTTGCTGAAGGAGATGCCCTTTTGAATGCTTCCAGCTAACTCTTTCTTCGCTTTCTCCAAGCCAATCCTGGAAACAAAGATGCAACAAACAGAACAAACCACTGTTTCATAATTCGTACGCCCTTGTAACAAACTAGAAAAATTGTCATTGCTGATGTTTTTGCGCCTCAGTACCTCTCATATTCATTTAAAGGTCCAAGTTGGAAGATTTCTTCAGCTCCTTGGCGACCAAGCCGTACCTTGGATGCGAAGAAAGGGAGTTCCGTCACCTGTTATGAACAGGGCATTCCTTGATTATAAGCTTCAAGAATTTGGATTATAAGCTACAGGATCTATTTGCTTCTAAAAATTGCAGGAAAGAAAGTGCCAACTTTCGATGTGTCCTCTCTAGTAGTTTTGATAGCAGATGAATTTAATCGGAGATAGAACAATAAACTGAGCTGTACCAGCAACTGCATCGATAATTCTCTATTGGTTTTAACAATTAAGTAACTAAACCCCCTTTAATTTCTCTCGGGGATCGGGTCCAAGATATTTGTGGACAATTTGATTATTTCACTTGTGAAAACTCTATTTACAAATTTTACTTGTAATATTTCTTGAATTATCAAACAATATCAAATATGAAGAAATACAAAGCATGAATGTGGTTATATGGAGGCATTTAAGAATTTTGTGCTGTTAAAAAATGTTGATTACTAGCAACTCTATCCCAAAACGCGAAAAGTTTCGAGTAAGAATCGGTTTTTCTGACTAGTTACGTGGAGGCATTGCCCTTTGGATTGTTCAATTTTTGGTTCAGAGAAAATAATCAAGTGAGTGAAAAGTGTAAACAAAATTGAATGAACCGAACCAAATCGAAATAATTCAATGAAACCATTTGAAACAATGTTTTGAACCTTTTTCCATGAATAATGCTCAGAGCTACTAAAATAATTGAAATAAAAAGAATTAAAACTACAAAAACAGTGCTTAGTTGTTAGAGCTAATGGGTATATAAATAATAAAAAAAAAAGTGATATTTTGTAAAATTTCTCTCAGAAAATTCACTTCCTAGAAGAATTTTGAACAAATTTTACAAACCTGCGGGTATTTGGTGAGGAAAACATTAAAAAATGAAACAAAGTAAACAAAATGCGGGAAACCAAACTTTAGTTGAAAGGCTTAATAAAAATAAAACAAAATTATAAATTTTTATTAATAAAATTGCTAAAAGTACTGTATTTAAAAATGCATGATACAGAATTCAGTTTTTTTTTTTGGTATAGAGTTCCAATTTAGAGTTTATATATATATATATATTAAAAAAAGAACGGATTTAATTTGATTATTATTTTTCTTTACTATAAATAATAAAGTCTTTTAGTTAATTGGACATGGAGCTTAAAAGTTAATGAAAAGGGAAAATAAGCGTGCAAGACGAAGGTTTGAGCGAAGAACCTGAGAAGCTACGAATGCACATTCCACAACACCAGCATCTCCTCTCAGCCCACGGAGGCATGCATCCGCAAATTCAACCGCTGCATAAGCCTATACATTATAGATGCTTTATGATTAATTATTGAAAAACAAAAAAGATCATATAGTCATGAACAAATTAAAAGAGTTCATAGAATTGGCTGACCATTGAGAGTGTTGCAGAGCCAGCCCCAGCTTTTGCCTGCAAATGACATGAGCTTTCTTAACTCAGACTTGGACTTAACCAATGAATTGCTACAAAATGGCATCGAACAAGTTTGATGAAAACAGCATGCGTCTAATGCCCTAGCAATGAGAAATTTGATATCCCATCTCTGCATGTAATGTGAGAAACATATATCAGGGTGGCATTACCTCAACAACTTCTGTTCCACCATTTTGTATGCGGTTCGTCAGGTATTCAGCTTCTTCTTGAGTGAAGCTACAAGGAGGCTTAACCTGAGAAGAATTTCAAGTGCAATGATCGTTGAAATGCAGTTCATATTCCATAATAAAACAGTAATGCTATGGATCCCAGTATTGCAACTTATCTGTATCTACCACATCAAGTTAGTTAATGTTAGTTATTAGTATTTAACATGATGTGATAGTTACGGATAAGCTGTCACATTAGTTAAGACTCAAATACTAGGAAATTTAGCGTTATTAGGTATTGTAATGAAAAAGTATTTTAACATTCACTTAAAATTCTAGAAGACCTGTGATAAAAGTGGCAAAATTGTTACTCCAGCATGACCTCCAACAACAGGAACATCAACATCCCTAGGATCAAGTCCCAAAACTTCCGCCTGTAACATGATATGACAACATCATAAGAATGGGTTGACTTGATTCATCACAACAGAAATATAAGCTCACTTCAGTCGATGAATAAGGCCCGTACCACGAATGTGTTGGCTCTTACGACATCGAGCATTGTAACTCCCAAGAGTTTCTTTGGATCATAAGTACCAGCTTTCTTGAAAACCTCTGCGGCAATAGGAACTGTAGAGTTCACTGGATTACTGATCAAATTGACAATCGCATTGGGGCAACACTTTGCGATGCCTTCACAGAGTGTCCTGACAATTCCAGCATTGATATTGAAAAGATCATCCCTGGTCATTCCAGGCTTCCTCGGAACGCCGGCAGGGATAATGACAAGGTCCATCCCTGTGAGAGCATTCTCAAGCTGTGGCTGGCCTAGGAAACCCCGTACCTAAAAGCACGCAAGAAAAATGATCACCTTCTTGATTTGAGAACCCAACATGAACATAATGCAATGTGTTATGTTGTTACCACAGCGCCGGTGTCCATATGGCTAATATCAGCAGTGACACCAGGGGTATTGACAACATCATAGAGGTGAAGGACTGAGACCAGGGGGTTTATCTTCATTAGCATTGCAAGGGGTTGACCAATGCCTCCAGCAGCACCCAAGATGGCTACTTTGAATCCAGCTGCCCCGCCTTTTGCCCGGCATTTAGCTTGCCTCAAGCAAGAATTCTCCTCCATTTACCAGCACACAATCCACAGAGCACATCCAACAACTTCAGTAGTAATTAATTTGATCTCTAACGTCCACCAAAATTTATACACAATACAAATATTAACAGTAGACTCCATTCTCAATTTATTCAATTCCTGATATATATGAACTGACCCCAGACAAAGCAATTTTGGCTATAAAAAAAATTGGAGTTAATTACTCTTCTTATGAATTATTAATAATCTTATGGGTAGAGCGTTACTTCTACTTTGACATTGAAAAACACAGCAGTTAAAAGGTGATTAGCAATAGTTTTTATTTGGCAGCTAATATTTGTTGCCGTTACCCACTCATTTATATTTGACAGCAAGTGATTTTATTCTCTATTAAAAATACTACAACATCCCAATATGCTAAAACTAACATCCAGAGGTATTTATGAAATCACTCATTAATTTTTTCTTTGATGGCTTGAGCTTTGAGTACAGCAAGCAACTATCATATTTAAGCCACGATGCCACAATCCCAAACAAACTACTCTTGGTATATATGTGCACAAAAACAACAGCCATGACCCAGAAAACAACTAAACCATATGCAAAGAATGAGTCACCATATCATATGATAAAAGATTCATAAATAAAACACACTATTGAAGAACAATAATACATGTAAATACCTGGAGATTTGGAGGGTAAAGATGAGCAGAGATTCTAGCAATGCGCTGATTAGCCTCTGAGCTAAACTCCATTTTCTTTGTTGAAGTATGGTGGTGTGAATGTGATCAATAATGATACATGCAAAGAATGAATGGATTTAATTAGAATATAAACATGAAGCGATAAATAGGAATAATAAAATATAAGGAGATGAAAGCTAGAAGTTGACATAATTGCATGAAATTTTGTTTTTTTTTTTAATCAAATTTTTATAGTTTTCATTTTTTGTGTGGAAATCAACTTGCTATCTTGAGTCCTTATCTTATCTAAAATTCCTGTTAAGCTTGTAGGATTGTATGTGGCTCTCAATTTGGCTGCACAAAACAAAAAAAAAAAAAAATCGAAAACTGCTTTCACAAATCACAATCTTGGTTTTGTTCTTTACTCTTCAGGTCATCCGTAAGCCCGAGATGTCTGTTGTTTGTTACAGAGACGTGCATGGGACAAAATCGAAGATGGAATTAATCCATATAACTAAATGGTTTTTTAGCCCTTACATATCAATAAATTACTCAATTAATCAATCATTATATTTTTACTTAAAAGGCTAGGTCTCTATTATATATATACATATTTCCGTTAAAAAATTATTTAATTATCATCTATTCTTTACATGTTGCATGTCAAATTTATTCACATTTTAAATTGGACTTGGCTATGTTGCAACTATGGTACCGTGCCTCAGTTGCAACCAGTCATTAAATCCATTTAGATCCACTGTTACACCCCTCATCCAAGTGGATCCAATGGCTGGTTGCAACTGTGGCATGGTACTACAGTTGTAACATAGTGGGACCCTTTTAAATTATATAAGATAAAAATATTATTTCACTCTTGAAAAATAAAAAGTCAAAGATCATGACAGTAGATACAGAGCTGGTTTGAGTAATTTTTGAAATATGATCGGTAAATAGATAATTATAACAAATTGCAGGGACTGCAGAAGCAGTACTATGGTCGTGACGCTACCGCCCATACAGATGATGATGATCCAATGGAATCTTTTTGCTTGCCAAGTTTTTGATCGGGCCTTGCTCTTGGGCTACTTAAAATATGGTGCAACAATACTGATGGATCCAACTAAGGAAAGAGTGGCACATCAGTTTTTCTTTCTCAACTAGTAAAACGAACCAATCAAATTGTGCAAGGAGTCCAGAAACTTCAAATTAAGATGTAAAACGGCAGAAAGAAAGCTGAATGAATGGGCTCTAATTTTCTTAAATAGTTAAAGATGACAGGATTTTCATCAATCTTATATTTCATATGTAATTAAGTTTAGAATCTAATTTATTTTAAAAGTTCATGTCATGAGTTTCTATATCATTTAACAGGGGAAACCTGTAGTTGCATTCAGTCGTTGGATGCCAATAGACCCTATCAATCTAAGTACATCCAACGACTGGATGCAACTATAGCACGGTACCACAATTGCACCGTAGCCTGATCACATTTAATAATTTAATACAGACATTATTCAAAGACAATGCAATCTGTCCGAATCCTTGTGATAGAGACGGGTTATACAATTTAATTATAGCCAGTTGAAATTTTGTAACTCAGAAGAAGATCCGAGAAAATAGAAACTTCCTTTTAATCTTTTCAATTCATGGTGGTGGTTGTTTGCATTCAATTCATGGTTGTTGGGCCTGGGCCCAGAAGCAGGCACAACTTTGACTCTGGGTATTTGTATTCGTAAGGGTGCACTGAATGTTGAAAGGTCCAGGTTACCATGACCTCTTTTTGTCTTTGACTCCTGCACACTACTCATTAGTCATCTTTGGTCTGCTGAGAAAATAACAATAGTAGCAATTTGTCAGCATTCTATGCTAACCATTCTCATTTGCTAATTATTTGTCTAAATAAGTACTTTCCGTTTTTCTTCTTCTTCTTTTCCTTTATTCAAAAAGTACTTCTTAAAAAAAGTGCTTCTTAAATTATCTACAGAAAATGACTCATTACCCCTCATATATTTGTTGTCGACCTCTTGCTTTTTAAGTAAGTAGAATCCCAATAAATTAATAGTTTTGAGACCATAAAAAATCTATTATTAATTTATCAAATATTAACATACCAATAATTTAATAATTATTAATATATTAAGATAGCATCATGTTCATAATAAGAATTTCTATGAAGTATAGATGCAATTTAATTGGAGAATGTTGTAATTCTGTTAAGTTGTATGATACAGTTATAATTTAATCTTGATTGAGTGAATTAGTTACTTGATGGTTCTTGGATCATGATTATTCGGTAACTCTTCAGAGAAAACTTTTTGGAGGTAATATATTAAGTCTATCTCTCTCTTATTTCTTTTAACATAACACATAAAATACAACAATGACTTTTCATATGAAAGATGTGAAGAAAGTAATAATGACTAATCAAATGTATAAAACATTATGCTAGTTAACAGGAAAAAAAAATTATAAACATATCATAAGTATTTAGTTTCAAATTAGTTAATTATTAATTGGGTCCTATAGAAAAATAAGTTTTTTTTTAAAAAAAAACTATTATCTACTAAATCTGTTGAATTATTAATTTATCATATTGGCTCCAATTCACGACCGAAAAAAAATATTTTTTAATTAAAATTAACAATTTAACGAGACTCTACTATATTGGATAAAAATTAGTTTTCGATTGGTGTGTGCGTGTGTTTTTTTTTCTTTGGGCTTATTAGGAGACATCGAAAATATGGCCAAACATTATTTATAGAGATCTTTGCATTGGAGAGATCGATTTTATAACGTGTCCATTTTCAAAAAAACTAAAAGTTACCTTTAGAGCAAACTTAAAGATTTTGAACTAAATACTGTAATTATACAAAAACTTATTTTCAATTATCTAACAACCTTCTTTTACCTTACCAAAAGCATTTCCATGGATTCAAATCTATAAATTTGACAAATTTAATATTTGGGTTGAAAGACCTTCAATTCCCATTTCCAAATACCAATTAGAAGCGTGGTGGTTTTAGACTCAATGGAATTTGTTAATGTTATCATATTGAAATTTCTAGCTTCACCAAATCTTTCATAAGAAAGACCAGAATCTGATAAAATCTTATTTATTCCCTTTATTTTACATCCAGATGCCTTAGGTATAAGGTTATGTGATTTGATTCCCTCGAGCGATTGACTTAAAATTAATCTAATTAAAACCTACCAACATACATAATTTTCCTCCCATATGCATACTTTATTACAAAGCTCATAATTCTTTATTAATCTTCTAGAAGTTAGTTGCCTTCATGATACAACATTATTGCCGCCTTTATTAAGCCAAAACCCCAAATTATTATAGAATAATGTAGCTAAATTTTCAAATCATGGAGATTTCTAATCCAATCCCTTAATCTTAATCCTTTTGACGTAAGTGTCGATAAACTTTTTAATTAAAAACAAAGAATGTATCTCTTTCTAAAGATAAATACAAATCAAATAATACATATATATATTGCTCTTCTTTTAAGTTAGGCAAACATTATTTTCAATTAAAAATTTCTTTGTTTTTTTTTTAATTTTTTTTTTCAAAAAAGAATTGACAGCTACAAATTAAGAATTGAAAAATGAAATCTTTACTCTTAAACTTTGCCTCAATGAATAGTTAGAGCTCATAACTTAAAATATAACAACTAAATTCATACACGATCGCGGTCATATTTTTTTTATATTAATAAATTCAATATATTTGATAGAGATAAGGACATTCTAATAATTAATTTTGATAGCGGCAATGATATACATTTCACTAATGAATCCCACCTCGACAAAGAAATAATAATAATTATAGTCATAATTATTTTTTTTTAACCGAAGTGAAAGTGCCTAAATGTACATTTGTGAATTAATGAGGGGGCTTCCTGTTGTTTTATCTGAAATTACTACTGCTTTCTACTTCCTTCCAAGTGGCAGCCAAAGAGGGTTCAGTCAACCACGGCGGCCACCAGCCCCCCACTTCTTCAACACAAGACAGTCCATTTTCCCATGACCAGCGTCACAAATTTTGAACATTTAAATAAAAAGTAAACGACTTTATGTTTTATTCTACTCTATTATTTGCTAATGGTGAAATTTGAGTGCTTATGTTTGGAATCTTATAATTTTATAATCATAAGCATGTAAGAGCTGATAAAGTCAATGTAATATTTATATTATGGATTTGCATGCAACACATGGAAAGTGGTTAAAAAGGCCAAAAACTCATGCTCTTAATTTGGACTTAATTGCTTAAACTTCAAAATCTTGCCGCTTGAAAATTTTTCTGCAACCTTTGCGTAACACATTTTCTTTCTTTATAACATGTCCTTATCTCTCTGTCCATGTGAACAGACATGAAAATTCAAGCCAACCTCGTGCTGATGTTTTCAATTCTTTATCCTTCCATTTGAACAATCACAATAAACAAAATCAACAAAACTTATCACAATGCCTTCAGCTTTCTCACCGGCTAGCAGCATGTTTGCTCAAGTTTCCTCCAAATGGTCACTTTTAGTGGTTGTGTTTGTAGTGTTTCTAGTTCTAGTTTCACCTGCCAAATCGGATGAGCATCAGATACTGATGAACTTGAAATCTAAAATCGAAAAATCGGATACGGGGGTGTTCAGTTCATGGACAGAAGCAAATTCTGTATGCAAGTTTAATGGAATTGTTTGTGATTCTAATGGACTTGTTGCAGAAATCAATCTGCCTGAACAACAACTTCTTGGTGTTGTGCCTTTTGATTCGATATGCGGGCTTCAGGCATTGCAGAAGATTAATCTTGGTACGAATTTTTTGTATGGTACAATCACTGAAGGCTTGAAAAGCTGTACAAGATTACAAGTTCTTGACTTGGGGAACAATTCATTTTCCGGGGAAGTGCCTGACTTGTCTATGTTACATGAGTTGAATTTCTTGAATTTGAATAGCAGTGGAATTTCCGGGAAATTTCCATGGAAATCATTGGAAAATCTAACCAATTTGGAGTTTTTGAGCCTTGGCGACAACCCTTTTGATCCGAGTCCATTTCCTATGGAGGTGCTAAAGCTTGAGAAGTTGTATTGGCTTTATCTCACAAATTGTAGCGTCACGGGGCAGATTCCTGAGGACATTGGAAATCTTACTCAGCTTCAGAACCTTGAGCTTTCAGATAATGAATTGTCTGGTGAAATCCCGGCAGGAATTGTGAAGCTGAATAAACTATGGCAGCTTGAGCTTTACAACAATTCCTTGAGTGGGAAGCTACCTGTTGGGTTTGGCAATCTCACAAATCTTATGAACTTTGATGTGTCGCAGAATAGGCTTGAAGGTGACCTTTCAGAGCTGAGGTTCTTGAATCAACTTTCCTCATTGCATCTCTTTGAGAATCAGTTTTCAGGGGAGATTCCAGAGGAGTTTGGAGAATTCAAGCACCTGACAGAATTGTCTCTTTACACGAATAGGCTCACCGGTACACTTCCTCAGAAGCTTGGTTCTTGGGCCGATTTTAATTACGTTGATGTCTCGGAAAATTTGTTGACCGGTCCAATTCCCCCAGACATGTGCAAGACTGGCGCGATGACCGATCTTCTTGTACTGCAGAACAATTTCAATGGCACAGTCCCGGAAACCTATGCTAATTGTAAGTCTTTGATTCGTTTTCGTGTAAACAACAATTCAATTTCAGGTACAATTCCACCTGGAATATGGAGCTTGCCAAATCTTTCCATTATTGACCTGTCCACGAATCAATTTGAAGGTCCAGTGACAGATGATATTGGTAATGCCAAGTCTCTTGCACTGTTACTTTTAACTAACAATAGGTTTTCTGGTGAATTACCCTCTAAAATCTCAGAAGCTTCTTCATTAGTCTCAATTCAGTTGAGTTTAAATCAATTTTCTGGCCAAATCCCATTAGATATTGGCAAATTGAAGAAGCTTAGTAGCCTTTATTTACACGACAATATGTTTTCTGGTCCCTTACCTTACTCCATAGGCTCATGTGTTTCACTCACAGACATCAATTTTGCTCAAAACTCACTTTCCGGAAAAATTCCTGATAGTCTTGGATCATTACCCTCTTTGAACTCCTTGAATTTATCCAATAACAAATTTTCTGGTGAAATTCCAATCTCTTTGACATATCCAAAGCTAAGCCTTCTTGACCTGTCCAATAATCAATTGGCTGGTCCAATACCCGAGCCTTTAAATATTAAGGCCTTCATTGATAGCTTCACTGGGAATCCTGGCTTATGTAGCAAAACTGATGAATATTTTAAGTCATGCTCTTCAGGTTCGGGTAGATCCCATCATGTTTCAACATTTGTCTGGTGTCTTATAGCTGTAACAATGGTCCTGCTTGTGTTACTAGCTAGTTACTTTGTTGTGAAGCTAAAGCAGAACAATCTTAAACGTTCATTAAAGCAGAATTCTTGGGATATGAAATCATTTAGAGTACTAAGTTTCTCAGAGAAGGAAATTATTGATGCTGTCAAGCCAGAGAATTTGATAGGCAAAGGAGGGTCAGGAAACGTGTACAAAGTTGTACTTAACAGTGGCAAAGAACTTGCTGTGAAGCATATCTGGCCATCAAATTCTGGCTTCCAGGGGAACTACCGGAGCAGCACAGCCATGCTATCAAAAAGGAGTTCCCGATCATCAGAGTATGATGCTGAGGTGGCAACATTGAGTGCAGTGAGGCATGTGAATGTGGTAAAGCTGTACTGTAGCATCACAAGTGAAGACAGCAATCTGCTGGTTTATGAGTATCTGCCAAACGGAAGCTTATGGGACCGGCTGCACACGTGTCACAAGATCGAGATGGACTGGGTGGTGAGATATGCAATCGCTGTGGGGGCAGCAAAGGGATTAGAATACTTGCATCATGGTTTTGATAGGCCTGTTATACACCGTGATGTGAAGTCTAGTAACATTTTGCTGGATTTGGAGTGGAAGCCTAGGATTGCTGATTTTGGACTAGCAAAAATTGTCCAGGCTGGTGAGGCGGGGGATCAAACTCATGTCATTGCAGGAACTCATGGATACATAGCTCCCGGTAAGCTTTCCCTCAAAATTGTTTCATCTGTTTGTCAATGTTCAACTGATCAATATGCATGAATCTGATCAAATTCTTTATGTTCTTTGGTGAGTGCAGAGTATGCTTACACTTGCAAGATAAATGAGAAGAGTGATGTGTACAGTTTTGGAGTAGTGCTAATGGAGTTGGTCACAGGAAAAAGGCCAATAGTGCCAGAGTTTGGAGACAGCAAAGATATAGTGAATTGGGTATACAGCAAAATGGACAGCAGAGATAGCATGCTTACTGTTGTGGACCCAAACATCTCAGAGATTCTAAAGGAAGATGCTCTCAAAGTTTTGAGAATTGCAATTCACTGCACAAACAAACTCCCAGCTTTTAGACCATCAATGAGGGTTGTAGTCCAAATGCTAGAAGAAGCTGAGCCTTGTTCAGTCACCAACATTGTTGTTAAGAAAGTTGGAGAAAGTAGTCCAAGTTTTTCAAGGCACTACAACTCAACATAAATTTGAAGGGTGACTAAGTTGCTGAACTCTGCTTTTAGTAATTTTCAGGGTCTCAGCTCATAAGAGAGATGAATTGCTCCGCAATATAACTGCAATTCTACAAACTCCCAATCCCAAAAGCCAAATGGGTGTATTTTTCTTTCTATGTATCATATCTAGAAATTAAAAGACTAGAAACAGTGTCATGAGAAAAAAATTACTCTCTCTTTTGGCATTTTGTATTAGAGAACTTAGAATCGGTAACTATTGCAACATACATATTTGTTCTATTTAGACAAATTACCCATATTCCGTAAGATCAACGGCTACAATTTATTATTTATCTAACTAATAAATAAGATTATACTGGTTCTGTAAGGAACAGTTAGAATTAATATTCGCATGCAAAGACAAAGGCTAAACTACATACTTAATGCATAAAACAAATCTTAAAAACCAGGAAAAAAAAAAAAGGGCCTTTGAAATTTAATATATGCACATTAAGTACTACAAATAAATAAAACAAAGTTTATCAATATAAATAAATAAATAAAATGACGAGCAATGCAACTGATGATTTCTGATATGACCTTATTACTTTCAACATAACTTTAGCAGCATGTCCTGTTTTAATGTGATGACACGCAAAACAGTATGGTTTTATTAGGTTTTGTTTCAAATATCACCATCACTTCACGTACTTCCTCGCTTCCTCACACCTCCACTTTATCTCGTCTCAGGTTCCTCCCTTCATCCCATCAGAATTTCACTCTCGCAGGTCTCTCTCTCTCTCTCTCTCTCTCCCGCACTCCTCTTTAAATTATGCAAATTCTCGTCTGGGTTTGTTTTATACTTGTTTGTTTTTGCTAAAGACTTGATCTTTTTATAATTATTGCCAAAAGGCTGATCTTTTTCATTTTGTTTATGAGTTCACAGGTTTTAAGATTTATAATTGTAAAAATTTAACAAAATTATGTTTGTGGCCATTGATGTTGCAGGGAGGAAGGATTTAGTAATACGTGCACAAAATTTTGGGGTTAAGAGTGAGCCAAAGCTCATTGATATGATGGAATCAGGAAAGGAATTACCAGAATTGAATACGAATCTTTATCCTTATGTAGAGCCATACAGTACAGGCATTTTGAAGGTTTCTGATATTCACACAATCTACTGGGAGCAGTCTGGAAACCCTACCGGGCATGTGAGTAGTCATTTGTTTACTGGATTATTTATCCACTTTCTATGTTTTGCATTGTGTAATTTGAAATGCTGTAATTGGTTTGCTCTGCTCTATGGCATTTCAATGTTCCATGGAAGTTGAATTTGTTGTATTTATGTTGTGTTGGAGTCTGTCATTTGCTTCTTTAAGGGTCCTGAATGACAATGGAAGATTAAGAAGATAACACCTTTTTATTCAGTTTTGGTGATAATGGTGACCTTCCAATTGCATCACTTGTTTATAGATTGTTACTTAATACATGATGAACGGTAGTGATATGATATCTATATGGACATCTGTCCATCACCTAGTACTTGATGAGATTATCTATGCTTCGCAATGTTTTGTGTTCTTAGGACAGTGCTTTATTGCTGAAAAACTTATGTTGGTTATTATTTTTTTGTGAACCTGTCTTGCAGCCTGTTGTGTTTCTTCATGGAGGTCCAGGAGGAGGCACTACACCAAGTAATCGAAGATTCTTTGATCCCGATTTTTACCGTATCATTTTATTTGATCAGGTTACTCTTTTAACTTTTATAGAACATTATCGGCTATAATTTACCTCTCTAAACCAGCACACATTGTTTTGCCCAGCGAGGTGCAGGAAAAAGTACCCCTCATGCTTGCTTGGATCAAAACACCACATGGGATCTCATTGATGACATTGAAAAGTTGAGACAACACCTAGAAATTCCAGAATGGCAGGTCTAGTTTCACTTTTGGCTCTTTACAAAGAAACAAACTTTCATGTTCAATTTCATGCTTTTGGTGGATCTAATTTCTTCATCTTTGTGATTGTGCAGGTATTTGGTGGATCATGGGGAAGCACACTTGCTCTTGCATACAGCCTGGCACACCCCGACAAGGTATGTAATTTGCATGATTTGCCGTTTTGTTTTGGGTTGGAACTCTCAGTCTTGAATTCAGATGCCTTTAATTCAGTAAATTTTTGCCAAGGATAACTGATTGATTTTTGATAGTTTTCTCTGCAATATTTAAGGTTACTGGCTTGGTCCTCAGGGGGATCTTTCTTTTGCGAAAGAAAGAGATTGATTGGTTTTATGAGGGTGGTGCTGCTGCTATATACCCTGATGGTATGTTAAATAAAATTTCCTTTTGCTGATGAAACCTCAAGAGAAATTTTGAAGCATTTTGATGATTTTGGGTTACATTTCCATGTACAGCATGGGAGTCATTCAGAGACCTCATTCCAGAAAATGAAAGAAGTTGTTTTGTTGATGCCTACAGCAAGAGGCTAAACTCTGATGACAAGGAGACACAAGTAAGGATTCTATCTTCTGTGTTTAGTTATGTAACTCTTTTCTTTATGTCCTTATTGATTCAATTATTTTCTTTTATCATTTGGGGAAGTAAATAAAGAACAGCTGCTTCTTGCGTAGCAATTCATGTTGAATGGGTTTTCTTCAAATGATCGTGTGGTTTACTTTCAACATGTATTTGTACAGGAAAAAGCTTGCCATTTCCTTTTGCTTGATTGATTGTAATTTTGCTTTTGAACATATTGGATGAACAAAATTGTAGACTTTCCATAACTCTATCATCATTTCGTAGTATGCAGCTGCAAGAGCATGGACCAAATGGGAGATGATGACTGCCCATCTTCTTCCAAATGAAGAAAACATCAAGAGAGGGGAGGATGACATTTTTTCATTGGTAACTTGAGGAGTACAAAGCATAATAGTTTTTAAAAATTTTCAGTTAATTGAAAATCTGGATGCTCTATATGACAATAGCTAAAAATCAAAAAGCAAACTTCTGATGTTTTTACTTTGTAAGGCATAAACTGAGTTGCCTAACAGAAATTAAGATTTTTTCTTCATGCCTTAATCTTCTTATGTGACAGCAAAATAATCAAAATAATATTCCAGATCTATTGTATTAGTTTCTAATTAGGTGTCTTCTGAGTTCTGGATACTAAAGATGTGTAGCACTTGTCAATTCATGATTCACTTGTTTTGCTCAATTCAGGCATTTGCAAGGATTGAAAATCATTATTTTTTGAACAAAGGCTTCTTCCCTTCGGATTCATTCCTGTTGGATAACATTGATAATATAAGGCACATTAACGCTACAATCGTACAGGTATTTGTCACCTTGATCACCCATTTAATTCGAACATGCTTGCTCTCTCTCTCTATTGTGGCGCATCTTCCGAAGCAAATGTAGGATACTTTACAGTTCTTCAAGAATTATGAATGTACGGAAATTCAATATAACTTCATCCGAAAGTTATAAACCAATATGTTTGCACTAGAAAGAAATATAAAGCATGATAGATTTTAGGAAAATGCAGATCACATATAGCACAAGGTTTGCCTCTTGAGGGTTCTGTTAGAATCTGTCTGATAATATTGAATATCTTTAACAGGGAAGGTATGATGTTTGTTGCCCTATGATGTCGGCTTGGGATCTTCACAAGGCATGGCCAGAAGCAGATTTTAAGGTTTGTAATTTCTGCCAGTCTATTGCTTGCTTAATATTAATATCCCTTTCATTTGAATAAAACTGTTCTTATTTAACAAATAGTGAAATATTCTCAACTTCTTTTCCCAGTTTGGCTAATTAGTTTGTTTCACTGCTTTTGACAGGTAGTAGCAGATGCTGGACATTCAGCTAATGAACCAGGAATAGCTGCAGAACTTGTGGCTGCAAATGAGAAGCTGAAAAACCTTATCAAGAATGGACGTTGAAAAAGAGATGCAGCATGTCCTTAAGATCAATGACTACAATCAAAGATACACTGCACATTCTCGATGATGTGCCTTGACATTTACAAGAAACTATGGGTCATTTTAAGCTAGTTGAATGGAATGCAATTCTTGTAAAACTGTTGAATGTGTGTATTTTACGTGTACAATTCTCCACGGCGGTTTCATGATTGAGACACTGCCTGGGCAATAAGCAAAATCCCTTAATCATACAAGCTTACAAGACAGATTTGAAGAGTAAGTTGCCGTGGATTGGTAATACAGAAAACCTTGTCGAAGTGTAAAAAATTTG
The DNA here is from genome assembly GCF_000493195.1 of Citrus x clementina. Lineage (NCBI taxonomy): Eukaryota > Viridiplantae > Streptophyta > Magnoliopsida > Sapindales > Rutaceae > Citrus > Citrus x clementina. Next base: position 1,416,448 of record NW_006262022.1, read on the forward strand.
AAGTTTTTATAAATTTGTTAATACGTCTTTGTCTATTTTCCGAATTTACCATTTGTATTTTGGTTGGTAAAATCAAATTTCATGCAGTGAATGAAATTTATCATTTAAGTATACTACCAAGCAAGTCGAAGTCATACCCACTGAGGAAGAAGTTTTGAGTTTTATGCTTACTTTGCAGGTTTGATTTTCATTAATTATTTGAAAACAGATCCAGACCTTTTTGGTTCTTGATATTGGGACTAAGGCATTGAGTTGATCTAGGAGGTTCCAATATTTAAGTTTCAAGCAATAAAAAGCGGAAAAATTAAAGGATGGCAGCAAGACTCAAAATGGGAGAGGAAAATAGTAATACAAACATATTACTTATCTTTTAATATAGGTAAAAAGAATAAATTACAAATCGTCAGTGTATGCCAAATGTTACACATTACAGACAATTGCTTTAAGGAACTTATGTTTTCCCTTGAAGCTGAAGAATAAGTGTAAGAAAACGAAGAGCTGCTGGACAACTCAATTGTAATTCAATGAAAAAGTTGAACAAGAACAAGGACATACCATACAAGTAAAAGACCTAAGCCGCTCTCTTAGTGCAGCTCTTTGGCGCATGAACGCTGTGAAAGTGTGGCTCCTTTGGAATGGTTGCCGGTTTTCGTCCCATAAAGGATGGCCTAGTCGCAAATGAAGCAGAAGCTTTGGTTACTGGGGAAGCACCCTTCTTTATTGGTTTTGTTGTTGCCTCGGTTCTTAAGATTGTAGGAGATGACTCCTTTATCATACGAAGTCGACTGGGTGTTGTGGGAGCGAGTGTTTTCTTCTTGCTTGGCTCTATCCTACAAGAATGAACTGGTTACAGTTAGCCTCACAATTCTTACATTACTTGTCCACTGATGTTTCTCAAAGAATATACAAATGCTCACCCTCGAGTTCTTGCTATCTGTTTCATACATAGTGATTTGGTTCTTTTCAAGCTTTCCTGAGACTTTTTAGCTGCTTTATCCTGGCTGAACTCCTGCCGTGAAGCTGCAAGATTGGATTTCCGGCGCTTAGAAACAGTAATTCTATGTGGAGTTATAGATTCTTTTCGTTCTGCTGCTGCTTTTGAAGTTCGCGGACAAGAATTTCCCCTTCTTTGCTGCAAAGTTAGATTGCCACAGAGAATTTCAGCCAACTATCTCAATATGCAACCGCGAGAAAGTAAAAATCAAGCTGAGATAAGGGCATTAACTTACTGGTTGAGTTTTTCTTGTTCTTCTGACTGGTCCCTTTTCACTACCTGCACGAGCATCACTGGCACTTTCATTTTGTTCAAGGGCCTTTTCATTTCTCTGTAGTTAGAGACAATACATCAGTCTAAAACTTGACTGATCTCATAATGGAAAAAATAATAATATTCTCAATTCCAAATGTTTACTTGGACTGCACTCTGATGTATTGTCTTTGTTGTGGTTTCCTTTCCAGGTTCAAGATGATGCAGTTTCTTCTCCAAGTTTGCCTCCTTAAGAATTTGTCTCTCCTACACGAAGCAGAAACATTATCAGATACTACTGAAAATTTCCAGTCTTCCAAATTTGGCCGGCCAAAATAATTCTGCATATTTACATCAGTTCTTAGCCGAAAAGGTTTTGGATTTGTGAGCTTAGGTTTTCCGTAGTTCACTCCGGCACAGTTGACAGCAGGGGTGGAGTTTCCTTTAGATGTCTTAGTCAGTACTTTAGTAACCTGCATAATTTCTAAATGCTTCAGAAACTGTAACGCAGATATGAATAGATATTTGAAAAACAACTATGATATTCTAGTAAAGGACTCACGGTTTGACTGCCCTTAGAAGTTTCATGTTTGCCCAGCATTTTCTTCTTGACCATATGGCCGGTGTTGGGATTCAATTTTCTGCAATCATTTGACATAAAATTCATCATTAATTGTCAGAAACTTACTTACCAAGTTACAAACATTCGAAATTAGAAAGAGTTGCTCACCTGTTATCATTGGAAGCTGAAGCATTTTCCTTATCGTCATTATTAATAACTTCACCCTCATTCTCCTTGTCATCAGAGACTGAAGCATTTTCATTTTGATCAGTCTCAATAGCACTGGGAACAGTTCCCTTCGCTGGACTTGATTTAACTTGCTCCTGAATATCACCTCTTTCACTGGTGATGTTGCCCTCTCCATTTTGATCTTCAGTAAGGGAAACATTGCCGTTTCCTGTATTCTTCTCCTTACAGTTTTCAAGCGAGGTTCCCTCACTTCTTGAGGGGTCTGACATAGCTTCACTTTTATTCTCACCCAATGGAAGTTCCGAGGTCTTTTGAGTTCCCCAACACTCCTTGTGTTCATTTCCGCTCTCTCCCTCAGAAGTACCTGATATAGAGCACTTCGCAAGAGAACCATTTGAGGGGTCTGACATAGCTTCACTTTTATTCTCACCCAATGGAAGTTCCGAGGTCTTTTGAGTTCCCCAACACTCCTTGTGTTCATTTCCGTTCTCTCCCTCAGAAGTACCTGATATAGAGCACTTCGCAAGAGAACCATTTCTTGATTTCTGTTCAATCTCCATATCACTGGAATCATTTTCACTATCTTCGTAAGGAGTAGGAACACAATGCGTCTGTACCTCCTCCTTATCTCCATTCTTTTTCTTCAGATGTGTCGAAAATTTCGCTTCCTTAACCTGACAATTTTTAGGATGCAAAGAATCATAGACCCGACTTTTAACCTCTCGACCCCTAAATCTTTTTCTTGAAGAATCTACCGGCACCGGTTTATTGCTGCCCAATGCATCTTTCTTCCCACTTGCGATTTCAAGCTTCTTCATCCCAGCACATAATCTTCTCACACTCAATTCTGTAGATTTGCTCAAGTTCATCCTCACAGTCTTCTTCGGTGAGTGAAAAACCAAAGCCTTAGCCACCCTTCTATTCTTTGGCACAGCAAGGGCTGGTGGTTTCGGGTTTCTAACACTTCGAAATGCACCCAAATTCGAGAGGCGCTTCTTGTTATGCGGCGTAGTCAGAGCCTTAGCTGCAAGAACAGATGATTGCTTCTCCTTCTTCTTTGGGGTTTCACACTGCTTAAAAAGAGGCCTTCCTTTCACTTTCCCGTCAACCATCTTTTGAGAAATTGAAGAAACCAAAGCCAATCTAGACTTTGAAGTTTTTGCTGGAACTGTAAGTGGGCATTTCATTTTTGCACTACCAAAATTAAATGAACAACAATAAATCTAAGTCAGTAAATAAATCTTGTTGCTAAGGCCTAACAAAAGTTCATCATAAAATCCTTGAAATATTTACCTTGGATCTTTCCCATAGAGTGCTTTTCGTAGCCTTACATTTGGACTCCTTGCTGCCATTACCTGTTGTGTAAGTAAAGATCCATTACTCTCATTCTCAATTGTAATTCAAAAAATAAAAAAAACTAACCCGAAGAACAAAATTCTTGTAGATAACTTCAGAATCCATCTCCTCTTCATGCTTCTGATCACACCCTATGGTCACAGTGAAGCGAACTTTAGAGAAATTTTAATTCAGTTGCAAGTTCAAGCAGTAAAAAGTGAAATTACTTCGTTTTATAGAAACAGAGCTTTTAAAAAAAGATTAAGTCCACACTTTCTTAAAATGGAGACCACGACGAACTCTCGTGGAGAGAATTAATGTATATAAGTAACTAAATTATCCAATGAATTGCATAACTGATGCAATCAAGTTCACAAAAATAAGAAAAAAAAAATCAACAGTCAGAAAGAGAATATGAGAAGACGGACCGACGCGGAGGCAGAACCAGTAACGGTCGTCATTGTCCGGGCGGTAGTGATCGGGTGCGGTGAGGTCGACGAACTTGGGCGCTTCGATCTTCTCGTAGAAGTCATCTCCGCCGTCGGTCTGAGTCTCATCCATTTTAGTTGTGAGTCTAAGGAGCGGAGCGTGTAGTGTGTGTGTGGTTTTTGCTCTGCTATGGGGATGATGAAGTTGAATTGAAGGGGGGAGGTGGCCGAGGGAGATTTTTAAATCTGCAGAAGTAGCCGTTAGAGCGAAAGGTGTTGTTCGGGCATTATTTAATATTTTAATTTATTTTACTGTCAGAAAAATTGCAAAGGCACCTTACCATTGGGGTCTTTTCATAAATTTGATGTTTTTACGAGGCCAAATTCGAAATCATTTGTTTTTGCATTATTTTTATGAGCGATGATAAAACCACAAACTTTTACACAAACTTATCTTATACAAATTGATGTGTCATTAATTCATTGGTTGAATAAAAATATAAAATAATATAAATAAATGTTAAAAATATTTAATTCAACTAATTTTATCATGTCAATTTATATTTTTGTACAAAAATTTGTGACTATAATATTACTCTTATTTTTATTATGTGCATCTTCATATCCTCCTTGATGTTAGCAAGTGGTATTACTCCTCTAATAATTACAAAATATAATTAATTGCACATAATTATGTTCCTTGTAAGAAAAATGTTGAAGTTGTAAAATTTAAATAAATAGGTCGTATAGATTACAAAGTACTTACGGAGTGAGTAATTAATTAATTTATTAAAATATTATTTTCTCTCTCTATATTTTAAGTTTAAAGTCTAATTTACGTAAATTTTAAAATTTTCACCAATTTATTTTGGTACATTTTAATTTTAAAAAATTAATTAATTTATATTCCTCAATAGTTTTTTTTTCCCCGTAAATTTTAGACATTGTTTTTTTTTTGAATTGATCGAATATATACCTAAATCATCCATAAAAGTTACTAAACACAATAATATAAATTAAATTTGCATTTTGATCTGAGCTAATTACATAATCACAAAATTACCCCAAGTCGAGAAAAATAAAATGTCGTTAAAAATTAGTTGACAAAAATACCCCGACATAACTGGCACAAATCACTGTCAAACCCTCGATGTGACATAATGAGCCCTAATCTTTCGTCAGAATACCGAATGTAGAACTCGGTTTCCTCTCTCAACTCTCAAGAACAAATGGGCTCTCAAGGTTTCGATTCCTGCTCTATCAAGCACTGATTTTTATCGCTTGCTTCGAAGTTTTAAGGTCAGTGTACTATTTACATATAAGCATATTCTCATATTTGTTGTCTTCTTGTAAAAATTTAAATTATCTTGTTTCTGGGTTTCATGTTTTGTTGAGTTTTGGATATAATAAAAAAAAGTTTCATTTTTATGCAATGAATAATGAAAATTTTCCATTTCAGCCTTTCAGATTTGGTTTTGGAACTTATTTGAAATAAATTTGTGATCAAAATTTAGTTATTTGTTGGCTGGTATCGAAATGCAAAGCTAGTGAATGAAGTAAATCATAGCAATTTTTAGCAACCCGTAAAGAAATGAAAAAATATATATCCCCAGTAAGCCTTTCTTGGGTATATTTGTATTTTACTATGGATTTCTATAGTGCCGGTTTAACTAAGAATGTATTTTCAATTTTATCTTCTTGGTTATTCTGATCAAGTAGTTCTCATTTGGTGAATCTTTTGTTTCTGCCTTGATTGAAAGAAGTGTTTTCATCTGTGTGACTTTGTATGCTATTGTTTTGGCTTCTCGCAGCCTTCTTTGGATGTTCATTTTGAATGAAGTTGTACATAGACTCCATCGTGGTTTTCTTCCCAAAGATTCTGTGAACTCAGGTAGCAGCATGTTGATCAAATGAATGGTATATTAAGGAGATGGATTTCTGATTTTGTGTAAGCTATCTGCATGCATGGAGGAGGACCATAATTTTGTAGTTGGGCAAGAATTCCCTGATGTCAAGGCTTTCAGGAATGCAATTAAAGAAGCTGCCATTGCACAGCACTTTGAGCTTCGTATTATAAAAAGTGACTTGATTCGCTACTTTGCTAAGTGTGCAACTGAAGGTTGTCCATGGCGCATTCGTGCGGTCAAGCTTCCTAATGCCCCGACTTTTACTATAAGAAGTCTGGAAGGGACACACACTTGTGGGAAGAATGCACAAATCGGGCACCATCAAGCTTCTGTTGATTGGATTGTAAGTTTTATTGAGGAAAAACTGCGAGATAATATTAATTATAAGCCGAAAGATATATTGCAAGACATTCACAAACATTATGGGATCATAATACCATATAAGCAAGCTTGGCGTGCAAAGGAAAGGGGGCTTGCAGCAATTTATGGCTCTTCTGAAGAAGGGTATTGCCTGCTTCCATCATACTGTGAGCAAATAAAGAGAACTAACCCCGGAAGTATAGCAGAGGTTTTCACTACCGGTGCAGATAATCGGTTCCAGCGGCTCTTTGTTTCTTTTAATGCATCCATATATGGTTTTCTGAATGGTTGCTTACCCATTGTCAGCATTGGTGGAATCCAACTGAAAAGCAAATACCTTGGTACTTTACTTTCAGCCACTTCTTTTGATGCTGATGGTGGGTTGTTTCCAATTGCATTTGGTGTCATCGATGTAGAAAATGATGAAAGTTGGATGTGGTTCTTGTCGGAGTTTCATAAAGCCTTAGAGATACATGCTGAGAGTATGCCACAGCTCACCTTTATATCAGATGGACAGAAAGGCATTGCAGATGCGGTAAGGAGAAAGTTTCCTAATTCTTCTCTAGCTTTTTGTATGCGCCACTTGAGTGAAAGTATTGGCAAGGAGTTTAAGAACTCAAGGCTCACCCATCTTCTTTGGAAAGTTGCATATGCTACCACTACCATGGCTTTTAAAGAAAGAATGGGTGAAATAGAGGATGTTTCTTCTGAAGCTGCAAAATGGATACAACAATATCCTCCTTCTCACTGGGCATTAGTGCATTTTGAAGGGACACGATATGGTCATCTCTCTTCAAACATTGAGGAATTTAATAGATGGATTCTAGAAGCTCGTGAGTTACCCATTATCCAGGTGATTGAACAAATTCACTGTAAACTGATGGCTGAATTTGAGGCCCGGCGTTTGAAAAGCAGCTCTTGGTTTTCTGTACTTGCCCCATCTGCCGAGAAGCGTATGATTGAAGCCATCAATCATGCATCTATGTATCAAGTCCTTAGATCAGATGAAGTAGAATTTGAAGTTCTGTCAGCTGAGAGATCAGACATTGTGAATATTGGGACACATTGTTGCTCCTGCCGTGACTGGCAGCTTTATGGAATACCTTGTTCTCATGCTGTTGCTGCACTCATCTCATGTCGAAAAGATGTGTATGCCTTTGCTGAGAAGTGTTTTACTGTTGCTAGTTACCGTCAAACATATGCAGAAGAGATACATCCCATCCCTGGAAGAATTGAATGGAGAAAGACGGGTGAGGGTATCGATGATGAAATTCAAGTTGTGCGACCACCCAAGTTCCGCCGACCACCAGGACGCCCTGAAAAGAAACGAATTTGTCTAGAGGATCTTAATCGTGAAAAACATACAGTGCATTGTAGTCGGTGTAACCAAACTGGGCATTACAAGACAACATGCAAGGCCGAGATTATGAAGAGTATTGAACAGTTTTAGGTAACTAACATATACTTTGTAGATTATTTGAACATTGCAGTTTTTTTGTCAACGAGAATAGTCTTACCAGTGCTATGTTTAGGGCATACTTGTTGTAAAATTGGAATTATTGACTATATTAGAATGTATGTCTTTAGTCATATAGAACAGTTGGGCAATGGTAGATGTTATGTTTACACTTTTAAGTTTGGAAATGCGTAGCTAGTATTTTATGTTGTTGTATCATTTACTCAGTAGCTTGTACTATGGCTTTCGTGTACTCAGCTTATGCAGTACCCTAGTTTACGAACAAGGATTTCTCAGCCTACGTGACTTGTTTACCTTTGTTGAGACATTGCTGATCGTATTAGCCATTGTAGTTCCGTTTTCTGTTCTTCTGTTGATTCACTCCAATCGCCAGTTGCAGCCATTACCATATGCACTGTCTCCTGGGATTTGGGATTTTGTGATCTGGAGATGGCGCTTTCTGTTAGATTCAACATACTATGCATCTTTGTGACTCAATTAATGGAAAATGGACTAGCTTGCATGGAATAGGGCAGCTTGAAGATTGGAGGGATGGATTTTAAAAAGAAATAAATAAAAACGCATAGTTATTGTCCAGCACCTTTAATTCTAGGAAAATTGCTAACCAAGCAACTCATTTATTTTATACTAACAGGGCATAAGCAAATGAAATTTACACCATCGTGTTATAACTTGCAACGCCCTGCCTCTATGAGCAATTCCATCTCCTGATATCAACCCTCTCTAGGATTGCCATTACAAGTTATCCTAAGTGCAGACTGGAGGGGCTCAAAATGCCCAGACTAGAAACTTCTCAAGACTACAAATAAGATTCTTAACAATTTGTTACAAAATTTAAGGGAAACAACATTTGCAGCAAGGAGCCAAGAAGGGAAAGCTTGAACTCAACAATCACTATCAATTTTAGCATCTTGTCAAGCATTTAAATTGTCTAGTGCCAAAACTGATGGGAACAAGGAGCAGTTTGGCATTTAATATTAGGTCCAAAAATGTGGAGGAATCAGCTAGATGCAGCAATCACTTGTATAGATGCTTGAATCTTTTGCAGGCTTCTAAAACATTCCCTCTGTGGCCAAAGGCGCTAACCCTGATGAAGCCTTCACCACCAGGTCCAAAGCCACTACCAGGCGTAGTAACCACGTGAGTCTTCTCGAGAATCTCACTGAACACATCCCATGAGCTCCGGCCAGGGAACTGCACCCACACATATGGTGCATTCTTCCCGCCATATACTTTAAAGCCAAGCGAATTGAAGGTCTCCACTATGATATCAGTATTTTCTTTATAGAAACCAATCACCTCATGCACAGCCTGCAAGTTTTTCAAATGCATAAATTTCAAGTGCTGAAATTCACTATGACATACTGTACGGATGCGAGGTCCTTGAAGAAAGGAAAAGAAATAAATTTTCCACATCACTTTTTTAGTTGCTTTCACGACATTTACCAATTGCTCCAAGAAACTGAATTATACTCACCTTGAAGCCTTCAGGTGAAAGGCAGGCCAAACCACCAGCTTGGGAGATATTGGATGCACCATTAAAGCAAGTACAAACAATTCGGTTGAAGTCCTTTGCGACAGGAAATCCATCTGAAAACAGAAGTTCCTTTGGGATCACAGTCCAACCAAGACGAACTCCAGTGAACCCAGCATACTTGCTAAATGATGATGTCTCAATTGCAACCTGCAGTACCAACTTTGAAACTTATACATTGGACAAGAATAGTAATTAAATCAATTTGGATGGAGATGCATGATAGATAGCATTTTAAGATTATTCGACCAAGCTGAATTCTAAGACAGACTGTAAAACTCATTCTCATTGTAACAATGTAAAAATCTTGCTGAATTAACCAAGGAAGTGGATACAAATGATAGCAGAAAGAACATTAGACGAATGCAGCTGCAACAGAACAAGTAAATGATCAACTCTAGAATTACCTCTTTGGCTCCAGGAATTTCAAAGATGGAACGTGGATTATCGTCCGACATATACAAGGCATATGCAGAATCATACACTATGATTGACCCATTGTCCTTCGCAAACTGAACCAATTGGGTTAGTTGTTCCCGTGTTGCAGCAGCACCAGTAGGGTTATTTGGTGAGCAAAAAAAAATGATATCTGTTCGAGCAACAGTTGATAAATCAGGAAAAAAACCATTCTCTGCAGTACACCTCATGTATTCAATCTTTCCATACTTCTCAACATCCTTTTGAAACTCTCCAGTTTGGCCCATAATGACACTCGAGTCTACATAAGCCTGGATATTAAAAAAGGAAGCTCCAACATTGTCACAATCTCATTAGAACTAACACAAAAATGTCATTGTTGAGAGCGACATAAATATTTCCTTTCCCCCTCTTCTTTATCTTTCTTTATACTTTCACCCAGTGCAATTGGAGAAAGGCACCGTACACAAGTTTGTGTACAATTACGACACCATTTTATCCATCACAATGCAAGTAGATGACACACCAATCCAACAAAGATGTTTGTTTGGGTCACTTATGTTATGTTCCGGAAAGTGCCTGATACATTTATAGTAAGTAAATGATATCGTGAGGGCTTAGGCAATCCTGCCAAAATTACACTTATCTAAATTTTCATACCCTCTAAAACTCAAGTTAACCAAAGGGAGCACAATAAAGGAAGCCAACTAATCTTGAACTTTTTTATTTATTTATTTTTTTTCCAAAGGAAAATATTGCATCACTTGACAGCATGGAAAACTTAACATGGTCAACTACCCAACTGGGATCCTGAAGCAGACCTAGACAGGTAGGAGGGGAGGAGATGGGATCAAATATGTAAGAAGTTTATTAAGCCATGAATATTCCCAAAACCTTTCAATAGGCTAAAGTTCTACAAACTGAATAAAACCATAATGTATTGAGACCAACTCAATCTTATCACTCAATTATAAAAAATGTAGACACAGTGAAATGAAAAAGGCAACACATTAATGCAACAAAAGAGGAATTCAATTACCAATTCTTTAGAAGTAGAAGAACAAAAAGAAAGAAAGAAAGAAATAAAAAGAAAAAAAAATTATTACCGGGTATGATGGATCTTGAACTGCCATAGTAACATTAGAACCAAAAACAATCTGCCACAAAGTGAAGGCAAAGACAACTTTATTTGTTTTTGAATTAAATCAATCTTCTCTCTGAAACTTTTAGGAAAATCACATCCATCAAAGGAGATAACATCGAAACATAAAAATTGAAAAAGAATATAAAAGAAGCTGGCAGATAACTCAATTGAAATACTAAAATCTGTGATGTTAAATCTTAACAAACCTGAAGGCGGGATATGTCACATTTTGCACCATCAGAAACAAATATATCGCCTTCCTCTATGCCAAGGTCCTTATAAAATGTTGAAGCAATTGCAGCTCTCAATGGCTGAACAGATCAATAAATTGCGTTATTCATTAACTATGACAGTGCTCATCATTATAAAAAGAACCCTAAATGATTTGAGTAAATAAATTCTTGAATGCAGAACGAAAGAGATAAAGAAATGAAGAGTTTTGACATGTTTCCACAATATGTTCCTTTTTCTCAAAATTAAGGATGACTGGACAAAAAGGTGAGCAAAAAAAAAAAAAATAGAGAGAAAGAGAGAGAACTTCTAAACACCAACTAACGGAACATTAAAAATATAGATTCTAAACAGTATCACAGTATGCAGATGGTGGGTGCCTACTAAGAAAACATTAGATGAAACTGTATATTTAACATTTTTCCCACTAAAATTGAAGACTCCCATATACCTTTTCACCTTGTTCAGCTCCATAACCACTATAGCCCTCTTGTGTGGACAATGCATAAGATCTCTGCCAAAGAGGGGAAAAAATCAAGTATGCTTCAGCAAGAGGGTTAAGTAATGTCAGTTACTTTGCAAATGGGAAACCACTGAGTATAATCATAATAGTGACACTTAAGTTGAATAGCTAGTAAGTTCATGTTCAACAGTTAATAGATAGTCATGATATTAGCCAATAAAGACTTTTGTTAGGTACCTTAGCCAATGCAGAAGTTATAACTTCGGGAATGGGCTCAGTGGTGTCACCGATTCCAAGACTAATCACTTCTGCATCTGGGTATTTCAGCATGTGTGCAGCCTTTCTTCGAGCAATCTAATTTATATAATATTCAAGGAAAGAAGAGCAAACTAGAATTAACAAAAAATGTTGATATCCTCATCTAACACCAATCAAGCAAGAAAATAACCAAGAGATCTCAGTTGTTTAACAATGCAAAACAGAGAAGATATCTCAAGCCTGACAAATAGGTGCATGCTGTAATGCCGATAGTAAGTAAAGTAATAATATACCAATAACAAGTATTCATCTAAATAATAATAATAATAATGCACCATTACAGACCTCTGGAAAGAGGTATCCCGCTTGAAGTTTTCCCAAGTTTCCATTACGAGAGACCTTTGTCTTGTATGCTTCAAAACAAACCGGGAAATATCTTAGTGATCTAAATGTAATAACAGAAGAAAAACCATCAACAAGTGCTTACACTAAAAATAAATCAGCAAATAACGTGTTAGCCTAACTCATTCTCATATCCCTTTGCAAGGGTTATTTTTCTTATGTTTCCTATTAAGACCGTTTAACACCATCATGTGGTAAAATTAATCCAGTAACTAGTGTTTTATTTATTTTTTTTTCCAGAAGAAAATTATAAATAAAGAACCATGCTTTGGGAAAATGGACCGAGAAGTTAAAAAGATACACAGAGGTTATCGTAACTCTTAACACATGTTTCAATGAAATATTTGGTAGGTACATGCATCAATGAAATGAAATTCGGTCCATCTCAATGTTATGAAGCCAAGTCTAGTCAACACCATTGCTGTTGATCTTCGAACAAATTCTTTTATTCATATTTATCAAATCATATGTACCAATAAACCAGTTTTAGACTGCACATAATCTTAAGCAGACACAAAATTGTAGACATGTCAAGCAATATGAACATAGGACCTCTTGGTCAATCAGGATTCAATGTCATGTTAAGACACAACCAATAATTCTATAAAATATTATGCTGAAATGTAAAGGTCCCAAAAATAAAATTGAAGCACTACCGATCCTCGTATACATACTTATTACTTAACAACAAAAAGCCAATTACCTATAGAAATCAAAATGGAATTCAAACTGCTAAAAATTTGGAGTTTAAAACACAGCAAAATTTCCAAGTTGTATCCAGAAATGAAAAAAAAAAAAAAAGAAATAAAAAGGTACCAATTTTCTCTTCTTGAGGCGCGGCAACGCATTTGCAAACACTGATTCTCTTCGCTTGAACCCAAGCATTCTGTCTTCTGCAGCATTTCACAAAAAAAAAAAAAAAAAAAAAAACAAACAAACGTACAAATAAATGAAGTTATTGCAAATTTTGTGAGCAGCAACAAAAACGGAGCCGTTTAGTGAAGAGGTAAAATGATACCTTGAATTGAAGTTCAAGTTCGATGGGGATAAGAAAGTAGATGAAGAAGAAGAGATCATTGATGTGGAAATGGATTGAGGAGCTAGCGACATGTTTGCTGAATTTTGACCAACTAATTACTACCACCAAAACAGGCTGCTTTTGTGTGCACTGTCACTGACCGAGTGATTGAGTTCGAGATTTATGATATAGAGTAGATCTAAAACCCTAATCGTCGACTCGTTGGAGTCAGTCAGTAGAAAACTGGCCCTGTGTGATCTTGACACGTCGGCACGGCAATTTTTTTGTGGGTCCCGAAGATGAGTTAGAACTTCATAGTCTTAATATTTACCTAGTACGTATGGCCGCGGCATGAATCACGATGGAAGAGGAAGACCACGACACCAAAAAAAAAAAAAAAAAGGAAATTATTAAATCCACAATCTCAAAAAGATTGGTACAAACAAAATTTTACGATAATCGCTCGTTTACCATAACACTTCATACACAAGTAATCTATTACAATAGAGAGTTACGTGGTGGCTTCAAATTTATGGAAATAGGTTGTGTGAACTTTTTTGGTTGGGATTGTTTCGTAAGAGCAAACTGAAAATTTGTAAAGTAAACTATTTCTCTCCTCTTAACTTTTGTGAATTGGTGTTCACTTTTTGAGACAAAAATGACTCGTGTCTTTGGGTCTCTCAGTTAAATAAATTACACGTGATTTTATCAAAAGTAGAGACTGTTTGATTTTTTAACATTTAAATAAAATAATAAATTATTTCAATTATTCATATATTTTTATTTTTTTTCTAACACTAAAAATAAGTTATTTGGATGTTTGGGTAAAATTAAAGAAAAAACTTTAATTTGAAGTCATGCTTAAATATAAATATATATTATATTGAATATACGTATATGCATACATGTGTGTGTCCTTCTCTCTCTCTCTCTTTCTATGTATATACTTAGCCGATAGACAACCACAGTCCACTTAACTATGGTCTATAATAACTATTTTTTAATGTATTTTTGAGTTTCTTATGTTAGAGAGATATTTGATATATCAAAACCCTCCATATACAAATCTTTATTTTGTTTCTGCCCAATTAACTCCTTTTATGTTGTGTTTACTTGCTGGAGTGGGAGTGAGGAGTGTGAATTCCTCCCACTCCAGCGTTTACTTACTTAAAATAGAGAGGGATTGGGAGTCCTACTCTGTGGGTCCCACTCATTTTTAGAGTGGGGAGTGGGAGTGTGACTTCCATTGGGGGAGGTGGGAGTGGGAATCCACTCCCACCTCTCCCATTTCTACCTTTTTTTATTTATTTTATATTTTATAATTAATAAAATAAATAATATTATATTTATTTAAATAATAATATTATATTTAACTAAATAATAATTTACATTGATTCTAAGTTTAAATTATTTTAAAATAATATTATTATATTAATAGAGAATTAATAAATATAATATTATTATATTAATAGAGAATTAATAAATATAATATTATTATATTTATTTTAAAAATAATAGTACTATATTTATTTAATAATAATAATAATAAATACTTTATTCTAAGAAAATATTAATTTTGTACTAAATAATATTATATTATTATTTTATATAATAATAAATTTAATATAATTATATTAAATAAAATAAAATAACATTTCATTTTATATTAAAATTACAATTAATAATTTATTGTTCATAATTAAGAATATTAATAATTATAATAAATTTACAAATATAATAAAATAAATATTATTCATTAAATATAGTTTTTATTAGTTTTGTAATTAAAAATTATAATTCTTTAAATAAAGATAAAATTGTAATTTGAAACTATTTACTTCCAATCCAAGACAAAGTAAACACATAAATTGGATTCTGATCTCCATTCCATGCTTCCATTCCAGTGTAAGTAAACAACCTGCTCTCACTCCCACTCCACACTCTCAATCCTAGGATTCCCACTCCCCAAAATTCTCAATCCAATCCAAAAAGTAAACGCTACTTTTAGTTAATTTGTGATCATGTTCCTTATCCTCATATGAAAGGCGTTAAATGGAGCCCGGTAATTAGAGCCCATATTTAGGCGAGATATTTTCACAAGTTTAAGCCGCCCATGTTTTGGTGAGAAATTAGAGTCCGTGATTGGCACAATGACGGTCACTGTCACCGTTCACTCTGCCAGGGACTATTTTGCTTATTTTCTCACGAACTTAAAGTTCAGTAAAATAAAAGAAGATTACAAGGAATTCGTTGAAAATATTTCAACACGGAAACGGAAAACGCTATCGTATCGTTAGTTGCATTACTTTTGGGGGGGAAAAAAAGAAAAAAGAGCTATTAAAAGGAAATATTACGACAATTCTTAAATCTTTTCTCCTTCCATTAAAAAAAGAAAAAAAAATTATTTCCTGCCGGCTCAGCATCACCGACGCCGTTGCCTTTGTCGTCCTTCCGAGCCGCCGTCTGAATTCGCTCTCGAATCAGCAGTTTGTGAGTTTCGCCTTTATCACTCTCTCTTTAAGTAATTTTCTTCCGTTTCGCCGCGGGTAAGATGGTTAATTTTTTTTACTCTTGTGATTTAAGATTTGGTTTAATTTCTCTTTAATTAGTATCTTCGGCTTGAATTGAGTTTTGTTTTAGCTGAATCAGCTGATGTAACGATTTTGATTCCAATGGAAATTATAAATTGTTTTAGGTTAGGGTTAGAGTTAGGTTCAGGGTTTTCTGTTTGGTTGCTGAGGAAGTGTGGGAATTGCGTGAAAGTGAACAACTTTACTCAAATCTTCTTAATTCTGCCTAAATTTGAGTTTATGTTTCTATTTTTCGTTTCCTTGTTTTTTTCCCCCTCCATTGGATCTTGATCAGGAGTTGGGCAAATATTTTTTGTGTAAACTTTGCTGAAATTTTAAAATTCGTTTTGTAGGTCAATTGTGTTTATTAGCACTTGTTTATGTTGTCCATGCCTGATGTATGTCTTTTTATCTCTTTTGTGGAGAAATGTATTTGCAGATCAATTTTTGCATTTTTTTTTTTTTGCTATTTCGTAGAACTTTTTTTTTTTTTAATGTTTTTACACAGAAATTGAGATGTCAGCTACCCTCCAGCTGATTTAGGTGACAGGTTGAGATGTTCATTTCTAGGTATAAAAGTTTGGCATTTTATGCATTATTCTTTAGTCATAAAGTTAGAGGATCATTTGTTTGGGCTTGAAGCTGCTCTTGAGAAAGTTTCAATAGCTGTAATTCTCTGCTGCTTGGAGATTTTGGCCATAAAGGCTGTTGTTACTTTGGAGTTTTGGTGGTTCCTTATTCCTTTGCAACCTTTTTGTATTTTTACGCCTCTTTCTTTGTAGATCATCTCATATTGCACTAAAACCTCACATGGTAGATTTCCAGAAAGATTACTGACATATATTTAAGTTCCTCCCGTTCTTATTTCCATACTACTGTCTTGATTTGTGCTTTCATGATTTCTTCCTCACAGTATTTAGAACCTTCTTTGCAGGGTCAGATGGATCTGGAAACTGAAAACAGGATAGCTGCAATCCTCCTGAAGGAAGCAGCAGAATTACGGCAAAAAGCTGAGAAGGAAGGTGTGCATGTTTATCTTCAGCAGCCTACAATGAGGGGTAGGCCAAATTCACGGTTCCTCACTGCCACTGTTCTTGGTGTGCAGCAAGGTTTGTTCTGTAGACCCGTTCACAGTGAACGATTTTATTGCTTCTATATAATATTTTACTATGTTTATAACCTATTTGTCTGATTGATTTTATTCCTGTTATCCCCAGCTAATCGAGCTGTGGAAATGAATGAGATGTGGCGAGTCCGGCAGAAAGAGCTGGAGCTAAATGAAAAGCTTAAAAGGAGATCAAAAGATCGAAGTAGCTGCAGTAGCCATGCAGACATTGATAACTCCTCAAGAAGTTTAACTAATAAACATGTTGTAGATGACAAAGGTGCTACTGCCTCGTCAAGTAAAAGAGAATGTGAAAGTAACCATTCAAGTGAAAATGAAGGTTTAAGAGATGAAGAGGTTGAGGTATTTCTACACTCAAGGTAATAAGATAGTCTTTTCGTTCTTTACCTGTCTACATGCAAGAGTCCTCGGGACATGCTTTGCTCGTCTCATTATGATTTCAGTTAGATGGTTTAAAATTGAAGTTTCTGTCAATGGCAGGGTCAAACGTGGCCGAGGTGCTGTTGGTTCAAGAATGGATGAAGCAGGTCCTTATCTTGCGCCTTCTGCAGACTCTAATGGCAAACTTTCAGCAAGCTATGATGTTTGGCAACATCGTGTTTTTGGTCCTGAAAAGCCTCCTTCGCTGAAGCCTTGCAGATCTTCAGATGATGACGATGATGCAGATAGACGGAAGAAGAGAAAGGAGCGATCAAGTAGCTCAGAAAAGAAGCATTCAAAGAAGCACAAGTCTAAAGAAAAGTCGAGGCATAAGAAGAAGAAAAGAGAAGGAAAAAGGAGTAAACATCGCTAAGTGCATTTCTGTATTTTAGTGTGGCCCACGTATGAGATTTACAAAGTTGTGCACGCTAGAATTTGGTACGACGCTCTTTTTTGTACAGAGATTTTTTTAATTTATTTTTCCCCAAATGATGAGTAATGTCAAGAGTAGATTCTATTCGCTATGCGTGAGGTTGAATTTGAATCGAATTATCTGAATCATCTTTAATAATATTCATAGTAAAGATGCCTTAGGTAATCGGTGCCGATATATTTTATTCAAACGATTAAGTAATGTCTAGCTGTTTCAACATCATAACTAATTATATTTGATGATGGGCTATGAACGAAGTGGAATTTGTATTGAATCATCTTTAATGATGCATTCGGCAATTTAAACAGATATTGGATTGAGACTGAACTCTGTAGAAATTATTGGCTTCTGCTTGCCCCTAAATGCGTTTATACGTTCCATTTCAATCCGTCGATTTTGATGGCCGACATGTAACAAGAGGAAAATGCCTCAACAACTGTCCGTTCAAGTTGTTAACAGCGTTTTCCCAGGTAGTTGATTCTCCTTCATGTTGATTCTTTCTTCCCGCGACTATGACGATGTCCCACGTCCCCGATGCAATCACAAGGGATTATACCAGAAGTCGTAGTACATTTCCAGCTCAAACAGACTTAAAACTTTCTTTTCATACAATGAAAAAGTAATATATCATCATAGCACCAACACTTCTCACATCTTGGTTGGCAAAAAATTGTCTTTTACATCTCTGATGACTCTACTTACAGATCTCCCCTCTGATTAAGTACAAAATACAATACATTCTCCTTTTCTTTTGTAAACATACAATTTCACTTTGAACACACGCAGTACAAACCATCTGATTACTCTACAATAGCTTCAACATTTCAATTGAATCCTAGGAAACCATCCAGATTCCAAGATGAATATATAACAATTTTTGCGTCGTTATCTATATTGCAGTACGTATTAATTGCTAGTAAGGCCTTCGTCATGAGTCCTCAAAATGATGATCTGTCTCATCGAATATCTCCTCCTGCACGATTTGGTCAATATAGAAACTATGAATGAGGAATCGTGCAGAACAATAGAGATGGAAATCTTGCCAAAACCTATGTTGGCCTTTACCTGTAAAAGTTCTTCAATGACATCTTCCATTGTGATTATGCCAACAGCTTCTTCTTCCTCAGGCAGCTTTGGGAGTGGATTGCCATCTATTTGTAAAATGTCCGAGTACATGTCTTTTGTCCACTTCCTACTCCTAGAACTGGTCCTGTATAAATTATTATTTGAGCTGTTGGGAAAGCTCTTCCACTTCTGCAGTGGTCTTTTGGTCTTCAAAACCTTCTCTTGTGGAGGCTTTTCACCATCAATGTCAATCTTCACATCTCTTGCTGAACCTATAATGTGAGAGCAGAGGTGTTATACAAAAAAGGGCAGAAAAGAAAGAAACCCTATCATACGTAAAATTTTGAGGCTTGGACGTTTCAGGTAAATAAATTTTTCAAGATAATCTACAACAAATAAGTGGGCTTCTACCGTATGCTGACTTGCTAGCAGGGTTACTAGCAGGTTGTTCTGCATTCTTGTTGTACTGCCTTACCACAACAGCCATATGGCTATGACCTTTCTGAAACTCATTCAAGATTTCATATAACGGCAAAGTTTCTGGAACCCTATAATCAAATAGAGGTAGAGAATAAACTCAATGACCGAAATAATGCACATGAACATTTTCCCAGAGAAATAAGATACCTTGGAATCCTTCGTATGGTAACACTCTTCACAGGAACTTCATCTTCTGGGTGAATTGTTAACAAATTCTTCACCTAAAGGATAGAATTTGAATGTCAGAAAGAGAAAAGGATGCAAAAAAGAAATTGGCCTGCGCTTTCCTCCCATCCATTCTAACCTGGCCCTTGCTAATGAAATGCCCAATGTAGCTGTACATTTTCACATGGTCATAGATCGAAAGATATGCAATTACGAGGAAGATGATTGGTACATCAAATTAAGTAGATCAAATTTCTGACATGCAATACAAGCAATAAAAAGTACAGCTATTTATGCTTGGTTCACCCGCTACTTTATCCATATAAGAGCAAGAGTAACCAACCAACCCTGATGAAGTTGAAATTCTAGGGCAAGCAGTTTCTTCGTAACACCTTACCAAGATATTCTTTAGCTCTCTTATCAAATGAGTCGATTGTTAGCTCCCAATATTTGGAGATTGTTTTTCTACTGTTAACCAACCAACCACGATGAAGTTGAAATTCTAGGGCAAGCAGTTTCTTCGTAACACCTTACCAAGATATTCTTTAGCTCTCTTATCAAATGAGTCAATGGTTAGCTCCCAATATTTGGAGATTTTTTTCTACTGTCCAACCCACCTATCTAACAATTCAAACAATGATGCTAACTCTCTATGTTACCAAATATTTCATCATATCAAGCAAACTAGATGAGTTCTGGATAGACCAAGTCTGGTAAAATTCAGATTGTAAAAAGGCCACATCAGAATATAAGCAATTAAGCATATTCATCAATTCAACTCATGCAACTTCAAATAGAACAATCGCCAGAACTATTAATCTTCAATGAACATGAACCACAAAAATTGATTTTCAAATTACCAGAATGAGTCCAATTATGTTTGTAGGCTCCTCATAATAAACTGGCACTCTGCTGTGTCCTTTCTCCAATATTAGGTTCATCAAATCCCTGTCCATTAAAAGTGGATGCCAATGCCAATGAGGATGATACTTATGCAAATGGTGCAAGTGGCTTTATATTTAATACTCTTCAGAACATCTTACTTGTCAAGCTTGGCATTAATATCAATAGCAAAAGTTTCGGCTATTGGAGTCATGGCATCACTTGCAGTTTTCTCTGTGAGCTCAAGTGCTCCGGCAATAATTGTTGTCTCATCATGTGTCAGTTCTCCACCTTTTCCAGCCTAATAAAAATCAATCACAGGGTGATAAATGGAATTGCACGTAATGAAAAGGAAGATAGACAAAAGGATGTCTAACAATTGTAATATGAGTAGGAGAAAAAAACCCTTGGAAGACGTTCAGCAAACATGGAATGTAAGAACAGATGAAATGAATAGCATAACAAGTGAAAAAAAATGGCTAAACAAGCATTAAATACATATAATAATTTATAACAAAATACGAATAAGTTAAGAGCTTCCGCTTGCTACTTGAATAAATTAAAGAGGTGTTAAACATACCTCATTACCATGCAAATTCACAAGTGTTTTCAACTCAGCTCTGCGAAAAAGTGCCACACGTCCATGGCCCAATAAAACGTCCAGCAGCTGCAAAATCACCAAAAAGAAGGAAAAAGAAGAAGAATAGGTCAAGATTACTACATTGTACACATGAACTGACCAGATTGCTCGATTTTAGTGATGCAGAAAATTTAAGGACGGAAGTATTCAACACAACATATCTTACCTTGCTTATTGGGAAAGCAACAGGATAGCAGATCCAAACAAGAACCCGGACAAATGGGGCCACAGTTGAACCAATGGCCAAACCATATCGAGAACAAACAGACTGTGGGATGATCTGTAAACACAAGTGGATAGCAATTAGAGCATGCACAGGCATTGTGTTGCTGAAACATAAATGAATAAATCAAAGTAGCCACACAATATATAACATTGTTTCCAGTAGAACATGTTTTATGTCTGTACAGAAAAAAAAAAAAAAACATTATGCCGTCCTACCATAATGCACCTAAGATGCAGGAACCCAAAGCCATTATTCAGTGAGACACTCCAGGAAGAATTGTGTTGCCTAAAATGTGATTAATAGCACATGTACCATATGCCAAACTAATTACACTCATTAGCTTTACTTTAGCTGTATCTTTGACTATTTATCCTCATTTCACAGATGTAGAACAAATGAACATACAGTCAAGGTTAAATTCTGCACCTCACCAAACAAAAGAATCAATGTCACTGAAATCAGAATAGCACCCCAAGCTGAAACCAAACCATCAAGGAAAATGGGAAGTGCCTGATAAAGGGAAAAACAGTGGTCATTTTCCATATCTGTTAGTCTCTTCCAACACATCTAACCAAATAGCTTCTTCATGACATATTCAAATCAATGTACCTCCATGGCAGCAGCATTGCAAATAAGTAGGGTGCATAACAACAGATGTTGATTTCTGACCACCGGTAATATCTTTGCTGTTAAGACAAGGGGCATACAGTAAGCTTAAGAAAATCTTTTAAGATGAAAGACATCTGTTACGTAAGATGCTTTTACTACATGTAAATAACATACTGAAACATGATGCCAGAGGCTTATTTGCAAATAACTTTTCGTCAGTGTACATACACCAATTCACCACAGCTGAAATTTTCCACAAAAAACCTTTATTATTTTCCCAAGCTAAACTACATGACTCGAGATTGTTGGTGAAAACCTGATTTTAAGTTTGCTTTGAAACTTCCAAAGAAAGTTCTCATAAACCCACAACCACAATTGAAAGCTTTTCCAAAACCAGTCCAAAAGACTTGGAAGATTGTCCAACATAAACAACATAAAAAAAGTCAAGAAACTATTTCTCAAATATAATAATCACCCCACGGTAGCCTCAATTACTGAAAACAGCTTCTTGGACCTTCACCACCCAACCTTTTCTATCATTTTCTCAGCAACCCACTAACCAAAACAAACAAACCAACCATACCATAACACTGAAGAATATTCCAAGCCAAAAACCCAACCAAAATGAGATCATATCACCTTGTGTAAACAATATAGATGAATACGAACCAAACTGAAACCATACCAACTGAACTAACTAGCATTCCGATTTTTTTGTTATTAATTATAAAATAGGCTCGGGACACGAACCTCAAACCTTTTGTACCATCCAAAAGAAGTTTTACATTTTAAATTTTATCAGCAACTAAAGAGGATGTACAATAAAAACAAAAAATTAAATAAAAAGACAAATGAAGAATTACCGGCATGCTTGCGATCCTTGGGAGTACCAGACTTAGCAAGAACTTCAAGATCAACAAGACTCATAGACATGAGCCCCAAGGTGAGACCAGACATGAGCCCAGCGAACATAACCAGAAACACTATTACGACGATATGAATAATAAAACCCATCCCACAGCAACTGTACTCCACTGCCATTCTTTAACCCAGCTCAAAACTCTCAATACGAAACTCTTTTGTCACAGACGCATCACTGAATTAGCCCCAAACGAACAAATTGCAGTTTCAAATCGACTGCGTTCTCGAGAATAACAATGGGCTCTTTCTAGAAAAAAGGAACAGAATAACAGAGAGAGAGAGAGAGAGAGAGAGAGAGGTGCGGTTTATAAAGAAAAGGGATTAACTCACTGTACGAAGAGCACTGAAAAAGATTCATATATTCTTTAATGGGAAATTTTGTTACATTCTTTATATATAATTACCTTAAAAATTTAACCATTTTTTCACCTGAATATGGAGGACAATTTTTTTTTTTTAACGTCCGGTCGGTGAAATAAGAGAAAATGAACACCTACGACTCAGATTAGTCCCTGTCGTTTGCAAAATTATAAATAGGCTCGCACATTAACACTTTTTCTAAATAACTCCGATGGCGAAAGTTTAAGGGATTTTTATGAAAATAACTCAAAATTAAGGCTAATTTATAGGACTGTTTAGTTATAATTTTTAATACTTTACACGTTAAGAGTGGATATTTCTTGCTAGAGAAGCAGCCGATGAATGATAAGCCGCGGATAGGTAATTGATATGTTTATTGAGTAGCACTCAATTCATGAGCGATCGATATATAATTAATAATATAAAATATTAGGAGAATTTATATAAAAATTGTAAGAACAATGCATGGGTTCAATCTCCTTCAACTAAGTAAAAAATTATGTGAAATTAATTTGTAAGTTTTTCTCTCTTACGAAATGCAATGAAGTAAAGACACCTCTCATCTATGAGTGTTATATGTCTACTCTAATAGCAATTATAAATATCAGTATAATACAGTAATCTGATGTGTAATCAATATTAAAAAAAATAAGAACAATAGTAAGTAGACTAATGTTATTAGTTGACTCTAATTCCAAGGTATTTTTATAAAGTTCTCAATATCAATAAATGTATACATATATATCATTATATCTATAATTCAAAATATGAATGGATCGAATAATCAAATAAGTATTTTTACAGTTTGGCGAAAGAAAATATAAGTTAATTAAATTGGAACACAAGCAAATTTGATAAAATGATTGGTTTAAGAACTAAAGAATCAAGTATGTAGTTGCAGAATTAAGATTTAAGTTCAATGTGAATTATGATATATTCTTTGTCTTCTCCGGAACTTTTAAGAATTCCTGTAGAAAAGTGAAAAAAAAAACATAATTTTAAATAATTGAAACAAAATGAGAAAACCTTGAATTTGATTGATATTATCCGTATGGTAAACTTATGCGCCTATTTGTTATATTTCCAAAATATAAGGATAGTTTTGAAATTCACCCACAAAAAGGTGATGTTGAATAATTTATGAGATATGGAGAGAGAATCGGAGAAATGTGTGACAGCGGAGTGTGTAGAGGCCGTAGCATTTGCCGCCGGCTGTTTGGTGAAGCAGAAAAAGCTGAAAATGGCTGTGCGTTGGTCTTTTCTGATTGCGACATGTGGCGTGTATACGTGTCGTGATCCACAATATGCGGTTCTGATCCTCACGTTACCCCATCATCTTTATCCCTGCGACAACGAACAATATCTTCTTTTTAATTTAATATATTTTTAAACTTACTATCGTTAAGTTTCATTACATGTGGCTATTGCCACCCCGTTGGCCGTTGGCTTTCAGTCTTAGGATGACAATGATATCCCCAAATCTGTCTAAATCCATCGCTAAAATTCATTTATTGTGGGTAATTTTACAGATTGTGGGTGTGTTTGATATTAAAAATTTAAATCTATACTACGTTACAGGTAGATTTAGTATTATCTAAATATTTTATGGAGACCGGCATGAATATTTGTCAAACCTGTAATTTTTTTTCCAAATAGTTTTAATGTAATTTTAATTGAAAAATTAATTAAATCTAAAAATATATAAATTAAATAAATGTAAAATACAAACATGTCACTTGTGGTGTGTGCAAGTTGCAACTCATAACCTAACATAAAAGAAATCGAAACTATTTTCTTTTCACCTGTGAGCAGCAGCCGCAAAACCTAACCTTCCAAACTATTTTCCTTTCACCCGTAAGCCGCAACCTCACAACCATGAATTTTTCATGGCATTTGTGGTTATTTTTTTATAGATTTATATATTTCATACTTAAATTTGATAATTTGTGTTGGATTGATGTGATAATTTTAATTTTCAATTTATATTAATTACATTTAGAATTAAGTATGTTATGTAGAATTTTAGCTTATTAATATAAATTTACATATTAAACATTTGTGATTTAAAATGTGAGAACCTACAAAAAATTCGTCGGGTACTATTGCGGATTGTCAAAACCCGCGGTATGTTGGTTTTCTTAAAAAATTAAAACCTACAACAAATGTGGGTGCGGGTTTAGTAATAGCAAACTCATTTGCGGATGGTGCACATTGTCATCCTAAGCCCATTCATTATATATATTTTTATTATTATTAAATCCGGTAAATGCACTCTCCGATTTTTTTCCTTAACTATACAAGTGACACAATATTATTTTAAACTGTAAACTTATGTACATTAATGGCTTGCTTTGTCGTAACTTTAATTTCACTTACAAAAAAAAATGTAAACATGGAGAAATAAAGAAAATGATATATGAACATAAAACTTGTATTTATAAATAAATAATAATTCGTTTGTTGTAGTTCCTTATTAAGCACAACTCTCCACCCTATCTAGTTTTAGATTTGAGATTTTTTTTTGGTCACAAATACCATGCCCAACGTTATAAGAGTAACAATACAGCCACAAACTCTTGTATAAACTTATTTTGTACAAACTGACGTGGCATTAATTCATTGGTTGAATGAGAATATAAATTAATAAAAACAAATTATGTAGGCCAAGTGATATTTAATTCAATCAATCTTATCATGCCACATCAGTTTGTACAAAATAAATTTGTACAAGAGTTTGTGACTGTATCATTACTCACGTTATAATTATAGAAATTAAAATCGGTAGATAAAAATTCCCTTTCTTTTGTCTTTAATAGATACAAAAAATAACGTCCATGTTGAGTTGTAGAACATGATGAGTCATCTTCAAATATATTTGAGTAATTTAACTAATATATTTTAAATATTTAATTTTACCAACTCAATTAGACAACGCCCGTTATGATTTATGATTTGTCAAGATCATTAAGTTATTATAGCTTAAAATATAACTTTTTTTATTATATATAGCGATATTATAATTTTACTACCAAAGTTATTCTAACATATCATGTCAGTACCATAGTTTGCCGAAAAATATATTTTATTACCAAACGTTTGCGTCGTTATCAATTCACTATTATTCCGTTAAGAACGTTAAAAATTTGCTGATATCTTACTGATGTCATAAGGGCATCAAAGACATTTCCAACTGTAAGAATAAAATTGTTTGTTAATTTGATAAATAAATTATTATTTTACTACCAAGTCTTTAGGGGAATTATCATTTTACTACTAAAGTTATTCTGACATATAATGCTTAAATTACAATGGGTAAAATTATTTTTTAAATTCTTGGGGGTAAAATCGACTTTTAACTCAATTTCTGTTAAATATTAACGTTTTCTTAACAGAATAGTAGTGAATTGATAACGGCGTAAATGTTTGGTAGTAAAATATATTTTTCGGCAAACTATGGTACTTAAATGATATGTCAGAATAACTTTGGTAATAAAATGATAATTTCCGTATTGAGATATTATTGTTTCACTATATATATATATATATATATAAAACTATAACTGTTACATAATGGAATATGCTTATGAACAAAGATATATTATTGTATCACTTGGGGGTGACGTTAACCATTTTGGTTTGGTTTTGTCAAAAAGGCAAAGCAAACCAAACCTGATTGATTTAAGAAGTTGTGAATTAAATATAAATCAAACTTAGAAACTGAATCGAATTATTTCGATTTGGGTGGAATTAGTTTTATATGATTCAATCTATGAAATTTAATATTTTTTCTTTTATATTAACCAAAATTTTATAGTTTTCACTTATTATTTTTTAAGTCCAATTAAATTATAATTATTAATTATTCATGTTTTGTGTAAAAGTACTAATAAAAAAATATTAATCATTCTTTTTTTTTTAAATTTTAACAATGAACCAATCATTTTTTATTCGATTTGATTCAAACAAAAAGCCGATCAATTCATATTTTCTGAACCAGTTTTTACTTACCCAACCAAACCAAATGCCCATTCCTAGTTTCACTAAATTTATTTCGAAAATTAAAAGTGAATTTTATTTTCGATTTTGCCATTATCCAAAGATTGCGGCCCGACCGAATAACGGTTGTACATAAACAACTCAACTTGGGCCCATTGGAGGGTCCAATTGAGAGGCAAATAATTCAGAGTTTTTTTAATCAATATTTTCTTTTTTGAAAGATAAAATCAAATTTACGAGTAAACCCCTAATATTATGATTATACTATTTGTTTAAAAGACTGGATAAATTATAATTAGAAAATTCAAAATCTCGACTAATGATGTGAGGAGGCCACAGTCATTAAGCTAAAAGGTAATTGTTAAGTAAGTAATTAATACCAGGAAATGATCTGATGATAAAATCGTCGAGTGAAAACTTTAATACTTCATAAAATTAGTTATTTTTTTTAAATAATTGAATATTTGGAATACTTTATAGCTAGTAAAAATTTAGGGACCTGTACGCAATAAATGACAAATTATGTCCGAAAGTATAAAGTTTCCAAAACATCATGGATTCGGATGTTATTATCCCATTTAGTTATTATCCCATCTTATAAACCGAAGAATAATAATATATACAATTAAAAAGAGAAAGAACGAGAAAGATTCTTCGGCGAATTAAAAATTATCAAACATCGGATAAATAATTTATTTAAATCAAAACCAAGTTGAAAAACAAATCCCATTTCCCTCTTTCCCACTGCGAACAGATCTGGATCGTGCTCTATACTCGACCCATCTGATCGTTGATCTCAGGTAATTTGCTTACAGTTTTTGATTTACAGTGAATCGTTGGCTTCAATTTATTATTAAAGTATGTTCGTATCACTTGTGATTCCTTGTCACTAACTAAATTTAGCTTTCGTTTAGCTGAATTTTAGCTTGTAGTTGTAGTAGTCACTAATAAGAGAAATGGGTATGCTTAAGATTCAAGACACTTAACTGTTTGCTGTAGTTGAAATGCCAATGAATCCAGTGATGGGTTATTTTAGTGGTTTTTGTGACAGCTGATACTTAATGTAATGGAGTTTGGGTTTATATCTGAACATTCAAATGACAAAGAGTAGAACTAACTTTGGAAAAGAGAACTCATTTTAGATTGTTTCTTAATTTACTTTTGGTTTTGAAGGCTCTCCATTGTTACATAGTCATGTCAAGGAGGCCAGTGAATCCTGCTCGACGCCTTGCTGATGGTGGAAGCATCCCTTTTGTGGGTTCAGCACATTCAAAATCACGCTCATCACCTTTGCTGTCTGTTATACTTTTGGCTGTGGTATGTTTTGTAGCATCATTGTTCCCCATAATTTTCTCAGTTTGCTTACCATTTTCTAGCAATTATCACATTAACCACTGATTTTTCCTTTGTTGAGAAATAAATATTGATTTCCGCATATGTACTCCCCACTCTACAAATAAATTCCTGTTACTGCCACCTACCTACGGAACATAAATTCCATGTTGAGCATATTTTCAAAATGAAAGTAATTAATTATAATTTATGTTGAGCAGATTTTCAAAATGAAAGTAATTAATTATTGTTATACTTTTGTGAATTTTCAGGGTGCAGTACTCCTTATTGGCTATTTATACAGTGGGTCAGGTTTGTATTTTCTCTGTTAGTTTCATTATCAGTGGTGATGGTTCATGAAATTTTTATTTTTCCCACAACCAAGATCTGAAAGGAAGTTCATCTATATCCAACCACCATTGTTTTTTCAAAGCCTTGAAAAAATTTAAAAGAAAAAAATGCCACAGACATTAAAAGTTAGTTTATGAACAGACTTTGATGTACTTTTCACTTTGGAACTTTGGTGTGGTTAAAGTCTACCATTATCAGCAACTGATTTGAGCAGTATTTGTCTGATTTCAATTTTATCTTCTATAGTATGTTTTGTATTAACTTCTTTACGTTTCTGTTACAGGTAAAACAATCATTGAAAAAGAGGCATTGAGTAAAGTTGAAGGTAAAGTTGGTGTTTTGATTCTATTATCTTAGTTTCCATGCTTCTTAATATTTTGCAACCTGGATGCCAAAGGCTAGGATTTTATGGGCTAAAGATGGGGAATACTGATATCTTGTGTTAGTTTGAGCCATTCTTTTCCCCATTCTTTGAATTTTTGCATGGTACCGCCGGCATGCAAATGGAGTGGATATGAAAACTTTTCTTCAGCTCATGATTTCAATTATGCAGGCGTTGTTTCGTGCACTTTAGAAGTCCAGAGAGCATTACCTGTTCTTAAGAAGGCATATGGTGACAGCATGCTCAAAATACTACATGTAGGACCTGAAACTTGTTCAGTGGTATCTAAATTGTTGAAAGAGGAGGATACTGAAGCATGGGGTGTTGAACCATATGACTTAGACGACGCTGATGCCAACTGCAGGAGTCTTGTGCGAAAAGGCATTGTGCGGGTGGCCGATATTAAGTTTCCTCTGCCCTATCGGGCAAAGTCATTTTCTCTAGTGATAGTGTCAGATGCTGTGGATTACTTGTCTCCAAAGTACCTTAACAGAACTCTTCCAGAATTGGCTAGGGTATCTGTTGATGGAGTAGTAATATTTGCTGGTAAATCCCTTATTTAGGTTTTTCAAAATATGTGTATGAAACTATTGATAATCTTAAGTTCTTTTGATATATCATTTTTGTGTAGGTTATCCTGGTCAGCATAGAGCTAAAGTTTCTGAACTATCCAAATTTGGTCGTCCTGTAAGTTATTACTCTTTGCAGGATTTCAATTTGTTCCTAATCCTCATAGGGCTTCTCATATTCCTATATATTGGTTGGATTTGAACTAGGCTGTGGACTTTTACAATTTCATTTGAATGCTGTCTTTGTTACTTTGAATTGATGGCATGCTAACATTTATTTGTTGAGAAACACAATTCATACATGTCTGATGTTTGGTTGGTCGAAATACGACTGATATCTTGCTTACTCAGTTATATGGGATTATTTTTTATTCTTTTTGGGTTCAAAATATTTCAGTAAGTTTTGGCTGTACAGGCATAGTAATTCAAGTTCTTTTTTTTTTTTTTTTCGATGGAAGAAAGTTGACACCATTAAACGTTACTTTTCTGTAGGCCAAATTACGGAGTTCAACTTGGTGGATAAGGTATTTTCTTCAGAATAGCTTGGAAGAGAATGAAGTAGCCGCGAAGAAGTTTGATCAGGCTTCAGTTAAGAGATCTTATAAGCCGGCTTGTCAAGTTTTCCACTTGAAGTCATATCACTGAGAATCTCAGCAACATATACTCTCTTATCAACACATACTCTCTTGTTGAACTTACACATCTGAAAAACATGCTAGCAAGCATATACCCAAAGGGTAAGTAATGTTGTGTACCAATCATGAGACATTACGCATCTGAGTTCACAAGGAATGCCTTCTGCCTTTGTGTACTCTTTAGATTTTGTTTTGCTTCTAATCTTCCTGCTTGTTATAGGTGTATGCTAAGATTGTTAGTATGCCTAGACCCATATTTGTTTTGATAATTATATGACTACAAATTATTATTATTTTTTCATTTTAAGGGTAAAATTTCTTCAGACGGACTCTGTCTCAATGTAATTTGCAATTGCTAAGTGTCATCCTTTGTATGTTTTCGCTTAAACATGGGATCGGTTGAGCTTTTGAGGAAGCTGGATTTTGGGCTACGGTAGAACTTGGCGAGTTGAATTGAGTTGAGTTGAGTTGTGTTGTCTCAAGTTGGCTAGAAGATGGGTTGCTTTACCCAAAAAGGCTTTCAATTGACCTGAGCTTTTGTTTTAGCAAACAGTTCTAATGGAGTGTGATGAACTTAAACACGCTATAGTGTAGTTTTTTAATTGACCTGAGCTCTAACTCCAAAGACCAGCTCAGGCATTTTTTTCGTTTGCTTCAGACAAAAAAAGATCGTATTGGGTCCAACAGTGGCAACTTTGTTGTACTCAACGCAATCGAGGGACAACGACAGTACATACTCGCTAAGTCAAAAACGGAAGGGCCGAAAGCCCAGTAAAATCGATTTTCATAATTCTGTACTTCAAAATGGTCAAAAGAACTACAGGTTAGTGTTGCCGTGGCTCTTCGTGATCCCTTCTATAATAAAATAAATAAATAAAATGATCAAAAGAAGACGGCGGACAAGCTACGTAGCTAGTCGCAACCATTAATGCATCACCAATCACCATCACCAATCACAATCACTGTCGAAAGGGCTATGGAATTTTGATTGGGTGATTGATTGGTCACACAGGAGCAACACGACAGCTTGGAGACTGTGACAGTTTTTGTGTTTTTTTAACCCTTTTTCCATTTTTGTACAGGTTGGTTAGCTATCTTGAGTTTTCTCCATAAGAAGGGGAGAGCTTTACTCTGTATACTACTAACAAACTCAAATAGCATTTCCCACTTCCCAGTCTCATAATTGTAAAAAGAAACAACATCAACAATCGCTTGCTTACTTCAATCTGTGATGTTGAGGCCCTTTTTCTTGCTAATATTTCTGCTTAATTTGGCAGCATCAGCACTCACTGCTGTTGAGTATACCAAAAATGACTTCCCACCTGGCTTCATTTTTGGTTCTGGCACTTCGGCTTATCAGGTCCACAACTAATTCTAACTTCTTCTACTCAGCTGTCTGATCTGTTTCAGTTTACACTTTTAGTTTGTTAATTGGAGGAGAAGGTAGGGGGGGAAAAAAAAAAAGAAACATCAGATTCTTATGATATGTAACGTGTAATATAGGTAGAGGGGGCAGCAAATGAAGATGGAAGGACTCCCAGCATTTGGGATACCTTTGCACATGCCGGTCAGTTTTGTTCTTTCAGATTAAATATGAGTCTTGCCGAACCCCTTAGTTTATCATCACTCCTTGTTGTGTTCTTGATTGTATATGCTGAGGTTGGCATTGAAATTTTTCAGATATTAGATATCAAAGCTTCACCCCTAATAATTTTTCATTGATTTACTATAACTGTGTTTATCAAAAATTTATCTTCTAACAGTTGTGTTGGGTTTTCTCTTCTAAATTTTCAGGGAATGTACCTGGCACTGGAGACGTAGCGTGCGATGAGTATCATAAGTACAAGGTGGATACATCATGCCTTAAATCATTATGATTCTTCACATAAAGCTTAAGTAAAATTCAATTACAGTTCATCCTCATTTTGTCTATTGAAACTAATTGAAATGGTTATACAACAATAACCAACCAACAGCTGGTTGATTTTGCTTGTTCATGCAAAACATTGCATCTTGTGGCACAATGATACCTGTGCAACCCATGTGCTTTTTTTCAGGAAGATGTGAAGCTTATGGCAGACACAGGCCTAGATGCCTATAGATTTTCCATCTCATGGTCAAGACTAATTCCAAGTATGATAAGATACTCCCGGCTTTTCTGAAACATATAACAATTATGCAGTTTCTGAGTCATTCTCTCAGATTATCCTCATTTTCTTCTATCTTTCTTGTTCAGATGGAAGAGGACCTGTCAATCCAAAGGGTTTACAGTACTACAACAACCTCATAAATTAGCTAATCAGCTATGGTCAGTTCCAGTTTTTCATTACTACTTATAGAAACTCAATTTCTTTGCATATATTTAAGGAAAGTACTTCCACTATCTCCAATATACCACTTTTGTTTGAATCAAGCAGGAATCCAACCGCATGTCACATTACACCATTTTGATCTTCCTCAGGCACTGGAAGATGAGTATGGCGGATGGATCAATCGAATGATTGTGTATATTTCTCAGTTCCTTGTGGTTTTAGCTTACCCTTTTGTGCTTGGTTAAATAAGCAAATCAATAAACGTGTTGATGACTGTGTCTATATTTTCTCCATTTTGAATGCAGGAAAGACTTCACAGCTTATGCAGATGTATGCTTCAGAGAGTTCGGCGATAGGGTTTCATATTGGACCACTGTGAATGAGCCAAATGGATTTGCAATGTTAGGTTATGACTTCGGAATTGCACCACCTAAACGATGTTCTTCTTCATTCAATAACTGCTCTAGAGGCAATTCTTCCACTGAGCCATACATGGCAGTTCATCATCTCTTATTGGCACATGCATCGGTTGCAAGATTGTATAAAAAGAATTATCAGGTAATATCCAAAAAAATTTCATTCATGTGCTTCAGTATTCCATCTAGTGTGTGACTTAGTCAATCATTTATCCTTTCAGTTATTTATATTGAGTTCAACAAGAAGTATTTGGCTTCAGCATCAAGCATTTTTAGTCTTTCTTGTTAGAATAGAAATTTTGTGTCCGCACATTACTTCCTTAGATGTCAATTTTTGCCATTGCAATATCCCATATCGCTTTGAGTGTGTGAGAGAAGCCTAATACTTATAGAAGGTGATCCACATTTATAAAAGATTGTATAAAAAGATCCACACTTTACTTATAGGCACCCTGAGAATGAATCCGTAAGGGTTCAGTATCAAAATGGATAATATCTTGTCAAATCTAGGTTGAGTCGTAAATGATGGCCAGAACCATTCTTGAATACAAGTGTGCGAACTGAGTTTCTAAGCTTGGTAGGTTGTACGTGCTTGGTTATGGGAGAAGTCTAGTGCTTATAAGGGGTGATCCAAACCTTAATTGACAAGACACATTTTGAGTGTATAAGCATCCTGAAAGCAAATTCGTGACAGTTTAGGTCCAATGCAAATAATTTCTTGCCAGGTTTAGTTTTGGGTCATGACAGTCATGTCTAAAGATATTGGAATAATTGCAACGCATGGTGATGCAGGACAAGCAACATGGCTATATAGGTCTATGCATCTTTTCATTTGGGGTTTTTCCTCTTACAAACTCAAAGGAGGATACAATTGCAACTCAAAGATACTTTGATTTCCTAATTGGTTGGTACGATAAGAATCTATATGTCTTGAGCTCTCTGTTTGGCACTTTTTCCATTAATCTAATTATTTTAAATTTCAGCCGTAGCTAATATTTATATTGCACTGAATTTCAGGGTTGCAAATCCGTTAGCGTATGGAGACTATCCCAAAATAATGAAACAAAATGCTGGCTCAAGACTTCCAGCCTTCACTGACCATGAATCCCAACAGATTAAAGGTTCAGCTGACTTCATTGGAGTGATAAACTACTACACAGTTTACATCAAGGACAATCCCAGCAGTCTGAAACAGAAACACAGAGACTGGAGTGCAGACACAGCAACAAAGGTTTTTTGTACGTTCTCTACATATCATTAGTCTTACTTTGCTGATAAATGGCTGAATTATACATGAGTTGATTCCTCTTTTACTCCATCAAAGTTCACCTAGTCAAACTCATCTGTGGCTTAATTTCAATCTAGAACTTCCATATGGTGGTCCTTATATACTTACTGTCTTGTAACTGTGTAAACTCATTATATATACCAAGTTGACAGGTCAATTTTTTTTTTTTTTCAAAAATCAATTTCTGCCTAATTGAGAAACTAAAACTATTGATTGATTTTGGCAGTTAAGCAGGATACTGCTGCATCATCAAATGAGGTGGGACTTTTAAGTAGATAATCAAAGTATTTGTTTAATCTACTTGATTTAGTTCACTACATTCCTAATTTTCTTTGTTTGACACAATCTCCAATACAGCCCTCAAGCCTGCAAATAGTGCTGGAGTATTTTAAGCAAGTTTATGGCAATCCTCCCATTTACATTCATGAGAATGGTTCTCTCTCTCTCTCTCTCTCTATCTATTTATCCATCTATCTGTTGATGCTCTTGACGACTGACTACAGTAAGTAAACTCGCATATGCTGGTCTTCTTCTTTAAGTGATGAAGTATTTAAAAAGGTAACAAATGAAGAATCAAAGAGCTGAAATCACTAATCATGCTGCCTGGTCAGCTACTTGAAAAAATTTCATGCTATCTTTATTTGAGTATGCAACAGGATATGGTAGTGGCTAATTGCACATGAAAACATACCTTACAATAGCATGCATAGAGGGGGAAGACAATAGAAAAGGAAAGAAAGTCCTGCAGTAACTATTCTCGTGGTGGCAATTGTGGCCTTGCACCAAAAGATAGTTGCTGTCAGATGCAACATTAATATGATATGGTCAATACTTGTTTCACTTTTTTTTTTCTGATTTGGTTTGCTTTATCATCAAATGAATTTTACCAGGTCTGGCCACCCCACGCAATTCATCATTGGAAGATATATCCAGGGTTGAATATTTGCATGCATACATAGGAATTGTGCTTGATACTGTGAGGTATGCCTATTTTGTGCCAAAGTAGACCCCTTGAATGTCTTTTATATTTTCATGAGGGCAAGAAAGAGCTCATAAGCATTCGACTCAAGATATTTTAATAGAAAATTAGTGTGTTATGGAATGGTTTTGACTGTTGGTCTTATGTAAATGTTGAGCTTTTAAAAGTCCATCATTTCACCTCCTTTCCATTTTTCCTGAAATGAAGTGAAGTGATCTGTGTGTATAATCTAACTTCTTTACTGTTTGCTTTTTATTCTTGGAAAAATGGAAGAAATGGATCAAATACAAGAGGGTACTTTGTGTGGTCCTTCTTGGACGTGTTCGAGTTGTTGGATGGCTATAAATCAAGTTATGGCCTGTACTATGTTGACCGACATGATCCGGATTTGAAGAGATACCCTAAGCTCTCGGCACATTGGTATTCACAGTTCTTGAAGGGGAGAAGCGTGAGATCAGATGAAGTCTTCTCACTCGAGAAAAATATTTCAAGTCTTTCTTATGATCTTGACTCTCAGTAGGCTAAGATCTATGCAAATAAAGGATATTCTACGATTACAGTATCATGATTAATAAAGTTCATAAGATTTCTTTGTAATTATCTATTGATTTCTTCGGGAACAACGTACATTTTTCTGCTGAAAATAATAATAATTATTTTTAAAATTTTGTTTTCTAGTTTTTGTACAAGAAAACTCCTGGGAATGCTCTCAATATTCAGCTTTCTACGCCAAACATTCAGGCACAAAACAGAAATTTATAAGGGGATACAAGTACCATTGCTCCATTACATAACTGACAAAAAGTTCAGTTCGGATTAATTTTTCTACTGCTAGAGAAGGAAAACCGATTAATTACATGCATTGCCAGCTAGAAATTAACTTTGTATCAGCTATCTTATCTCTGTTAGAAGAATTTTGAACATGCAACTCAATGAGGCATTTAAAAAATTCGGGGATGGCAGTAATTAACAGCTCTAATTTGTATAATTATGGAAATACTTAAATTAATAAAACTAGAAAAACGTTTATCTCCATGTGGTATTTTGATTATCAAGTAGTTGTTTAATTTAGTTTCTTTGGCATTGTATAATATTTATTCACTTTTATTTCAAACAAAAATTTTTAATTCCAAGCAGAGATCACAAATGGGCTGGGCAAAGACCAAGCCCAAACCCTTAAAAACCATGTCAAAATTTGGACGGGACGGGTCGGGCCTGGGCTTCCCAAAGAACCGAAACTCAATCGAAAAAGTAGCTTATGTATAAAGGCTACAGGGGCAAAGCGAATATAAACAAATATGAGACGCAATTATGATTTATGAACATTTGAAAAAAGTTATAAACTTAACAAATGTTTTAAGACATCAACACATTCAGTCAGATTAATTCATTCAACGACTTTGTTCAATGCTTAGACCTTATCATAAGAGTTTTCATAAATAAACCTTCAACTACAGATAACCACGGTCTGTGAGTAGGGATGGCAAAATCCCGGACCGGGTCCGGGTATTGCAATGACCGAATTCTGTCCGGATGCAACAAGTCCGGATTTAGGCCAGATTTTAATCCGGGTACCCAAATTTTATATTTTTTAATATTATATGTGTATATATTTTATATTTTTTGGTAATTTTATAAGTTTTAAATTTATTTCAATAAAATTTGACATGAAAATATAATTTTTAAGTATTTAAAATTTTATATATGTATAATAAATGAGTCAAATAAATATAAATATTTAAAATAATATATATTTTATAATTTTTTTTAAAAAATCCGGGTTCCGGGTTTATCAAGTGATGCCCAAGACCGACCCGGCTTCATACCCAGGCCGGGTAATACCTGGCCCACAATGCTCGGGTACGGTCCGGGTCCGGACCGGACGGGTATTTTTGCCACCTCAATCTGTGAGGGATTTAATCGATTAATTTTTAAAACGTTTGGATTATTTGGTTTTTTCCCCAAACAAGAAGGAGTGCAATGCAAATTGGAGGGAAAAAAAAAACATAAAACCCCAACACGGTCTAGCTCTGCAACACCATCACTCCTCTTCTTCGCAAACACTTCGACTCGAACGCAGATCCGAGAGACCGAGACCTCCGTTACGTGTTCTTAAGAAGGCATATGTTGACAGCATGATTAAAATGCTACACGTAGGACCCCGAAACTTGTTCAGTGGTATGTAAACTGTTGAAAGAGGAGGATAATGAAGCATGGGGTGTTGAGCCATTTGACTCAGACGATGCTGATGCCAACCGCAGTGAGTCTTGTGCGCAAAGGCATTGTGCAGGCGACCGATATTAAATTTCCTCTGGCCTTCCGAGCAAAGTCATTTTCTCTAGCGATTGTGTCAGATGCTGTGGATTACTTGTCTCCGAAGTTACCTTAACAGAACTCTTCCAGAATTGGCTAGGGTATCTGCTGATGGTGTAGTAATATTTGCTGGTAAATCCCTCGTTTAGCTTTTTTAAAATATGTGTATGAAACTATTGATATTCTTATGTTCTTTTGATATATCGTTTTGTTGTGTAGGTTATCCACATCAGCAAAGAGCTAAAGTTTCTGAACTATCCAAATTTGGTCGCCCTGTGAGTTATTACTCGTTGCAGGATTTCAATATGGTCTTAGTCCTCGTAGGGCTTCTCGTGTTCCTATATATTGGTTGGATTTGAACTAGACCTATGACTTTTACAATTTCATTTGAATGCTGTCTTTGTTACTTCGGATTGATCACGTGCTAGCATTTAATTTGTTGAGAAACACAATTCATACATTTTGGATGCTTGATTGGTCAAAATACGACTGATATCTTTGCTCACTCGTTTTATATGGGATTATTTTCGATTCTTTTTGGGTTCAAAATATTTTGGTAAGTTTTGGCCGTACAGGCACAGTAATTCAAGTTCTTTCTTTTCATTGAAGAAAGTTGGGTCCATGAAACGTTACTTTTCTGTAGGCCAAATTGCGGAGTTCAACTTGGTGGATACGGTATTTTCTTCAGAATAGCTTGGAAGAGAATGAAGTAGCCGCGAAGAAGTTTGAACAGGCTTCAGTTAAGAGATCTTATAAGCCGGCTTGTCAAGTTTTCCACTTGAAGTCATATCACTGAGAATCTCAGCAACATATACTCTCTTATTGAAATTACACATTTGAAAACCATGCTAGCAAGCATATACCCGAAGGGCAAGTAATGTTGTGTACCAATCGTGAGACATTAAATCCTTCATCCAAATATTTATTAGGGGAGTGAGTTCACAAGAAATGCCTCCCCGCCTTTATGTGTTCTTTAGATTTTGGTTTGCTTCTAATCTTCCTGCTTGTTAGTATGCCCAGACCCATATTTGTTTTGATAATTATATGACTACTAATTACTATTAATTTTTTCATTTTAATGGTAAAAAATATCAGAGAAACCATGTCTCGGTGTAATTTGCAATTCTAAGTGTCATCTTCTGTATGTTTTTGCTTAGAAACGAGGTCAGTTGAGCCTTTGAGGGCTCTGGATCTTGGGTCACTGTAGAACTTGACGAGTTGAGTTCAGTTGTCTTAAGTTGTCTGGAAGATTAGGCTTTTAATTGAGCTGAGCTTTTGTTTTGGCAAACAGTTCTAATGGAGTGTAATGAACTTCAACACGCTATCGTAGTATAGTATACTTTTTCAATAAGCCTGAGCTCTCTCCCCGAAGGACAGCTTAGGCATTGTCTTTCCTTCGTCTTACAAACAAAAAAGAACGGATCGGGTCCAACAATAACTATTTTGTTGTACCCATCGCAATCGAGGGACAACGACAATACATACACTCAAGTCAAAAAAAGAAGGGGCCAATAAAATCGATTTTTTTAATTCTTTACTTGAAAAGGTCAAAAGAAGACGACAGGCTCGCTAGCTAGCTAGTCGTAAAATTCATACACTCAGGACAACGACAATACATACACTCAAGTCAAAAAAAAAAGAAGGGCCCAATAAAATCGGTTTTCTTAATTTTTTACTTGAAAAGGTCAAAAGAAGTAGGATTGGCAGAAAAATTCGAACCGGCCCGATCCAGTCCAGGCCCGCGGGCTTTAAACTCAGTCCGTGGCTTTAAATGATAGATAAAGACCTCTAATTTGTAAAGTCCATATGCAATGGGCTTAGACAAGGGCTTTCTTTAAAAGCCCAGGCTTAAGCCCAAACTTTATAATAAATAATAGGAAAAATGACAAACACACTCCCAACGTTTAGACAAAGGGACAAAAACTCTCCTAACGTTTCAAAAGAAATATTTACATCCTCATTCACTAACGGAAACAGTAACTTTTAACAAAAATTATCATTATACCCTTCTAGCATATAAAAAAAAATTATTGATTATCCAATTTGTCCATATATTATTAATAAAATTATAAATATATCCTCATTACCCAATTCCTCTATTTAAATTTTTATCAAATTTTCTCTTCAAGTCAAATAAATTTAATTCATTACTCAAGAATAAAAATAAATAAAATTGGTTATTAATGTTAACTTGTATTTCAATTAATACCATAATAAATAACATAAAAAATTAGTTATAAATATACAAGTTTAAATGATAACATGTGGAAAATTGTTAAATATACAAGTTTAAAATTTAAATAAAATTTTATAGTATTAATATTACAAGTTAAACTTGTATATATATTTTTTATATGCTAGAGGAGTATAACGGTAATTTTCCTTAAAAATTACTGTTTTCGTTAGTGAATGAGGGTGTAAATATCTTTTTAAAAACGTTAGGGTTTTTTGTCACTTTGTCTAAACATTGGGGGGTGTGTTTGTCATTTTTCCTAAATAATATATATATATTTTAAAGAAAAATCTTTATAATATATCATAAAATTCAAATTAAAAAAAGCTGAAAAAATAAAAAATAAAAACGAAAAAGAAAAAGTGAATCAAACAAAACAATTCGTTAGTTTTGAACAAAACCCAAACTCTCAAAGTCAAAATCCCTAATTCCCTCGTTTTCTCCCTCCCTCACTCACCGTCACCTCAACTTCTCACTGTTCTCGCCGCCGGCAGTCAACGGCGGGGCCAACAGCATCCAGCAGTGAGCGACGAGCATCCACCACCAGCACTCCAGCAGCCACCACTCAGCCAGCAGCAGCGGCGAGCATCTCCCGCCATCCCGCGCAACCCACCGTCCAGCTCCAGCCACCCAGCATCTCTCGCGCGACGCAGCAGCAACCCCCACCCACCAGCACAGCCGCGCGACGCTGCAGCAAGCACTTGAACTCGAGCGAGGCAGCAGCAGCGATTTGCAGTCTGTAGTACGCGAATTCAAACGACACAAGTAGCGAGGTAGCAAACCATCCAACTCCGGTCCGGTACTCCTCCTCAATAGCTTCAAACTTTTTTTATTGTATTATCAATACAATATTATGTAATATGAGGACATCACCAGAATGACGAGTTTAAGAACACGGGTTTGTTTATTTTTCTGTTAGAATTTTGTTTGGCTTTAAATTTTTAGCTTTTGGTGGTTATGTCTTTAGAATTTTCTTGTCTCTGAAAACCTAAGTAGCCTGTGCTTCTTTATGTACAGGGAGAGAAAGAAAAAAAGAAAGGAAAAAAGGGATGGGGGGTACAAGTAAAGATCTTTTGCACTTAGAGCACAAGGATTCTTCGGCTTCAGCTATAGGTACACGTTTGTACTCTCTTTTCCTATATATGTGTATCTTGCAAGCTCTGTTGTTCAACGGTTGTGTTTATATTTGCAGAATCTGCACTTCTTGTTTGTAGCAAGAAAGACACGAACGCTGAGTTAAAGAAACCAAACCCCGGTAAAATGCCCAGCTACGGACCAGTTCCTAGAAGCCAAGGTATTCTGAATTTCTATGTGTTCTGGAAGTACTCTCCCTACAAAATACTGGCTTCTGGTTGATAATTTGTCATGGGTGTTGCTTCTCTGTGAAATTGGTTCATGTGCACTCTGTTTCCGTAGTTAGATTATTGCAAAGATCTTGTTTGAGTGATCAATTATGAAATTCTCAAAGGAGAAAGAAGTTTCAAAATTATTGTTCTGTAAATTGTTGTATTAAAGAGTTTCAGAAACCCTTATTAGAGAATCTTTTTGTTTCCAAAGTTGTTTCTGGAACTTGGAATATCTTTATCAAAGTTGTTTCTAGAGCTTGGAATATCTTTATCAAGTTTATGTCAAGGAATTTTCTCAGGTATGTAGAGTCATATACATTTTGTAGGTATTTGATAGTGTCCGATAATCTGTCTCTCTCATTTTTCAGTTTTGGGAAAAGTTAAAGGTTTTTTGGGAGTCATATCAGAGGCTAATAAAAGGCTCCAACTTGATGC
This sequence comes from Citrus x clementina, assembly GCF_000493195.1. Lineage (NCBI taxonomy): Eukaryota > Viridiplantae > Streptophyta > Magnoliopsida > Sapindales > Rutaceae > Citrus > Citrus x clementina. Next base: position 1,457,903 of record NW_006262022.1, read on the forward strand.
AAAGGTTTGTCAGCTGATCTTATTACTAAATCCATACCATTTATCTTGATCCAAACCTTTCTCTCTTAATCACTAACGTGTGCCTCCTTTGACCAAATGTAGGATAATGCTCAAGATTATGATATGGAAGCGCTTACCGGAAACGAATCTGAAGTTATTGAAATGGTAAGTGAAGGTCTCTCCCTCTTTGGTCTCTCCCCCTGTCTGTGTTCATACTTATATTGTGGCAGCTGGTCCATTAACAACTTCAGTTGCATCTTAATGATAGGATTTAATGCTGGGGATAGCTGATCTGCATACTCCTGAGGCGGTCAGTGCTGCTGAATCTGCAATCGCTGGTAATCAGCCAGCGATTCCTTTGCCTGCAAGCAGTAGTGAAACAGAAACTGAAGATAGTAGTGATGACAGTGATGATGACGTCGAGGATAATAAAACATTGGATCCCATGAATCTGAAAAGATCCGAGACAAACAAGGATGATTCATTGAGTGAATCTGCAGGAAACAAGAAATCTAAAAAGCGGCCAAAAATTGTTGAGCTCTCATGAGCATGTTATTTGTATGAGTTAGCTTTGTTGTGTATTAGTGATTTGCGTGTTGTTGTTGTGTCTTGATTATGAAAAAGACAACATCCTTGGTTGACTATTTAATTTTCATAACCAGTTGATATATAAAGTTTTGTTTTGTTTTCTTTTTCCTCTATTATCTTTGTGTATTGAACACTGAGTGCACAATTTCGAAAACAGGTATCTTATTTTGGTTTCTTTTTTTTTTATATGTGAGCCTATTGATGGAGAGGCCATTGAGCTCGGAACAGCGCAATTCAGAGGGGAGAATTTGCAACGGGTTTTTTTGGTTTGCATCAAGCTGAACATATATATCAGTGACACAAATCAATTTTGTCCAAAAAATTAAGTTGATTTTGAGTTTGAATTTTTTTGACTCCAATCCAACTGAGTATAATAAAAATGGATTTGAGGTCAAGAAATTACATGTGTGCAAAAAAAAAAGGGAAAAAACTTTACAAATGGATGTTTAACATATCACTGCTCATGTGTCAGTGACTGGTGAATTGACCCAGCCTTTTCACTGGCAAGAGATTCTTGACAAAATATTTTTGGGAAGAAATTATTCTTTTGTTTGGTAAGCACCGGCTGGACACTTTTGGAGCTTTGTTTTGTTTGTATCTGTATCATTTATAATTTTATTTGAATTTAATCTTAGCTACCCCTAGTTTTGGCTCCCATGGTTTTGAAAATTTTGAGACTTAAAGGACTCCTAATTCAGACCCCACATATTACCAATCAAACATTTGCTTGAAAAATGCAGTGTTTTGACTTGGAGACTCAACAATCCAATACAAATCATTCGATAACCTAAGTTGCACAAACTGTCTTAATGATGATGATTACATAATATCTTCAATCCTAGAGTCTTGATCAAACAATGATTATGCCTTCGTTTGTAATCTTATTCACCCTATCACATCCCTTCAGGAAGTTAAAAAAAAATTATAGGTCCATAATGTATTTTGGCCAATTGCTAAAAGCCAAGATGTGTTTCAGCAGCTTATTATTATAAGTTATTACAACTCAAGCCTATAAAAGGCGCCAAGTTCAAGTGACAAATCAAATCAAACACGCAAACACAAAATCTATACAGTTCATATTATCTTACAATTCATCAAGTTGTGAAAATGGTTGCATTGGGAGCAGTAATTGCTACTCTGTTAGGATTTGCCTTGTTCTACGGTTTAAAAGGAAAGAAGAAGAGCATAGATTCTTCAATGAAGAGCTCAGAAAACAGAACATGCAAATCAGATTCAGGCAAAAGCACGGATATAATCATTGTTGGTGCTGGCGTTGCAGGCTCAGCTCTTGCTTACACTCTTGGCAAGGTGATAAAAGGAATCAAAACATATCATTTGCATTGCTGTCTGTTTCTGAGTATGTTCTGTAAACTTTTTTATCTGGGAATTTTTTTTTTCAGGATGGACGCCGCGTTCATGTGATTGAAAGAGACTTACGCCAGCCTGACAGAATTGTTGGAGAGCTGCTGCAACCTGGTGGATATCTAAAGCTAGTAGAGTTGGGTCTAGAAGGCAAGCTCTGACAATTTGAATCTTGTTCTTCCATTTTCATCGGCATAGATCCATCTTGTAACTTATAAACATGTGGCTGCAGATTGCGTCAGTGACATTGATGCTCAGAATGTGTACGGATATGCTCTTTACAAAGGTGGGAAAAGTACTAAACTTTCATATCCATTGGGAAGTTTTAATTCAAATGTGGCTGGGAGAAGCTTTCACCATGGGCGATTTGTACAAAGAATGAGAGAAAAGGCTGCTTCTCTTCCCAAGTACGGCTTTCTTTCGTTCATATTTGTTCATTTTGATTCATTTCATAATTTGAAACAATTTTTTTTTTATAAATTATTGCATGTTCTGTCCAATCTTATGTTTAGTGTAAGGATGGAACAAGGAACAGTGACATCTCTTCTTGAACGCAATGGAACCATCAAAGGAGTTGAATACAAAACCAAGACTGGTGAAAAGCATACGGCCTATGCTCCCCTCACTGTAGTATGCGATGGTTGCTGTTCAAATTTGCGCCGCAATCTCTGCAATCCTAAGGTGAAGATGCTGTGTTAATCTTGTCAAATGAAGATAGTAAATCATAGATCTCGCCAATTTCTTATAAGGATTTTTTTCCGAAAGTTACAATTTAACTTGTGATTATAATTCTGCAGGTTGAGATCCCCTCTTGTTTCGTGGGCTTGGCCTTGGAGAATTGTAAGCTTCCATTTGCAAATCATGGGCACGTTGTTCTGGCAGAACCTTCACCTATCTTGTTTTATCCTATCAGTAGCACCGAGATTCGCTGTTTGGTTGATATTCCTGGCCAAAAAGTACCTTCCGTTTCCAACGGTGAAATGGCTCAATATTTGAAAACTGTTATCGCTCCCCAGGTACATTTCTTTTGCAAGTAATTTGTGTAGGAGTTACTTGAAATATGTTGTCCTTTCAAAACATGAATTGCTACTTCATTTTAGACTAATTGAGGAACTAATGTTTCAGATTCCCCATGAGCTGCAAACTGCTTTTATATCAGCAACTGAAAAAGGAAACATGAGAACAATGCCAAATAGAAGCATGCCAGCAGCTCCATATCCAACTCCAGGTGCGCTTCTGATGGGAGATGCATTTAACATGAGGCATCCTTTAACCGGAGGTGGAATGACAGTAGCCTTATCTGATGTCATTCTACTCAGAGATCTCCTCAGACCCCTGCGTTCTTTAGACAATGCATATTCCCTTTGCAAAAATTTTGAATCCTTTTACACACTGCGCAAGGTAAATATGCACCATTCATAATGCTCTTTACTTGCAGCACACTCAAGCTGCTGCTAGCTTAAAATATTAGCGTCCAATTCTGTGCTTGCAGCCCGTGGCATCTACAATAAACACATTAGCAGGCGCATTATACAAAGTTTTCTCCGCATCTTCAGATCCTGCAAGGGAGGAAATGCGGCAAGCATGCTTTGATTACTTGAGGCTTGGAGGTGTTTTCTCAAGTGGACCAATATCAATACTCTCGGGGCTAAACCCCCGGCCATTGGGCTTGGTTCTGCATTTTTTTGCAGTGGCAGTTTATGGCGTTGGACGCTTATTGATTCCATTTCCATCTCCCAAACGTTTGTGGATTGGGGCTAGATTGATTTCTGTGAGTATCTTCACTTCATTTTGTCATTCCAAGATTTTAGCCGATCAGTTTGGCCACATGACGCGTGTGACAAGAGAATATTGCATTTGTATTGGTCATGGATTGATATCTAACACACGATGTGTAAGATAACTGGGCATATAGCTAATGGTTAAAAGTCATAAGATCGGATTCTAAAACTTTGTTTCAAAATTCGCATTGAATCATATATTTATCTTTGGTTAATTTTGTTTGTTATTTTGCAGGATGCTTCTGGAATTATTTTCCCCATAATAAAAGCTGAAGGAATTACACAAATGTTCTTCCCTGTTGCTGTGCCTGCATACTACAGAGCTCCTCCTGTTAAGTGAGAATATGAAAACAAGAAATTCAAGAAAATTTTTGGGGAAGAAATCTAGACATGTTGCAAGTTCTTTATTTATTGATGGGAAAAGGACATTCAACCCCCCAACGTTTAGGAAAAGGGACAAAAAACCCATCAACGTTTTAAAAAGGACTTATAACCCCCTTTCTGTTAACAAACACCGTTTGTTTTAACAGTAAATTTATTTTTAATTTTTAATTACTATTATACCCTTATAATAAATAAATTAATATATTAATTTGAGATATATCACAATTAATAATTTTTTAAAAGCTTAAAATTGAGATACAATTATTTTTTTATCTCTCACTATAAGTGTCGCCGTCAAGTCAATATAGTGTAATGGTTTTGATTCCTCAAAGAAAAAGGGTTTAATCAAATTTCGTTTTATTAGTAATAATCACATATGAAAGGTTTGATCATTAGAAAGGTATAATTTATAGCAAATCATTTGGGCAAAAATTTAATTGTATCTCAATTTTTAGTTTTAAAAAATTATTAATTGTGATATATCTCAAATTAATATATTAATTAATTTATTATAAGGGTATAATAGTAATTAAAAATTAAAAATAAATTTACTGTTAAAACAAATGGTGTTTGTTAACGGAAAGGAGGTTATAAATCCTTTTTGAAACGTTGAGGGGTTTTTTGTCCCTTTTCCTAAACGTTGGGGGGTTGAATGTCCTTTTCCCTTTATTGATTAATTTATATTGTTTTGGCATAATTAAACCAGTCTTTAAGCAGGGAGTTCCTCTCTCACCAAAATTGGTGGCAGAGCAAGCAAATCTGCTTGAAGCAAATTGTATCAGTAGATAACAATTTCAAAGAATTAAACTTTATTTTATTAATTTTATTCCAAAATTTGCGGGGTAGCATAACAAGGGTCACAAACATATACATATACCTGCACATACGTAATTGCGCTTGTGGGTATGTAATAGTGCGAGCGGCCATTAAAGCATCTTGCCTAGGCAATAGATATATAGACGGAAAGAGAACAAGATACAGATAAAAAGAGAAAATTCTATGCATCACTCATTTATTGCTGCGTATGGAAGTGAAATCCCATGCATTGGTGGAAAGTGAAAATAGATCACACTGCTTGATTTTATTGTTTTTAGATATCCGCCTACACATAACTTATTCATGACAAAACACTAAGCCCTCCAAGCTCGTAGTTGCATGGACGATTTAGCAAAGTTTTAATATATATAATTAGGAAAAAATGACCGAAGCACGTCCTTTGTTTAATGAAATTAACTTTTGCCTTTAAAGCCCACTAGAATCCCATATTTTTATAACTGGCAACATTAATTAAACAGTCACCTTTGAAGGACAATTCGATTATACAATAATAAATCCGACTTAAACAGCTAGGGCCGCGTTTCTCGGTTAATCAAGATTAACCTATTTTATAGCATCATTATTTTATTTATAAAACTTCTAAGGCATGTGGGGTACTTAGGGCTCTAAATATTATCATTGTTGGGCGAAACGTAGATGTTGAGTATTACACCTCTAATAGCTGCGGAAGTGGTTTGAAGTGCAGACACTACACACAAGTTGTGTGGTGCAATTCTGTGCGTTTAGGTTGTGCTCGAATTGCCACTTCGGCCTTGGCCGAAGTGGTGGGCTGCTGCCCTCACAAGGCTTGTGAGGGCAGCGGTTCTAGCCCCACAAAAGCATTGTGGGGGCTAAATATTCTTAATATGTAAAAATCATTCTCCCTTGCGAAATGCGAGTGGAGTATAGACATCCCTCCTCTGTGAGAGATTATTTGTCTGGGCATGTACTTCACAGAATTCAATGTAATAATGTAAGTCTCAATCATGTATATCTGATTGTAATTATCAGTGTAATATATCTGCTATAATAGTAGTTGTTGTAAATATCTGTATAATGCAGTAATCTGATGTTTAATCAATATTAAAAAAAAAAAAGGTTGTGCTTGAATTAGGTGCAAAAACGGTGGAACCTTTGTCATCTATAGCTACGATCCCCGAGGCAACTATGATAATACATAACCTTACTAATTGATCAAAACTCTCTATCTTGTCAGGCAAAATTAACTATAATCTTTTGCTTTCTAAAACCAACTAGAACCACTATATTGTTAATAGACTCACTGAACTTACTTTAACGTTTATACTTATGCTTGATTCTATTATTTTCTTTCTTTTAAATAGCTTTGACGTAAAGGTAAAAATTATTGCAACCCAATAAATTAAAATGAAGATACATCAAACAAAATGAAGAAAAAAGATTTCGTCAATGGTACAATGAAATTGTTAGAGCATACCTAAAAATTGAAATGAGGATTTGTTCACCACTCAACCGGCAATGAGTTGTTTTCTAATTAATTTGTATTAAGCTAAAAAATTGAAGAGATTTAATAATCTAAATAACTTTAAAAGAGAAATGTACCGCTTATTTATTGCTGTAAATGGAAGTGGGCTCCCGTACAACGTAAAAAAGATCACGTAACTTGATTTTATTTTTTATGGATATCTACCAACACACGACTAAAACATTATAAAACACAAATCCCTCTAATCTCGTACTTGCTTGGAGGATTTAGGAAAGCTGTTTTTATCAATTAGAAAGGTCGTTCACCAGCAGCGTTGCCTGGAGGATCATAGTTGCAGATGGCAATGAATTGATGATTATTGTTACACCGCTCTTTAGCACAACCCAAACGCACAGATTTGCGCCACACAACTTGAGTAAAGTGTCCGCCCATCTGATTAGGAGCACAACTATTAGAGTTGTGGTCGTAAAATTGTTTCTCATCCACCCACATCTTCAGGATGTGATCGACGGTAAAGTCGTAGTCAGCCCATGCAAGGTTCTCGCCGTAATGGCTAACTGAATGTTCAATTATGCAGTCAACTTTAAGTTTTTGTGCATAGCTATGTGCATGATCCTCCAACGTCTTGTCCCATGTCATGCCTATGCCAATGCCAACATTACGACGAGCTTCATTATGAAGGTGGACGTACCGTTGCTGAGTTGCATTGTTGGCTGAGGAGAGATGGATTCTTGCAGCTAGGACTACGAGATGGAAAATTGCTAGTGAATTAATGGGTGACATTACTTGTGGGGTCGATTTAGCTTATTTGATAGAATTATAGGAAGGAGAGAAAGCTTGTTAGATAGGTTAGGGATGAAAAACTTTTGCTTATGTACAAGTAGTTTATATAGGGAATGGTGTGGGAAATCATTCAAGAATCGAATGGTCGAAAATTTCTTCAAAAGTAATTTCTAATTATGCAATATATATATAATAAAAATAGCTCTACTTAATTAAATCTAATTTTAAAATAATTAGATTTTTGTTTGAAATCTTATATAAACCATAAATGTCTAAGTACAACATATGAGAGCCTAAATTTATATCAAAGTTGACACCACGTCGAATATTTATTAAAGAATAAATCATGTGCACATATGATCGGTATAACTGCGGTGACTTCCTAACTGTTGTTACAGACAAGGTAATCGGGAGTGAGTTACTAACTGTGCAGGGCATGATACGGTAATCCACTTTGCATGTATATATATCATGATAGATTATCATGGATGGCAGTTGCAAAAGTGATAAATTATTACAATCCTACTAAAAAACTAAAATTAAATAGGCATATAAGTTCATGATCCTCATGGAAACCCTTTTCTTGCAAGTTAATTTTTGACAGTGGGTATGATGGACCCTCAAGCCATAGATTTTTTTTTTTCATATAATACCATTTTAAAAGTTTACAATATTATAAATTTCATCCTCAAAATTACACATATTTACATTTTGGCCCTCATTAATAGTCATTTCTTTAAAAGAGAAAACAGAATATGAGTATTATGTCTCTCATAAATTTAACCTTTAAAATTTTCTTTATTATACTTTGACCCTATTGGTTTTTCTTTAAAATAAATTAGCCACTGTATCAAAGCTTGTGGTTCTGCTACTGGTTCTACCGAAAAACCAAATTTTGCTCAAAGTTATGATTGGTAACCAAATAATCAATTTATTTATTAATTTATGGTAAAAATTTCTAAATGTATAAGCTCCGTGTGAAAAATCCATCTTATCTTATAGCCGAGATTTGAAACCCCCCCGGGGGGCCCCAACCCCAAAAAAAAAAAAAACTACTTGGAAAGTCTTACCAGTAGCTCCACGGCAAGTTTCATGTTCCTAAATGTTTTGATTTTTTTTTTTTTCCTCTCACATTCACTCTCTACATTTTCATGCACAACAAAATTAAAGAATTTTCCCATTCAAGGTCTAATCAGGGAAAATTAATCTATTAATATCTTGCATCCATGGTAGTTAGGTAAATCATAATTTGACAATCAAAAGAGAAATTATATGTTCAATTTATTTTTTTATTACTTGCGTAAATGGAAGCGAACACATAGCTTGATTTTATTGTTTTCGGATATCTGCCAACGGCATGACTTATTCATGCATAGCCCTCTGGTCTCATATATAGAAGAAAGTTTCTTTATGATCCACTAGTAAGGACGTTGACCAAAAACATTGCCTCGGGGATCGTAGTTGCAAATGACAAAGTTGAGAATGCCATTGTTATTGCACCTCTCTTTAGCACAACCTAAACGCACAGAATTGCGCCACACAACTTGAGTATAGATTGCGCATTTCGTACCATTAAGAGCACAAATATTAGAGTTGTAGTCGTATAATATTAATGGCTTCCCATCCATATACATCTTCACGAACTCGGCGGCGGTAATCTCGCCCTGGCTGCTCCATGCAATTGTCTCGCTGTATTTGCTAACTTGTGGTTTCTTTAAATTGCAGTTACCCTTTAGTTTTTATTCATGTTTATGTGAATAATCCGCCAATTTGTAGTCCCATGACATCGGGCCAACGCCAACACTAGCACGAGCCTCGTTGTGAGCTTTGAGGTAGTCTTCAGGTTTATTGTGGGCAGAGGAGAGATGGATTGTAGCTAGGGCCAAGAGGCAAAAAATTGCTGGTGAAGTTCTTGGCATTGTGGTGATTACTGTTTTAATTTCGCTTATCCGATGGAAATGGGAAAGAAAGAGCTTAGGTAATGAGTGGAACTGCTTGCTTGTGTATAAGAGGTTTATATGGGGAATGGTGTGAAAATCATTCAGGAATTGTATGGTCGAAAATTTTTCAAACGAAATTTCTAACAATACAAGATAAATAAAACTTAGTGGCACTTTGGTAAGGGTAAATTCCCCTTTAATTTTCAGGGTTTAGGCTAATTACTAATTTATTTTATGTATCTTTTAATTATAATTATTCAAAATACTCATTTCTTTTCTTTAATAGGTGTTAAATTAACTTCTTAAGCATATGTAATATTTTTGTCTAATATAATTTGAAATTCTAATAAGTTAGACATATAACAGTTAGCAAATAGAGAGAAGTGAGGTAGATATATTTTAATGAAAACAAAGTTATAGGGATCTTTTTGATAAGTTTTATAAATATAGGGACTAACTGAATAATTGACTCAAATTATAAGGATTAAAGGAGCATCTCATCAATCAAGCCCCTTGAGATCACACAAAAATTTTTTATTATATGTAATTTACCCGTATTAGTTATTATTTACCATAAGGGGAAGGATAATTAAGCCCCTTAATAATAAATTACATAAGTTTATACAGCAATTTTAGATTTTGAGATTAGAATACTTTGAGTGGTTGAGATTCATAAATAGATTGATGGCATATGTTAAAGAATTATATGCATCACTGATTTATTGCTGTAAATGGAAGTGATCTCGCCTGTAGTGTAAAAATTATCACACAACATGTTTTATTATCTTCTTATACCTACCAATACATGGCTTATTCATCATAAAACACAAATCCCTTTTTGCTCATACTTGCTTAGAGGATTTAGGTAAGTCCTTTATATATATGTATTAATTAGTAAGGCCGTTTACCAGCAACATTGCCTGGAGGATCATAGCTGCAAATGACGAACGTGCCACGATTGTTGTTGCACTTCACTCTAGCACAACCTAAACGCACAGAATTGCGCCACACAACTTGAGTATAGTGTCTACACTCCCCACCAACACAAGTATTTGAGTTGTAATTGTACTTTGGTCTCTCATCCACCCAGAGCTTCACGGCCGCCGTACCAGTGAGGTCACCGCTGCTCCATGCTAAGTTCTCGCCGTATGGTCCACCGGAGTGCACCAATCTGCAGTCACCTTTACGTTGATTGGCATAGTTTTTAGCGTAAGCCGCTACCTTGTTGTCCCATCTCATCGGTCCAACGCGGACGCTAGCACGAGCTTCATTGTGAGCTCTGAGATAGTCTTGTTGTGAATTTTGGGCAGAGGACAATTGGGTTGTAACTAGGGCCACAAGACATAAAATTGCTAGTGAAATGTTAGACATTACGTTGTGACTTAATTAATGAGAAAGCTTAGCTGCTTAGGTTATGAATGAAAAATTTTGCTCATGTATAGAGGTTTATATAAGGAAATGATGTGGAAAACTTATTAGTTCAAGACTCGTATATGGTGGGATATTCAAAAGGAAAAAATTGAAGATAAAATTTGCGGCGCCTTAACTAATAAAATTGACTGAGTCTAGTATTTGGACAAATTAATTAAGCTCTTATTGTTACTTTCTTAATGAATGAATTTATTATCCCCGCATGATTACACGTAGTAGATTTTCCACTTTTTCGTCTGGAAAAATTGGAGCGTATTCAGGACAAATGCTTGTTATTTAAAAACAATTGTTAGACCAAAAAACCAACTAAATCTTACTTATCAAATTATTTAATTTTTAAATTATTCTCTTATAATTAAGTACAAGACACTTTATCTTTTACTTCTAAGAATGCCATATCTTCTTCCTAATTAAAATTCCGAAACTGACGTGAACCGATCCTAGTCAACACGGAAACTGATTAATAAACCAGATTCAAATGCCTTTAAAATCAGCTTGTTCAATTATATTCAATAAATAACTGACATGATTTTGGAAAATGTCTATTATATATGGATTTGGATCCTTTCGTAACCTAATTTTTTCCTTGAGCACGTGGCATTTAGAATTTAAATTATAAGGTTAAGATTAAATTGATTACAAATAAATGATCTCTTTAGGAATACTCTAATAGTCTAATACTTCAGGAAAATTAATTAGACATGGTCATAAACCAGCAGAATCACATCTCTAGATGGAATAATGCTAATGGTTAGAAACTAACTTAAAAGACAACAACGTTAATCTCAGAATATGTATTAATTTATTATTCTCCTGAGACGATGAGGTAACGGTGGATTGAATTGCTTGTTGCGTCCGGATTTGAAAAAAAATATGAAATTAAAAAAAATAAGAAAGGAATGGATGAGTGATTAGACCCGTAAGTTATATTGAATGGACTTTATCCTTATACAAGGCATGAATCATTAAAAGATAAAGAAGATGAATAGTGTTTTGACGATTTTTCCTGATAGAGGGAGATTCTTTAGTACAAATCACATGAAACTTTTCAATAAATCACATGAGAATAAGTTTACGCATAGTAAAAATTAATTAGGTAAATGAATAAAAACTGTGTGAGGATTTTAAAATTTTTCTTGATAAAATATGTTAACTAGTATTGGATTAGAAAATTAGAATATACATTTCATAATCATTAGTTGGAGAGAGTCTTTGTTGCTCCTAGAGCACTGATACTTGTCTATCCATTACTTGGCACGTGTGTATAAATTTTTTTCATGATTGTTTATAGTATAGGCATAACAAAAAGTGTATGTTGTTCCTAGAGCACTGTGATATTTATCTATGAATTACTTATAATGTGTTTATCAATATTTTTAATGATTGGGTTAAAGTAGTGCTCTCTGGAGTACCTAAGTACCAAAGACTTTAACTTCTCCACTAGCTGTGATACCATAGTAAGTTTTCCATTTTCGTATTACGTGTAAATTTTAACTAATATATTAATAAAAATAAATAAATAAACTGTTTATGTTATGTAACTGACAATGGGCAAAGTGTATAGTGTTAACATTTGTAAGATAACGGGTGCAAAATTAAACTGCTGAGGAAGGAGGTAACATTTGTAAGAAGTCGGAAAAATAATTACATAAAGTTGGCTAAATTTCTATCAATCCCTTATCGTTTCTGAATTTTTTTGTCCCACCCCTGGTTTTGGTCTGGACTCTGGTATCGATTCATTAATTTGCAAGGGAATGAAGCTGCTTATAAGTACATATTTTTGAGGCGCAAATTAAGGAAAAATGCACATAGTCTTATAATTAGTTACTCTAGTTTATGATTAATTAGTTACTCTTCACTGGGATCTATGTAGGAAACAGTTTTTTTGTTCAATGGAGTAATAAAAATAGAAAAATTGAGAGGGCCAAGCCAGCAATGAGGACGAAATAGTGATTTAATAAACTCGAGTATGCAATAACATAAAAATCACATATACTAGAAGCTCTAGCATGAGGTTATTATTTGTTGGCTTCAGACAATGTTATTTTGTTACTGAAAGAGATGCAAGGCCTTTCCATGATTGGTCAAAATACGATTTTGGATGCTTGATTGGTCAAAATACGACTGATATCTTTGCTTACTCGTTTATATGGGATTATTTTCGATTCTTTTTGGGTTCAAAATATTTTGGTAAGTTTTGGCTGTACAGGCATAGTAATTCAAGTTCTTTTTTTTTTTTTTTTGGTTGAAGAAAGTTGACTCCATGAAACGTTACTTTTCTGTGGGCCAAATTGCGGAGTTCAATTCTTGGTGGATAAGGTATTTTCTTCAGAAAAGCTTGGAAGAGAATGAATAGCTGCGAAGAAGTTTGAACAGGCTTCAGTTAAGCGATCTTATAAGCCGGCTTGTCAAGTTTTCCACTTGAAGTCATATCACTGAGAATCTCAGCAACATATGCTCTCTTATTGAAATTACACATTTGGAAACCATGCTAGCAAGCATATACCCGAAGGGCAAGTAATGTTGTGTACCAATCGTGAGACATTAAATCCTTCATCCAAATATTTATCAAGGGAGTGAGTTCCCAAGAAATGCCTTCCCGCCTTTATGTGTTCTTTAGATTTTGGTTTGCTTCTAATCTTCTTGTTTGTTATAGGTGTTGGGAAAATATGTCCTTTAAAAGTATATGTGTTTATTTAATTGTAATAAATAATTTTTCTTATTAATAAAATAAATGAGGTATTTTATTCAAGTATCTTAATTGCATTAATATTTTGAGTAAATTCCATTTAATCATATTATATGTATTTATGTGACCACCATATGAATTCACAGAAGACATAAATACAAGTTATCTTATGATTAAATAAATTAAGTTCGCAGTTGATAAATAAAATTATTTAGGTATAGACTGTAATAAATTCATTAAATGATGTGTATTAATCATGTATGAATTTATTGATGTAGTACGACTACATTGAACAAGATCACATATGAGATTTAATTAACTTTGTAATAACTGTCAGACTTATTAAATCTCATAGGTATTGATTTTACTGTAATCTTAATCTTGAGTTAGTTATGATTTCATGATTGTAATTTTTATTCTATTTGAGTTACCAATGGGCACGACACACACTTGTACTCAAAATTACATGATATCTTGGTGGGAGCAATTATGAGTATTGGAGTTATAGATTGACAATATAGAATTTTTACAACACATTTCTTGATGGGTTGTAAAGAACTTGATCATATAATTCTCTGGTCAGAGTGTGTCAACATATTTAGTATGTTGAAAATGATAATTAGAGAAAACCAGCAAGAATCAAGGAAAATATGTAATTAAATTGATTGGACAGTTGAGATATCGATTTAATTAACGATGTGGTACAAAGGATTATGCAGTAAAGAAATCAATGTGATATGGGTTGAATTATTATTCGAAAATACTATCCTAGATAGCATACAATTATAGAGGTCAATTTCAATGTTTTAGTGGAGTATATTTGGAATTAAATAATTGTGTTAGTTTGATTACATGTCTAATTATTATAGCCACTATTGTATGTACCCATCTGATCCCCAGGTTAGCTCATTTAATTAACTGCACCGCTATTGGATTAATAAACAAGATAACTAGTTATTTAGGTTAAAAACTTAAATATATTATTTAGTGGAAAACTCTATTTAATATGCTTGTGTGTAAGGGGTCTTGTGTTATTTTACAATATGAGCCCCTATAACACAAGACAAGTGTATCATCACTTTTGGTTTTATTGTTTTTTAATTTAAATCAAATGTGATTTAATATAATTAAAATTAATAAATATGGAGTCTAGGATTTTCACCAAATATAGATATAAAAATACTTATTTTCTCTAAAAGAAGTAAGGAGCCACGTTATACAGATCAGAGAAAAAAAATTTCTCTCTCTAATTTTGAGAGAAATATTGCTAGTTGCTTTTTAATGGCGATAAAGGCGCCCATACGTCAAGTGCAGATTAATCTTGAGTCATAACCTAGAAGATCATTGGTGACTGATTGTGTTCTAATAAGATTGGTGGTGACGGATCGTGATCTAACATAACTGGTGGTGACAAATTGTGATCTGGGAGCCTAGATTAATTTAGCGAAAAAGCAAAATCGGACTGTCAATATATGATTTTCTAGATTATGAATTTCTATATATTGTATGAGTTTGGTCCTAAAAGTTTTTATAAAAATTTAAAAAATTAATTTTTCTCCAACAATAGGGGTATGCTAAGTTTGTTAGTACGCCCATACCCATATTTTTTTTATAATTATATGACTACTAATTATTATTATTTTTCATTTTAATGGTAAAAATTCATCAGAGAAACCATATCTCGATGTAATTTGTAATTCTAAGTTTCATCTTCTGTGTGTTTTTGCTTGGAAACGGGGTCGGTTGAGCCTTTGAGGGCTCTGGATCTTGGGCCACTGTAGAACTTGACGAGTTGAGTTGAGTTGTCTTAAGTTGTCTGGAAGATCATGTCAAAAAAAAAAAAAAGTTGTCTGGAAGATGGGTTAGGCTTTCAAATGTGTTTTAGCAAGCAGTTCTAATGGAGTGAAATGAACTTCAACACGCTATATAGTATACTTTTTCAATTAGCCTACGCTCTCTCTCCGAAGAACAGCTTAGGCATTTTCTTTCCTTCGTCTTACAAACAAAAAAGAACGGATCGGGTCCAACAATAACTATTTTGTTGTACCCATCGCAATCGAGGGACAACGACAATACATACACTCAAGTCAAAAAAAGAAGGGGCCAATAAAATCAATTTTCTTAATTCTTTACTTGAAAAGGTCAAAAGAAGACGACAGGCTAGCTAGCTAGCTAGTCGCAAAATTCATACACTCAAGACAACGACAATACATACACTCAAGTCAAAAAAAAGAAGGGCCAAATAAAATCGATTTTCTTAATTCTTTACTTGAAAATGTTAAAAGAAGACGACGGACAAGCTAGCTAGCTAGCAGGTCGCAAAAATTCCGTTCATTAATGCAATGGATCACAATCACAATCACCATCACAGGGTCTATTAAATTTTAATTTGGGTCGTTGGTCATACATGAGTAACACGAGTTACGCGATGGCTTTGAGACTGTGGCTGACTGTTTTTTTTTATTTTTTTATTTTTTTTGTACAGGTTAGTTAGCTTATCTTGAGTTTTCTCCATAAGAAGGATCAATGAGAGAGCTTTACTCTGTATACTACTGCTAAACTCAATAGCATTTCCCACTTCCCAGTCTCATAATTGTAAAAATAAACAACAACAACAATTGCCCGCTTACTTCAGTCTGTGATGTTGAGGCCCTTTTTCTTGCTAATATTTCTGCTTAATTTGGCAGCATCAGCACTCACTGCTGTTGAGTATACCAAAAATGACTTCCCACCTGGCTTCATTTTTGGTTCTGGCACTTCGGCTTATCAGGTCCACAACTAATTCTAACTTCTTCTACTCAGCTATCTGATCCGTTTCAGTTTACACTTTTAGTTTGTTGATTAGAGGGGAAGGAAGGGAACAAAAAAAAAAAGACACATCAGATTCTTATGATATGTAACGTGTAATATAGGTAGAAGGGGCAGTAAATGAAGATGGAAGGACGCCCAGCATTTGGGATAATTTTGCACATGCCGGTCAGTTTTGTTCTTTCAGATTAAATATGAGTTTTGCCGAACCCCTTAGTTTATCATCACTCCTTGTTATGTTCATGATTGTATATGCTGAGGTTGGCTGTTGAGTACATAAAGGCACCAAGTCAGCCATGCTACTGTTTCCGCCCCGGCATGGACCATTTCAGCTAAGCGGTACGAGCAGAACACGGGGGCAAACATGAGCCGATCAGAGATGGTGCAACCAGGGGAACATACCGACCAGAAGTATATGCCGAGCCAATACTCATCCCCAGGAAAGCGGGAACACGATCCCACAAGATCGCGGTAGTTGCGCTTCTCCCAGAACGGTTGAAGGACACACGAGATCCACGTTTGCCCACAATATAACAGTTAGAGCTCCATGAGGGGCTACCACCACCCGAAAAAGGAGGGATAAGGGGCAAACGGAAAACGTGGGACAAAGGGCGGCTATAAAAGAGAAAGACATCGAAGAAGAAGGGGACAGAAAAATTGAGAGAGGGAAAACGCTGCCAAATTGCAACCAGATTAATTCCTTGCAGATTTTGAACAAACTTCGTGAATCCAAATTATATTGTTTTCCCGTAAACACCTTGTACTAACTTAGGCATCAGAGGGTTTACGCCGGCAAAACCACCGGCGTCTCTGATCCATTTTTAGTGAACGCAGGTCTAGTGAGAGAAAGGAGGGTGGTCCCGGCCTTAGTGGTTCGAGCAACAGTCGATAACTTAAGCGTTGGTGAAAGGATCTGGTCGGTCTAAGGACGAGCAGATTTCAGCATCAACATTTTGGCGCCGTCTGTGGGGAGCTGAGTAAAAAGCTACCACCAAATTAGTAAGTACCGGAGAAGCAGCGAGCAATTGGATATGGATGTGTCAAGAAATGATACTTTAAGGGAGGACAATGAAACGGTGGAGACAATTACTCTCCGGGAGATTGCAAATGAAGCCCGAGAGAGGATGATGCAAGATAGACTGGAGCGGATGGAGAAACAAATGGAGACTCTCGCGGCCGTATTGTTTGAGCTGAGGGACGAGCGGAGAAGGGATTGTGAAACCCCCGTGGGAAGAGATGGAATTGGAGCAGAACCCAGCCTCCGGGGGCGTAGGGTCGGGGAAATCCCTCCGCCCGCAGACCAACCTAACGGAGTGCATCCCCACCGAAGTACTGGTCGGGTCCCAGGGGAATACGTAGATGGAGGGAGAGACCAAACTCGCCCCGGACAGGTACTAGAAATAAATGGCCGAGGGGCCAGTGTTGATGAGGGAGAGCTCAGACAGCGGTTGCAGAACGTCGAGCAGGAGCGTGATCAGATAGCTGCACGTGATCCTGATCGTGCTGTAGAATTGGAGGGGGAGGTGCGCAGATTGGCGCATGTGATAGAGGAGATGCAGGGCAAGAGGAAACCCCCGAGCTGGAGGATAATGCTAGATGAAGAATCCCCGTTATCCACTGAGATCATGAGTACCATAATCCCAAGGGATTTCCGCTTCCCCGACCTCAAATACTCCGGGCGAAGTGACCCGTTGGTGCACATTGAGCGTTTCAACGACATGACGGGTGTGCAGGGGTTGACACCAGCTCAAAGGTGCAGGGTGTTCCCGTTGACACTAGAGGGACGAGCCCGAGAGTGGTACCGCAAGCTTCCCCGAGGAGGAATTAAGGGTTATGAGCAGATGTGCCTGGAGTTGGCCGAACAGTTCCGAGGGGCAGTGGCCCCAGAGGATGACATGATGGAATTGATGGGGATGAAGCAGGAGGAGCATGAATCCCTTCGAGATTTTGTAAAACGATATCACCGAGCCGTGCTGGATCTGGGGGCTTTTAACCACCCACAGGCGTTGAGGGGATTAAAAGAAGGTGTGAGAATCGGCCGATTGTGGTATAACTTAAGAAGCCCCCTCGTACAGAATTACTCGTCGGGATATGAGCAGGCGAGACGAAATATAGAAATCGAAGATGAGAAATCGGCAAGAATTAAAAGTGAACAGCTGGAAGAGCTGAGACGGAAGGAACGGAGAGCCCCGAAAGAGTGCGGGTCGGGAAAGCGAACGGGAGAATCTTCAGTGATGGGCGGAATATCAGCTCGTTCCCGCCCATACCCCATAGCTCCGAGAGCACAACAGTTCCAACACAGCTGG
The DNA here is from genome assembly GCF_000493195.1 of Citrus x clementina. NCBI lineage: Eukaryota > Viridiplantae > Streptophyta > Magnoliopsida > Sapindales > Rutaceae > Citrus > Citrus x clementina. Next base: position 1,476,256 of record NW_006262022.1, read on the forward strand.
GCTCAACCTTCGCGCCTCCCGATCCCAGAACGGCAACGAGAATTCAGGCAGATGACTGCCCACCCTTACCAGAGCAGTCCCAGAGGATTAGGTGCAACTAATTACAGGTCTGGACGACCCGAACAGATACCGGCTATGCCGGCCCGAGGTAACATTCATGATAGCCGAGCAGTGCAGCTAGTAGACCAGAGCTTGGCCTATAAGCAATACACTCCATTAAAGATCTCCATGGAGGAATTGTATGAGAGGATCGAAGGACGAGGCCTGCTGTACCCTCCAGCCCAAATAACAAAACCGACTCACCGACGGGACAAGAGCCGATTCTGCAAGTTCCACGACACTCACGGTCATACTATCAGCCAATGTCGTGACCTGAAGATTCAGGTGGAGGATTTAGTGAGGAACCGATACTTGGACGAGTATGTAGACGGAGTGTCCCCTGTCATGGAATCACAGTACACACGGGATGAAGGAGTCGAGAGGGATTTGGAACGTGAACAGCCGACCATCCGTGTGATAGCAGGAGGGCCAACATTGGCCGGGGATTCAAACAGAGCACGGAAGAACTATGAGAGATATGCCATGACCGGCAGAGAGGTGCTTCTAAATTTGCCAGCAGCCAAGAAGGCAAGAGTGCGGCAAGTTCCCATCATGTGGACGGAGGATGATGAAGAGGGCATTTTGTATCCTCATGAGGATGCACTGGTGATTAAAGCATTGGTTGCTAGCACAGAATTGAGGCGAATACTGGTGGATACGGGCAGCTCAGTCGATATTCTATTTAAGTCGGCCCTAGATGATATGGGGATTTCAGATTTAAAGCTGGAGCGGACAAACACATCATTAAAGGGATTTGGAGGTGGACGATTAACTCCCATGGGGGTCATTGAACTCCCAATTACTGTGGGGACAAAGCCCTTTGAAAGAACGATGATGCTGGACTTTGTCGTGGTAGAGGAAAGAAGTCCTTACCAGATGATATTGGGGAGACCCTTCATGAGAATAAGCCAATGTGTAATGTCCACGCATTATCTGGCGTTGAAATACAGAATAAATGGAGTTGTGGGTGTAGTAAAGGGCGACCAGAGAATGGCAAGGAGCTGCTATGCTACAGAGGCCAAGGAAACGCTGCAGGTTACCTCTCTAGATAACCGAGGAGATTCAAGAAATGGTCGCCAGGAACCTGTTGAGAAGCTGGAGGAAGTTGTTGTAAGCAGGAGTGACCCTAGCAGAGTTGTTAAGGTCGGATCAGAATTGGGCGAAGCAATAAAGGCCGAGCTGGTGAAGTGTCTACAGTCCCATGCAGACATATTTGCCTGGTCTCATGAGGATATGCCAGGTATTGACCGCGGGATAGCTTGTCACAAGCTGGCGGTTAAGAAAGGGGCAAGGCCAGTGAGGCAGAAAAGGAGGTGCTTTAACCATGAAAGGTACGAGGCCATAAATGCCGAGGTGGAAAAGCTGCTGAAAGCAGGATTTATAAGGGAAGCCAAGTACCCGGAGTGGATTTCCAATGTGGTACTGGTAAAGAAGGCCAATGGGAAATGGAGAATGTGTGTAGACTTCACGGACCTCAATAAGGCATGCCCGAAGGACAGCTTTCCCCTACCAAGAATAGATCAGCTGGTGGACTCAACCGCGAGTCATAGTCTGCTCAGTTTCATAGATGCCTTCTCCGGATACAACCAGATACCCATGAACGAGCAGGATGAGGAAAGCACCACCTTTATAACTAACATGGGTGTGTTTTGTTACAGGGTGATGCCTTTTGGCTTGAAAAATGCAGGAGCTACCTATCAAAGGTTAGTGAACAAGGTCTTCAAACCATTGATCGGTCACACCATGGAAGTATATGTGGACGATATGATCACCAAGTCGAGTGGACGATATGATCACCAAGTCGAGGGAACCGAGAGATCATGTGAAGCACCTGGAGGAGACTTTCGAATTGCAGAAATGTGCATTTGGGGTCGGCTCGGGCAAATTTTTGGGGTACCTGGTGAGCCATCGGGGAATTGAAGCCAACCCAGAAAAAATACGGGCGGTAATAGAAATGAGGTCCCCACGAACAGTTAAGGAGGTGCAGAGCCTTACGGGGAAGTTGGCAGCGTTGAACCGATTCATTTCGCGAGCCACTGATAAGTGCCACCCTTTCTTTCAAGTCATAAAGAAAGGGAAGAAGATGGAATGGACACCGGAATACGAGGGGGCATTTGGACAGCTGAAGGAATACCTAGCCCGCGCCCCGCTACTGTCAACTCCGAGAGAGGGTGATCAGCTGCTCTTGTACTTGGCAATCTCTAAGCAGGCTACCAGCTCGGTCTTAGTCAGAGAAGAAGAGGGAAGCAACACCCGGTATACTACACAAGCAAGGCCCTGGTGGACGCAGAAACCAGATATCCGCTAATGGAGAAGTGGGCGCTGGCTTTGATAACGGCAGCACGCAAACTCCGACCATACTTCCAAGCCCACCAGATCGTTGTGATGACTGACCAGCCACTTCGGCAAGTGCTTCAAAAACCAGATGCGTCTGGTCGGTTAGTAAAATGGTCCGTGGAGCTGAGCGAATTTGACCTGTCCTACAGGCCCCGAGGAGCAATCAAGGCCCAAGCCCTGGTAGATTTCATGGTGGACCGTGTTGAACCAGGGGAAGAGGTCCAAGAGAAACAACCAGCAGAGCAAGAGGATTCAAAATGGATATGGCTGGTAATGGTTGACGGATCATGTAGTGAGCAAGGATCCGGAGCAGGAGTTGTAATACGGAGCCCAGAGGGAACCGAGATAACATATGCGGTGAAGTTCGAATTTCAGCTCACAAACAACCAAGCTGAATATGAGGCATTTCTCACCGGGCTCGGACTTGCACACGCTCTAAGAGCAGAGAGGGTAGAAATCAGAGCAGATTCCCAGCTGTTGTGTAATCAGCTCAATGATCAGTTCCAAGCAAGGGGAGAGAAGATGGGTCTTTATTTAAAGAAGGCCAAACAGATGGTTAGGCTTTTCCAAGCAGTGGAGGTAAAACAGATATCCCGGAATGAGAATTTCCGAGCCGATATGCTGGCTAGGATGGCAGCCGTTGCAGATCCCAAATTACCGAAGTCAGTTCCACTAGAGGTAAGGACCTCACCAAGTATTGAGGAAGAAGCAGAGGTGATGAGAGTAAGTATTGGAGAATCCTGGATGGACCTGATTCGCGCATATGTCCGCGATGGAGTTTTACCAGAGGACAAAAGGCAAGCAAGAAAATTAAAATGCCGAGCAGCAAGGTATACGCTACTGGATGGAGTGCTGTACCGCCGAGGGTTCACCTTGCCCCTTTTGAGATGTTTGGATAACGAGGAGGCGGATTATGTGCTGAGAGAGATTCATGAGGGAATATGCGGCAATCACTCGGGAGCAAGAACTTTAGCCTTCAAGGCACTCCGGCAAGGATACTTCTGGCCAACCATGCACCAGGATGCCAAAAGGATGGCCAAGAATTGTAAAACATGCCAAAGCTTCTCCGAGGTTCCTGCACAACCACCGGAGAAACTGACGGCTATGACATCCCCATGGCCTTTCGCTCAATGGGGAATCGACTTGATTGGTCCATTACCTAAGGGACGAGGAGCGGCGACACATGCAATCGTGGCAATAGACTACTTCACCAAGTTGGTGGAAGTAGGAGTCCTCAGCCAGATCACAGAGAGGAAGACAACAGATTTTATTTGGAAAAACATCATCTGCAGATATGGGATCCCCTACGCCATCATCACAGACAATGGGAGGCAATTTGACAACGGCAACTTCAGGAAATTTTGCCGAAACCTGGCGGTGGACCTGAAGTTCTGCACCCCCGCACACCCCCAGGCAAACGGGCAAGTGGAAGCAGCCAACAAGGTGATAAAGAAGCTCCTAAAGACTAGATTGGGGGAGAAGAAGGGAGCTTGGGTTGACGAGCTACCAGGGGTACTGTGGGCCTACAGGACAACTCACAAAACCGCCACATGAGAAACACCGTTCGCTTTAGCTTTTGGTCATGAGGCGGTAATCCCAGCAGAGATTGGAGTGGGGACACATAGAACGGAACATTTCGTTGAGGAGCAAAATGATGAGCAGATCTGCTTAAGCCTAGACCTGCTGGAGGAGAAAAGGGAAGGGGCCTCGCAGAAAGTGGCCCAATGTCAGCAAAGGGTCATGCGTTATTACAACAAGAATGTACGCGTGAGGCAGTTCCGAGCAGGAGATTGGGTACTTAGGAAGGTGAACCAGAACATCAGGAATCCTAACCATGGCGCTCTTGGCCCAAAGTGGGAAGGCCCATACCGAGTGATATGAGCCACTGGACCAGGAGCATATAAATTAGCGTGCCAAGACGGACGAGACGTGAAGAGGTCATGGAACGCCGAACACCTGAAGAAGTATTTCCAGTAAGCAAAATGCTCTATTAAATCCTCACTCCGGCAAGTTATTTCTGTTACAATGCCTGATGGCCTGTCGCACATGCATATATTCTATGTTTTTGTAATACATTCAAATTTCAATAAAGATGAATTCAGCATGAAATCCCCCTGCTAGCAAGATCAATAAAAATTTCACTAAGACAAGTGCCACTTCTGCTCGGTCAACGAAGACCAGCAGCTAAATTCTCTAAATTTCACTAAGGCAAGAGCCTACTTCTGCTCGGTCAACGAAGACCAGCAGCTAAATTCTCGAAAGTTCACTAAGGCAAATCAGTGCCTATTTCTGCTCGGTCAACGAATGACCAGCAGCTAAAGCTACGAACACTCTCCTAGGGCAAGTGCCTACTTCTGCTCGGTCAACGAAGACCAGCAGCTAAATTCTCGAAAGTTCACTAAGGCAAATCAGTGCCTACTTCTGCTCGGTCAACGAATGACCAGCAGCTAAAGTTACGAACACTCTCCTAGGGCAAGTGCCTACTTCTGCTCGGTCAACAAAGACCAGTAGCTAAATTCTCGAAAGTTCACTAAGGCAAATCAGTGCCTACTTCTGCTCGGTCAACGAATGACCAGCAGCTAAAGCTACGAACACTCTCCTAAGGCAAGTGCCTACTTCTGCTCGGTCAACGAAGACCAGCAGCTAAAACTTCGAAAATTCTACTAAGGCAACAAAGTGCCTGTTTCTGCTCGGTCAATGAAAGACCAGCAGCTAATTCTACGAGAAGTTTACTAAGGCAAGTAAATACCTACACCTACTCGGTCCACTAAAGAACCAGCAGGCAAGATCAGATAAGTTGTGCAATTATTTTGCAGAAACAGTCTATGAGTAGACATTAGACAAGGGAGCCAATAAAGAGCATCTGAAAATTTATTAATGTTCAGTTGGTTACAAAACTAATGAAGATCTAAAGTCTATACAAAAATAGACCTAAGGATTAGGAGGGTCAACGGCTTCAGCAGGTGAAGGATCAGTTGTCCCAGGAGGTGAAGGATCAGCAATACTGGGAGGAGGCGGCATGGATCCTTGTCCCGTTTCAAAAGCACGTCCCCCAGCTCCCCCCTCCTGTACCTCATATAAAGGAGCCTCCACCTGATTCTGCTCACCTTGCTCCTTATCTCCCTGGCCGACCCCAGCCATGTACCTCTCCACTCCAGCCTCCAGCTTGCTCATATCCAGCTCGGGATATTCTTCCTTAAGCACAGACATGATGCACTTATAGGAGAAGGCAACCCCAGAGTCATACTCGGCATCCAGCCGATCGTCCACATCAGCAGATTTGCCTTTCTCCTCAGCCAGCTGCTCACCCAAGGATTTGATTTCCCCCTCAAGGGCAGCCCTCAGAGTATCCCTTTCAATTTGAGTAGCCTGAAGATCAGATCTCAGGTCACCCAACTCGCCCTCAAGCTTGGAGGAAGTGGACTCAGCAACAGCAACTTTCTCATGAAGCTCCGTAAGCTGTTTGTTCAGCTCGGCCAGTTTCTCCTTGGAGCGGTCAACAGATTCAACTTTCTTTTTCAACTCTTGGTTATCAGTCTGGAGCTTCTTCTCATGACGAGCGGACCCGATCTTGTAGCACGAGACCATTGTGGCCAGCCTGAAGGAGACTCTCTGAACAGAAGCGGCCAACTCGGAGAGGCTCATGCTCTCGATGTCCTTCACCATCTTGGGCCTAACCGATTTTTTATAATCCTTCTGATATGGGCTCAGGTAGTCACCTTAATCCCGAGATGGAAGAGGAGAAGATATGTCCCCAGACTGCAAGCTGACCTCAGGATTCTTGTCGGAAGTTTTCTCCCCACCACTCTTACGAGATGGAGGAGGGGGCAGAGCAGGAACAAGCGCCTTGAAAGGACCGACGCTGGGTTTCTTCGGAGGAGGAGGAGGGTTGCTGGAGCTACTCGAGTCCCGACCACGCTTCCTGCTCATCGCGCTGAGGATCTTGTTATCCATCCCGGCAGCTATGTCCACTAAGCCCGAGCTGACCAAACTTGTTGGTGACAGGAGGTCTTGGCAGGTAGACGCGTTCAATAGAGCCGTTTCCACCTGAAGCAAAGGCCGATCTTCAAGCCCCCCGATCAAACCCCACGACTCTGAAATAGCACAGAAGGTTAAAGAACTCAATAAGTAGCAATCTAATTAAGAATACATGCAAAAATGAACGACCTGGGGTGACAAAATGGGTGGGAAGATAAATGTCCCCACCAAGCGACCGAACCGCTGGACACCAGTTCCCTCCAGCAAAGAAGAATTTATTCTTCCAATTTTTACATGAAGATGGAAACCCAGTGATCGGTTTCCTCTTTGCGGAACTGGACATGAAATAGTACCAGCCTGCCTCCTTCGGGCTACTCCGCAGCTGGTACAGATGCTTCACTTCAACAAGAGAAGGCTCCTCCGACCCGCACCTCTCCCACAACACAAACATTACCGAGAGAACCCTCTACCCATTTGGGTGTAGCTGACCTGGGGCCAGGTGCATACCGCCCAGTATCTTGGCAAAGTAGGATTGAAGGGGCAGCCGAGCTCCTAGTCTGAAACTCTCCAAGTGCATCGTCACATACCCATTCGGAGGACGACTAGGGACATCATCTTTTCCAGGAACTACAAGAAGAACCTCGTTGGGGATGTTATAGAGGTTCCTAAGTTTAAATAGATCAGTGGGGGTGGTAGCACAAGCCATGAAATCAATAGGGTAGGAATCAGCCTCCACCCTATGGCCTAGGTTCCTTTTCTGAGCAGGTCTGCTCGGTCCAGAACTGCTCCCCTCACCATTACCAACTCCTTCAGGGATCCCAACCCCACCAAAGCTGTGGTTCTCACCACAGCCCGACGCAGGTCCACCTCTATTCCCTACAAGCTCCAGTTCAGGGGAAGGAGAGATAACCAAAGGGCGTGGGTATTCAAGGGTATCCCTGCCATGGGGAGAACCTACACTACTGGAGGGGCCTAAGTAATCAGTGGGTATTGGCACATTGAGGCCCGAGTCCCCTGATTCTTCATCACCCTCATCAACAAGTAACTTTCTTTTCCGGTTTGACATATTGGAATTTCAAAAGAACACCAAAACAAACCCAAGTGCACGGATACAAAAAGGGGCAACACAGGACCCAAACAACAACAGCCAAAGAAAAGGTTAAAGGCTATACCTGGAATAGACTGACACTGATAGCGCTGCCGCGACAAAGAAAACACCCAGCAAATGGATACTCCGGACGCTGGAAATAGTGAGCAAAGTTCAAAGAAATTTTGGTTAACGGCGGAGAAAATGAATAACAAGATGATGATGACTCCAGTCTAGGGATTTGAAACGAAAAGGGGGAAATGGAAGCATTTAAGTGATGGGATATGCCAGCTCACCCCCCCATATATCGAGGACGGATAGCCCGTCGTTTCAAATTTCAAATACGAAGAGTCTGGAGATGCCACGTCACCAACCGTTACAAGAGGCCAGGTTAGATATAAGCCCAGATATGCAATGAACATGTTCACTTAGGCCCATGTTCAGGTCGGAGTCTCCCCAGAAGAGAAGCTCCCCGGCTGGTGAGATTTAACCATCAGTTTCTGCTCTTAACTCATTTCACTCGCCAAACCAGAAACTGGGGGACTGGTGTTGAGTACATAAAGGCACCAAGTCAGCCATGCTACTGTTTCCGCCCCGGCACGGACCATTTCAGCTAAACGGTACGAGCAGAACACGGGGGCAAACATGAGCCGATCAGAGATGGTGCAACCAGGGGAACATACCGACCAGAAGTATATGCCGAGCCAATACTCATCCCCAGGAAAGCGGGAACACGATCCCACAAGATCGCGGTAGTTGCGCTTCTCCCAGAACGGTTGAAGGACACACGAGATCCACGTTTGCCCACAATATAACAGTTAGAGCTCCATGAGGGGCTACCACCACCCGAAAAAGGAGGGATAAGGGGCAAACGGAAAACGTGGGACAAAGGGCGGCTATAAAAGAGAAAGACATCGAAGAAGAAGGGGACAGAAAAATTGAGAGAGGGAAAACGCTGCCAAATTGCAACCAGATTAATTCCTTGCAGATTTTGAACAAACTTCGTGAATCCAAATTATATTGTTTTCCCGTAAACACCTTGTGCTAACTTAGGCATCGGAGGGTTTACGCCGGCAAAACCACCGGCGTCTCTGATCCATTTTTGGTGAACGCAGGTCTAGTGAGAGAAAGGAGGGTGGTCCCGGCCTTAGTGGTTCGAGCAACAGTCGATAACTTAAGCGTTGGTGAAAGGATCTGGTCGGTCTAAGGACGAGCAGATTTCAGCATCAACATTGGCACTGAAATTAAACGAGAGTTCATGCTTGTTTATGAGATATTAGATATCAAAGCTTCACCCATAGTAATTTTTCATTGATTTACTATCACTGTATTTATCAAAAAAATTTCTTCTATCAGCTGTGTTGGGTTTTCTCTTCTAAATTTTCAGGGAATGTGCTTGGCAATGGAGACATAGCATGTGATAAGTATCATAAGTACAAGGTGGACACATCATGCCTTAAATCATTATGATTCTTCACATAAAGCTCAAGTAAAATTCAATTACAGTTCATCCTCATTTTGTCTATTGAAACTAATTGAAATGGTTATACGACAATAACCAACCAACAGCTGGTTGATTTTGCTTGTTCATGCAAAACATTGCATCTTGTGGCACAATGATACCTGTGCAACCCATGTGCTTTTTTTTCAGGAAGATGTGAAGCTCATGGCAGACACAGGCCTAGATGCCTATAGACTTTCCATCTCATGGTCAAGACTAATTCCAAGTATGATAAGATACTCCTGGCTTTTATGAACCTTATAACAATTATGCAATTTCTGAGTCGTTCTCACAGATTATCCTCATTTTCTTCTATCTTTCTTGTTCAGATGGAAGAGGACCTGTCAATCCAAAAGGTTTACAGTACTACAACAACCTCATAAATGAGCTAATCCGCTATGGTCGGTTCCAGTTTTTCATTACTACTTATAGAAACTCAATTTCTTTGCATATATTTAAGGAAAGTACTTCCACTATCTCCAATGTACCACTTTTGTTTGAATCAATCAGGAATCCAACCGCATGTCACATTACACCATTTTGATCTTCCTCAGGCACTGGAAGATGAGTATGGCGGATGGATCAATCGAATGATTGTGTATATTTCTCAGTTCCTTGTGGTTTTAGCTTACCCTTTTGTGCTTGGTTAAATAAGCAAATCAATAAAAGTGTTGATGACTGTGTCTATATTTTCTCCATTTTAAATGCAGGAAAGACTTCACAGCTTATGCAGATGTATGCTTCAGAGAGTTCGGCGATAGGGTTTCATATTGGACCACTGTGAATGAGCCAAATGGATTTGCAATGGTAGGTTATGACTTCGGAATTGCACCACCTAAACGATGTTCTTCTTCATTCAACAACTGCTCTAGAGGCAATTCTTCCACTGAGCCATACATGGCAGTTCATCATCTCTTATTGGCACATGCATCTGTTGCAAGATTGTATAAAAAGAATTACCAGGTAATATCCAAAAAAATTTCATTCATGTGCTTCAGTATTTCATCTAGTGTGTGACTTAGTCAATCATTTATCCTTTCAGTTATTTATATTGAGTTCAACAAGAAGTATTTGGCTTCAGCATCAAGCATTTATAGTCTTTCTTGTTAGAATAGAAATTTTGTGTCCGCACATTACTTCCTTAGATGTCAATTTTTGCCATTGCAATATCCCATATCGCTTTGAGTGTGTGAGAGAAGCCTAATACTTATAGAAGGTGATCCACATTTATAAAAGATTGTATAAAAAGATCCACACTTTACTTATAGGCACCCTGAGAATGAATCCGTAAGGGTTCAGTATCAAAATGGATTATATCTTGTCAAATCTAGGTTGAGTCGTAAATGATGGGCAGAACCATTCTTGATTAGAAGTGTGGGAACTGAGTTTCTAAGCTTGGTAGGTTGTACGTGCTTGGTTATAGGAGAAGTCTAGTGCTTATAAAGGGTGATCCAAACCTTAATTGACAAGACACATTTTGAGTGTATAAGCATCCTGAAAATAAATTCGTGACAGTTTAGGTCCAATGCTAACAATTTATTGCCAGGTTTAGTTTTGGGTCATGACAGTCATGTCTAAAGATATTGGAATAATTGCAACGCATGGTGATGCAGGACAAGCAACATGGCTATATAGGTCTAAGCATCTTTTCATTTGGGGTTTTTCCTCTTACAAACTCAGAGGAGGATGCAATTGCAACTCAAAGATACTTTGATTTCCTGATTGGTTGGTACGATAAGAATCTATATGTCTTGAGCTCTCTGTTTGGCTCCTCTTCCATATAATGTCACTTTTTCCATTAACCTAATTATTTTAAATTTCAGCTGTAGCTAATATTTATATTGCACTGAATTTCAGGGTTGCAAATCCGTTAGTGTACGGAGACTATCCCAAAACAATGAAACAAAATGCAGGCTCAAGACTTCCAGCTTTCACTGATCGTGAATCCCAACAGATTAAAGGTTCTGCTGACTTTATTGGAGTGATAAACTATTGCATGATTTACATCAAGGACAATCCCAGCAGTCTGAAACAGGAACACAGAGACTGGAGTGCAGACACAGCGACAATGGCTTTTTGTATGTTCTCTACATATCATTAGTCTTGCTTTGCTGATAAATGGTTGAATTATGCATGAGTTGATTCCTCTTTGACTCTATCAAAGTTCATCTAGTCAAACTCATCCGTGGCTTAATTTCAATCTAGAACTTCCATATGGTGGTCCTTTTATACTTACGATCTTGTAACTGTGTAAACTCATCATATATACCAAGTTGACAAGTCATTCTTTTTTAAAAAAAAAAAATTGTCTGCCTAATTGAGAAACTAAAACAATTGATTGATTGTGGCAGTTGAACAAGATACTGCTGCATCATCAAATGAGGTGGGACTTTTAAGTACACAATTAAAGTATTTGTTTAATCTACTTGATTTAGTTCACTGCATTCCTAATTTTCTTTGTTTGACACAATCTTCAATACAGCCCTCAAGCCTGCAAATAGTGCTGGAGTATTTTAAGCGAGTCTATGGCAATCCTCCTATTTATGTTCATGAAAATGGTTCTCTCTTTCTCTCTCTTTCTTTCTCTTTCTCTATCTATTTATCTATCTATCTGTTGATTCGTGACGACTAACTACAGTAAGTAAACTTGCATATGCTGATCTTTTTCTTGAACTGATAAAGTATTTAAAAAGGTAACAGATGAAGAATCAAAGGGCTGAAATCCCTAATCATGCTGCCTGGTCTGCTACTTGAAAAAAAGAAAAAAGAATCATGCTTATTTCTTTGATATTTCCATAAATCATCTAATTTGAGTATGCAACAGCATATAGTGGTGGCTAATTACACATGGAAACATACCCTACTATATTATGCGTAAAGGGGGAAAAAAACAGAAAGAAAGACCGGCAGTAGCTATTCTCGTGGTGGCAACTGTGGTTTTGTGTCAAAAGATAATTGTCGTCAGATGCAACATTAATATAATATAATCAATACTTGCTTCACTCGTTCTTATTTTCTAATTTGTTTTGTTTTATCATCAAATGATTCTTATCAGGTCTGGCCACCCCACACCATTCATCGTTGGAAGATATATCCAGGGTTAAATATTTGCACGCATACATTGGAAGTGTGCTTGATGCTGTGAGGTAATGCCTATTTTATGCCAAAGTAGACCCCTTGAATGTCTTTTAGATTTTTTTGAGGGCAAAAAAGAGCTCATACGCATTTGACTCAAAATATTTTAACAGAAAATTAGTGTATTATGGAATGGTTTTGACTGTTGGCATCATATAAATGTAGAGCTTTTACAAAGTCCATCATTTCACCTCCTTTCCATTTTTCCTGAAATGAAGTTAAGTGATCTGTGTGTATAATCTAACTTCTTTACTGTTTGCTTTTTATTCTTGGACAAATGGAAGAAATGGATCAAATACAAGAGGGTACTTTGTATGGTCCTTCTTGGACGTGTTCGAGTTGTTGGATGGCTATGCATCAAGCTACGGCCTGTACTATGTTGACCGAGATGATCCGGATTTGAAGAGATATCCTAAGCTCTCTGCACATTGGTATTCACAGTTCCTGAAGAGAAGAAGCGTGAGATCAGATGAAGTCTTTACACTCTGAGAAAAAGTTTTCTAGTCTTTCTTACTATCTTGACTTTCAGTAGGCCAAGATCTATGCAAATAAAGGATTGCTTTTTTTTTTTTAATTGAAAAAAAAAATTCGGATCCTTATCTTCTTATGATCTACTCTACAATGAGGACCAAATTCTACAATTACGGTATCATGATCAATAAAGTTCATAATGTTCCTTTTTAATTATCTATTGATTTCTTCGGGAACAAGGCACATTTTTCTGCTGAAAAGAATAGGTTTTTATAATTTTTGTTTTCTTGTTTTTGTACGAGGAACGAGAAAAAAACTCCTGGGAATACTCTGAATATTCAGCTCTCTACGCCAAACATTCAGGCACAAAAAAGAAATTTATAACAGGATACAAGTACCATTGCAACATCACATAACTGGGAAAAAATTCAGTTCCGATTAATTTTTCTACAGCCAGAGAAGGAAAACCAATTAATTACATACATTGCCAGCTAGGGGTGGGCACGGTTCGGTCCGGTTCGGTTCGGATCGAAATTAAGCAGAACCGATTTAAATCGGTTATTTTATAAAAAAAACCAAATAAGAACCAAACTCAATAAAAACTGAATATAAATGGATCTTTTCGGATCGGTTCGGTTCGGTTTGGTTTTTTCGGTTTTGGGCCTATTTTCAATTTCTAAATTTTTAGCCCATTAGGTCTCATGAATGTAATAATTTTTTTCAATAATTAATTTATCCTAATTTCATTACAAACATTAACAATAAATACAAAGTATTCAAAACACATTTTATCACTAATATCTTACTAACTACTAATAAGGTACTTACAAAATATGAAATATTAAGATTTCAAAATACATAATCAAACTCCAATACTCTATCTACATAAACATAATATTGTAAAGACAAATAAAAATAACAACAATTAAAACTTACAACACAAAATAAAAAGAAAATTTGGAAACAAACACCAACAACAATTTTTAAATATATATATATACCCGAAATCGTGTGTGTGCATGTCTATTTTCGTTATCTTACGCAACCAATTAAAATTTAACACGTGTCTGTTTAAATAAAATTCCAAGAATAACTTGATTTTTCGGTTCAGCTGAGTGAACCGAATACCGAACCTGCATTTCAACTTTTTTTATAAACCATATATTTCAGTTATTTTTAAAATTCAAACCGGTCCGAACGGAATGGTTAGGATCGGTTCGGTTCAGTTTTCTCTAGTGCACGGTTTTTTTGCCCACCCCTGTTGCCAGCTAGAAATTGACTTGGTATCGATTATGTTATCTTTGTTAGTTTAAACCTGTAAATCAATGAGGCATTTTAAAATTTTGGTGATGGCGGTAATTAACAGGTGGAATTTTTACAATTATGGAAATACTTACATTAATACAATAGGACATACATTTATCTCCATTTGGTATTTTGATTATCATGCAGTTGTTGAATTTATTTTCTTTGGTATTGTATAATGTTTATTCACCTATATTTCAAATAAAATTTTAATTTCAAGCAGGGATGACAAATGAGGTGGGTAAAGGTCAAGCCCAAACTCTTAAAAAGCCTGATCAAGTTTGGACGGGTTCAGATTGTTCTTTAAATTAACATAAGCTGAGAGCATTACTTAAAGACTTTTTTAATTTAACTCTTTAAATATTTATTTATTTATTTATATGGTAAATGAAAGAGTAAAAAATAAAGTTATCTCTCAAAAGATTTTTTAAATAAAGATAAATATATATTATTTTAATCAATTTTTTTCTCTACAAAAAAAATAATGTTGAATTAACGACTCTCCAAATAAGATTTTTGAAATGAGATAGCACTTCAATCTCTTCAATTTTAAATAAGTAGTAAAATCTTATTTAAAAATCTTTTTATAACGTCATAACAATTTAACTTCATCCAAAAAACCTAAATCTAAGGCCTCCTAAGTTCCAAGCTCGTGGCCCCCGCCCTCACACTGAGGGCTGTACTATTTTGCCACCTCTAAATTTTTTTAAAAGTTATTTAGTATTTTTAGTGTTACATTTAATTATTTTAATTTAGTAATTTGTAACATGGTTGTTTTAATTTAGTAATTCGTCTAATAGCTGTATATTGGCATTGACATTTGACAGTTCTTGAAGGAAAGAAGCTTGCGACCAATTGACGAAGTCTTCAAATTTGAGAAAAATTTATCAAGTCTTGCTAAATTCTAATATTATGATTGTCAGTCAAGAAGCCGAAACCCATTCAAAAAAGTAGCTTGAACATAGAGGCTGCAGAGGCAAAGCAAATTTTAATAAATATGAGACGCAATTATGAACATTTGAAAAAAGTTATTAAAAAAAAAAAAACCCGAGGGATTTAATTGATTGATTTTACAAACGTTTGGATTATGTGGTTTTTTTGCCAAACAAAAAGGACTGAAATGAAAATTGGAAAAAATTGAAAATAAAAACCATAAAACCCGAACGCGATCTAGCTCTGCGGCACTCTCACTCTCCCCCTCCCATGGCCACTGGAGGCCACCACATCCACCTACAAAACAACCGAAAGAAATTCTCACTTTTGCCCTTACTCTCACTCCTCATTTTCGCTTCTATATTCCTCGTCCTCTCTCTCTCCAGCAAGACCTCCATTTCCTCTTCTTCTTCGCAAACACTTCTACTCGAAGGCAGATCCGAGCCCGACCCGACATACTCCTCTTCCCGGTTCGGGGTGTGCAATTACTCCGAGGGGAAGTGGATCTACGACCCTAAGGATAGATTCAATCACAAGTACGATAGCTCGTGTAAGGAGATATTCAGGGGATGGAATTGTCTTCTCAATAATAAATCCAACGCTAAGGAAATTGCCACGTGGCGATGGAAACCTCATGGCTGTGATCTTCAGCCTTTGGATCCTCTCCAGTTTCTGCAGACTTATAGAGATACGAACATTGGTAATTATCAAAGCACATTGAAATGTTTCATTTCTTTTTGTTTTTAAAAATTTTACTTTTTAAGTACTTTGAGCTGTCTACTTACTCCAAAGTGCTTTCAAATAAAAGTACTTGTAAAGTTGGGGATTTAGAGTGGATGTTGGGTCTGTTTGGTGGGACTTCTTGAATAGAGTTTTTTTTAGTAAAACGAGCTTTTATTATATGTTTGCTATGGCTTTTGTTGAGGATAAATGTGCTTTTATTAGTCTGAAAGCTCCTTTTGTTGTGAATCAATTGGTGGCTTCACCACTTAATGTTTTTGCCCAGAATCCCATGTATGAAGTGTGTGACTTCCATGGCCGTTAGCTTGCCTGTATATGTGTGCTATGTGTCGAAATGGTATGTACCAATATCAAGGCGTTTAATAAGCCAAATAATGAGGTGCTTTACTTAGTGCCTTGAGTTTAATTCAGTTTATTTAATTATTTATTCATAACATGTTGTTAGCACGATAATGATAGGGGAGTGTTGTAAATAATGGTAGCTTCACCATTTGTTAGTTTTGTGAATAGAGAAAGTCCCATATCGGAAAGGGACGTATCCCCGCTCCCTTTAGCTCCGTAGAAATATATGTGTTTGTTGTGTTGTTGATCAATTAATTGAAAGGACTTAATAACAGCCATTATACAAGCTTTTTAAAAAATGGCTGTCGAGGTTTCTGGTGGAAACTATCTTTCCTGGATGCCAAAATGCATTTACAAGCTAAGGCTAGTGGACGTCACACTCTTCCGATATGGGATTTTGGGTAAAAACATTAAGTGGTGTGGCCAGCACTTGATTCACACCACTCCCCATTGTTTAATCCTTAATGTTTTTGCCCAACATCTCACATCAGAATTGTTTGAGCTGCGCAGCCCTTAGCTTGCCTGTATATATATGCTACTTGTTGAAATGATATGTATCAATATCAAGGCTTTTAATAAGCCAAATAGTGAGGTGCTTTACTTGGTGCCTTGTGCTTTTTTTTTTTAAATAATAATTTATAACACTTTTCAATATTTTTTATGTTACTTGATTATTTTTGGAGTAAAGCTTTTGGGTTTTCAAGAGGTAAAATAACTTTTTCAAAATATTTGCAAATGTAAAAAATATCTAAGATAATTTCATTAGTTCCACAACAACCTTACTTATATTCCAAATCTGGCAATCAAGATATAAGTTCTGGATACTAATAAATTAACAAATAGAAGTGAAGCCTGCACTGCTATTCCCCAACTTGCGGCAGCAGTTGAATCCGAACCAGCCCACCCACCAGCACTAGTAGCGGATTACCCACTAGGCAATTCATATCCATTTGAAGTTTATGCTGCACCAGTTCGAAATCAAGGCCTATCTGCATAAGGTCTAATTTAAAAAAAAAAAGCATCGGTTGAAAGAGGGTCAGATCTGACCCACATATATAAGTAAGTGTATTGTGGAATTAATGGAATTGTCTTAGGGGGTATTTTTGACATTGCATATAGAGGCAATATAGCTTCTTGAAAGCCTGAAAGCTTTACTCCAAAAATAACCAAGCAACACCAAAAATTCTGAAAAGTGCTTTTGAAATAGAAAAATCACTTTTGACCTATACAAAAGCCTTAACAAACATACACTTAGTTGTCTTGGTTATTTAGTTGTCAATGAACCCTTCTAATAAAAATTTCTTATAGTATATGGCAATGGATGAATGCCCTGCCACTTGGATAAAATTTATTGGGACATTATATGGGAAGTATAGCATTACTCATTAGTTTTTCGGACAAATTTGTTAATGTAACGTTAGGAAAGACATGAAATAAAAGAAGGGTATTTTATGCAATTTAAGTTGATCTTTTAGTAGACTTCTAATTGTAAATATAAGTCGATTAGAACAATGGGGAAAAAAAATCCTTTAAAACAATAGCTCTACAACCTCTATTTTCAAAAGCCTAATCTTTTGAGTTTCGCCTTGTGTGGAGATACTGGAGATACAATTCGCTGCATAAGCTACACAGTTATACTCCAGTTACAACTGAATGATGCAAAAGAACATTTAGCACATACACTGATTAGTTGTTGGAAACATTCTAAGTTTCTGATTTCTGTTACATTTTCTTGTTAGTCAATCAGGGGTTTGGGTGAGTGTGAACATGTTTGTGATGTGGGTTTTATTTTCATGGGGAATTGTGCAACTTTTTTGGTGCTTATGAATGTTGAACAGTGCAGGATTTGTTGGGGACTCCTTGAACAGGAATATGTTTGTGTCTCTGTTTTGTACTTTGAAACGCGTGTCAACTGATGTGAAGAAGTGGCGCCCAGCTAGGGCAGATCGTGGCTTTACATTTCTTGAGCACAACCTCACCATTGCTTATCATAGAACGAACCTTTTGGCACGTTACGGTAGGTAAGCCATGTTTGCAGTTGTATTGTATGTATTAGTTTATGAACATATTGTGTAAAATTAGGTGTCATCATTCAATGACTTTTTTTTTAATTAAACTTTAAAGTTTGACGTGATACTGCTCTGTTTACCTCTTCTCCTATGGGGGTATCAGCCGCATGGGATATCATGGATATGTACAACCTATGAATTATTCAACATGACATACATATTTTGTTTTAATCTTTGTCGTTACATGATTTGATTCACAGTGTATGGGAGAGTGAAAACTTTTTGATGTTTGTGTTGCCTTTAATATAGACCCGTACTCCTGTTCAAAGCAGGTGGTTAGCTAATGCTAATGGTGGTGAGTTAGAAGCTCTTGGATATAAGGAGGGATACAGAGTTGATGTTGATGTTCCTGACAGCACATGGGCAAAGGCTGCAAGCTTCCATGATATTCTAATATTTAACACAGGACACTGGTAAATTTCTTTTCTTTATGCTACTGTTTACACTTTCAAATTCCTATAGATTGGTATTAAATTGATGTTTCGCTAAATGGTGGGATCAAATGATGACTATCATGATTGACACCTTTTTGATATCTGTTTTTTCAAGTTCTCTGGCAGTGTTTGGAATGTTTCTGTGGCAAATAGTGAAATGTAATCTATGCTTCCTTGACCACATTAAACAGTTTCCCATTAATGCCCATTTCATGTGTGTTATTGTTGTTTTTGCTCTTATTATGACCATGCAACATATTTTTCTTATCCATTGTACTTGGAATTTTGGTTTTTGTACATAGGTGGTGGGCTCCTGCAAAATTTGACCCTGTGAAGTCACCTATGCTATTCTTTGAGAAGGATAAGCCTGTCATCCCTCCTGTACAACCCAATGTTGGTTTGGATATGGTCTTAAAACACATGGTAGTACACTGGATGTATTTATTTACATAGTAGTTGCTCCTCAGAAAATCATAAGCTTACGTTGTGAGTGCATGCAATCTTCTGATACCACATATTCTCAGGGTTGGATAGGCCAAGTAACTTATTGCTTTAGTTACAGACTAATGTTACCTAATGTTGCTGAAGTCTACAAGAAGCCATGAGTGTCCTTTTTCACTCTGCACACATCATCACCGTGTTCATAAATTGGAGTTATGAGTATAACCTTGGTTAGATGTGTATATTTTCTCATATGATACATATAATATGGTTACAGATACAATATGTTGAGAAAACTGCACGTCGAGGTTCGATCAAACTCTTTCGTACACAGTCGCCAAGGCATTTTGAAGGAGGTGATTGGGACCAAGGAGGTTCATGTCAACGGCTACAGCCTTTATTGCCTGAGCAAGTGAGTCGCGTTTAACAGCTTTAAGTTAGATTGCATATGATAATTAGTTAAATTATTTGCATGCATACATACAATTGAATCACTAGGAACATCTGTCTCTTCTACACGACTGTGTTTTATTAAACTTTTGTTACACGGTGTCAGAAATGATTTAAGAGGTTTGATTTCATTCTGTTTCAGGTTGAAGAACTTTTCTCAGTACAAAATAATGGAACCAATGTAGAAGCGCGCCTGGTGAATCAGCACCTGTACAAGGCCCTTAAGGGCTCGGATTTCCAAATTTTGGACATTACCCACATGAGTGAGTTCAGAGCAGATGCTCATCCCTCTACAGCCGGCGGCAAGAAACACAATGATTGCATGCACTGGTGCCTACCAGGAATTACAGATACTTGGAATGATTTGTTTGTAACACTTCTGAACAATGTTAAGGTTAGAACCTGATGTATGAATTATTTATAGTCTGATTATATTCTTTTTGGTTATTCAAAGTTTTTTTCCAAATTCAAAAGTGATAAAAATAATTGGAAAAATAAAAGGAAATAAAATGCTGCTACAATGTCCTAAAATTACACACTGTAACATTGATCTAAATAAGGATTAGTTTATCCAAACTTGTATATATTAATTTAGCAGTGTCATTTATTGTATAATACAGTAAAAGTGTGTAAAGAAACTCAATCAAGCTCGACAGTCCATCCCATCTTGTCCTCAATGCGGCCAGTTTGGATTCCTGTTACCATTTCATATAGCTTTTGCCCCACAGTCCCTGCTCCTCTTTTGTACTCAATCCTGCATAATTCACCCTTAGAAAATAAATACTGTTGTAAAACCTTAATTCAAACTATGATAAGATGTAATTAGCATGCAATATTACATACCTTTCATCCTGATAAGTTATGCTGTTAACAGAATTA
This sequence comes from Citrus x clementina, assembly GCF_000493195.1. Classification (NCBI taxonomy): domain Eukaryota; kingdom Viridiplantae; phylum Streptophyta; class Magnoliopsida; order Sapindales; family Rutaceae; genus Citrus; species Citrus x clementina. Next base: position 1,496,458 of record NW_006262022.1, read on the forward strand.
ACCCCCACTGCAGTTCCTGTACAGAAAACTTCTTCAGCATCAAACAATTCCTCCACCGGTATGGCACGTTCTTTAACCTAATAATAGTATGGTAAGTTGACAAAAACCTTTTAGAATAATATAAGAGGTTTTGAGAGCAATCCTCGTTCACATAAGTGATTTTGTAAAAAAAAGTAATAATAATAATTTTTAAAAAAATGAAGAGATACCTGGTAACCCAAAACATGTGTGATTTCGATGATACTTTTTCGGGTGATTCCAGGCAGAATAGTTCCACTCGTTGGTGGAGTTGAAATTTCATTTCCCTGAGCAAATTATTTCAAAACTAAGCTTCTTTTTAATTAAAAAAATCAACAAAAAGTGAATTTATCCAGGTGATAACAGATAAAGACAAAGTTATCTTACCTTCACAAGAAAAATATTACTGGTAGAAACCTCTTCGATGTATTTTTCGGCATTAAGGAACAAGACATCGGTGAACCCTTTGGCCTTCGCTTCAGCAATGGGTTTGTAAATCTACAATGAGTATACATGGGAGGATCTCAATCAAAATAGTGATAGTGTTACTTAATAATTAAACAAAGATTATTTCCTGGAAACTGCAAAGTTGAAATTTATGCTCACTATAGCATAATTGGTGACAGCCTTGACTCCTCCAGTTCCTCCAGGAATAGCTCGACGAAATTTTTCCTCCACAATCAAATTTAGTAAACCCTGTTACATAATCCGAAATGGCTTTCAAGTCCTTATTCTTTAGATTATGTAATCTATTTTTTCTTTTTATTTCTTTTCCTAAAGAAAATAATAATCTATCAAAGATGATCAGGCACCTTACCTTATGATAATTGCCTACAGGAGAAGCATAAGTTATGAAGGTGTATTCGGAGGCCGGTGCAACTCCTAGAACCGGTCCACTTCCCATAAGCAAAGGCCTTATATACATTGCTCCTTTCCCTGGTGGAGGCACCTAGATATATTCATCACAATCCATGCACAAACTTTTAATCAGCAAAATTTTAGACAGGTCACAGAAAAATTAGAGTAATAATTAACTTATACATAAAACATTTTTATCAAAATTAAAATTACTTTACCCATCGCTTGTTGGAGTGTACAGTTTGCTTTACTGCATTCACAAATTGTTCTACAGTTGGTGCCTGCATGCACATTCTTTTTGCACCCACTTTCATGCGCATGGCATTTTGTTCTGGCCGAAACAGTAGGATACGCCCATTTGCTGTCCTGTGTGCCTTCAAACCTTCGAACAAACCCTAAATTCACCCACCGTCTATTTTAAATAAGAATTCATAGTTACTGAATACACGGAAATGTATTTGTTTGCTAACCAAGATTGTGTTAAAATGATGGATGCGAATTAATTATTACCTGTCCATAGTTTAAAATTCCAGATGAAGGGTTCATCTCTATCTTTCCAAATGGAGTGAGAGTTCCTTGTGAGAAGTGTTGGTCTTTAGAACAATTCATTATGTACATATAATCAGTTGGAATTAGGCCAAATCCAAGGTCATCCCAATTAATATTTGCAGATTCTCCATTGACATGGCTGCTGAAAACAAGTCAGAGAAAGAAATTTATTTTGATATGCTAACTAAATTTGTTACTTTGAACCATAAGTACATGAATATCTTCTCCTGATCGAAATTTATAAAGTCTTATACATTACATACCTTGTTATTATTTATGCATTGTAAAGTATATATCTTTCCTTTCACAACCATTATATCTATTGCGTTAACAACTAGCCAATAGCTTAAACTATCTGTAAAGAACTAATTAACATTAATATTAAGTTAAATCTAATGACATGAAAATGAGAAGCGAATAGTAAATAAGAACACAACTTAAGAGGATGTTACTAACAATGATGCCTATGAGAAAGTAAAGTCTTATAGAATGGGAAGGTCTGGCCAATCAAATCATGCCATGTATTTTAATTTCTTTATCTTTTCATTTTGTAATTGAATAAATATAAGTGTAGGTGTCAAAACTTTTGATAAACGAGGTATTGTGTTCCGTTCCATTTAAGGATTTCTTAACAATTTCAAGATGTGGCAGTATGTTGCTGTAACTTAGAATTTTTAAACTTTAAATGTGAGTGAAACGTAACTTCTGAAGGACGCTGAAACATTAAATGTACAAACTTTAACTTCTGAACGACTCTCAAAAACATTTAGAAAGTCGGTGGGTGGGCAGCTGACAAAATTAATGGTGAGAGTAATAAATAATACACGAAGAAGACAGACCAGCCACGATTGATTGCTACGATGAACTTCTTTGTAGTATTTAATACCTATGAACACTTGGTTCATTGTAACCTTCCACTGCTGCTCCTGCTGTTCTACAATATTGATTTCTTGTCTGTTAAAAATAAATAAAAAATTTACTAATGTTAGGCCCCCGCCCCCTGATTTGGGAAAATATCTAATAACATAAGCACAAATATATTCTCCTTAATACCCACTAATACAATTTAAAAAACAAAAGAGATAAACCACAGTAGTTGTATTAATTGCTAATGTTATTATTCCATTCAAGATTGAGTAAAAATGCTAATCAAAAGGGGAGATTGTTGCTTTTCAAGGGGATTATGAGATATTATAAAAATTATAGGGTGTCAGTGGTAAAATCTCCCAACTTGGAGGGTGGAGACAATTTTTCAAATAAAACTAAAAGAGTTTCGAAATAAAATTTTAGGGTTTTTTTGAGAGCGAGGTGATAGCTCTTAAACTGCAGTTATTGTGAAATAAAAGTTATAGTTATAAAGTAAAATTGAGAAAAAATAACTGCTAAGTTAACAAATAAAACTCATTTGTAAGATGTTATGAAATATCTTGACAGCTGAGATTTGGCAGCCCAACCACCACACATTACTCTTAAACGCACTTTTAATTAGTTTGGTAGAGATGACATAGTTGGGCAATTAATCTTGCATGTCAGTGAGCATCAATGGGATTGTCTGCACCCGCTGCCATAAAATATATGAAAGGAAAAGAGATAAAAAGTAATGGAGTCTAGTAGCAGAAATAATCAATTTTGAAGCGAAAAACAATTTTGATATTGAACCCACAAAAAAATTATTTTGACATTCTGTTCTTTCTTTAAAATGAACAGATAAGGATAAAAACCAAAGTCATAAATTTTATCTACAGGGTGAGAGGGGGGGGGGGGGGGAATAAAAAAAAAAGACAAATGGGGAGAGGTGGTATTCATAATCCTATATCTTAAAATGATTAAAAGGGTTTTGTTTTTGTTTTATTTTTTGGTTGGCTGAAACTCCAAGCTTGGGAATTAAATATATGGATGGATGGATGGTATCATTTGAGTATTGAAAAAAGAAGTCCCAAAAAAAAAAAGATCCTGAAGTCGGAAAAACAAATACAAAAAAAAGAAGGGTGGATTTTCTGGAAAAAAAAATTGCTTATTACCAACAATGTACCCCAAAAAAAAATTATAATTCATATCTTGGGCCTTG
>NW_006262022.1:1500938-1522161 GCF_000493195.1 Citrus x clementina
CTCAATATTAGAGTGATCATGAAGAAGAGATATAAATTTGAGATTATTGACACACCTTAGACAAAATCGATCCTGCTATTCTTGACGGTATGCTCCATTTTCTGAAACAATCACTTACTTTTAACATGTTTGTTCGTTTCCTGAGAAAATTAGAGAGAGCAGAGTATCTAATCACAACACACAAAACTCTCTCTATATGTGTAGAAGTTGCATGCAAGCCGCTGGGTTCTGTGGGCACTTTGAAGGGTTGGTTTGTCAAAATCAGATCAGCATTTTCAAATATATATTAAAGCATTCACTCATGCCAAACTATTAGAATGACACTTCTATTCAAGTTAAAATTTGTTTTACCATTTGAGTCTCTGATAAGTTGTAATAACTTATTTACTTTTGGTATTAAAACAACAAGAGAGAAAATAATTAATTTATTTATTAAGAAATCCTATTTACCTTTCAACAATTTGACAACAGTTATTTTTTTCGAAATAAAATTAACTGCAAAATGCTAATTAAGGGTAGGCAACGGGTTGGTTCGCTTCAGTATCAAGATGAATCGAAATTTTTGGTTAAGTTCGATACTAAATCTTAAAGAACTGATAAGAATAGAATCAAAAAGTTGAACCAAAACTTTTAGTTAGGTCCTTCAAATATTTATAATTTTTTTAAATTTTCTTACAAAATTTAACTTTTTTTATTTTCTTATATCCCATTAAATCATGCTGCCTGGCACCATTTTCATAGAGAAAAATATTAGTGCTTTTTTCAATTTGATCCTGGTGTTAAGAAAAAAAATACCGAACCTAAACTTAAATATCAAACAAAATAGGCTTTTTTTAAGAGTAATGATACATGCACAAACTCTTGAACAAACTTATTTTGTACAAATTGATGTGGCATGATAAGATTGGTTGAATTAAATATCACTTGGCCCACATGATTTGTTTTTATTAATTTATATTTTCATTCAACCAATGAATTAATGCCACATCAATTTGTACAAAATAAGTTTGTACAAGAGTTTATGGCTGTATCATTACTCTTTTTTTAAACGAGTTCGGTTCTACCCTGCCTTGATGCCAATTGCATCATTTTTTTTAATAATATTTGTATGTCTAAAACTTTCCCCTATTAATTGATAAACATATTAATAATAATTTTCCAAGAGAAAATGTCACTTCACTTAGTTTTCTTTTAAATTTATGGTATTTTTATGGATTTTAAGTCTCAATATTATCATAAAATGGTATATTTATATGGCCAAAGCTTATTATATTGTTATTTTACCATAATCATAATTATAGTTTTAATTACAATTAATAGTTGTAGTTGTAATTATAATTGCTATTATAATTACCATTAAAATTGAGTAACTCATCTATTAGATGATAAATAAGTAATTTTTATAAATTATAAAGTTCGTCATCTAATAAATAAGTGACCGATAGTAGCTGAGACTCAAATGTTGTGATCACTTATACTTGAGTGTGTGTATTTTTTTTAAACAATCACAATTGTACTTATTAAAATCATTTGGAATTCAACCTTACAGATGATGCATCGTCTATAAAGAAAGAATTAGAATGTCAAGTCGTCTCAAAATGTCATGATATTGTGTTTCAAATCATAAACGACAAGTCATCTAGAGCATGCGCGGTGCATACTTTTTACCCATGTCAGTTGTATGAATGATGTAGACGAGATTGTTTTAATTATTTTCCATAAGCTGTCAGGTCAATTTCTTACAAAACGATAAATGACCGGTCATCTATAATCTATGTGCTGATTAAAATACTTTTTATTTTATTATTATAATTGATATTGTCATTATTATTATTATTATTATTATTATTATAACAACAACAATAATAGTTATTTTATTTTATTTATTTTTATCATTATTATTATTATTATTATAATAATAGATAATAACAATACTAAGGACAATAATTAACTAAGGATAATTATGACACTCTATTCTGATTCGTGGGTGAAGCAAACACATCAATGAGAAGACAACCTATTCTAATCTTAAGTCCTACAATTAAAGTAAACAATTTATTATGATTTCTGACTCCAATCCATTCTGATTATCAATTGATACATGCACCATTAAAATATTGAAAGTAATGTCCTTAAAAAATAGATGACTTATCATCTTCTGACGTAAAATTTTATAACGATTGTTTTCTTCAAAATAACATTGACTAGTAAATTACTAACTAGGGTTGGGCAATGGGTCAATTCATTTTAGTATTGAGCCCAACCAAAATTTTCAGTACTCCAGAGAATCAAGTGAACCAAAATTTCGGTAAGGTCCATCAAATTTTTATAATTTTTAATTTTCTTAAAAAATTTAACTTTTTATTCTTTTATTTTCTTATATCCTATTAAATCATGCTGACTAACACTGTTTTAGTGTAGAAAAATGTTAAGGGATTTTTTGTTTTGATTCCAGTTTTAAGGAAAATGTATCGAACCGGAACTTGAAAATTGAACCGAAGCAATTTTTCTAGAATGGGTTCGATTCTACCTTGTCCTAATGCTAGTTGTATCATTTTTTTTAATAATTTTTAGCCCTCAAAAGGATTTTACACTTTTTTTTTAAGTTTGCACCTAAAACTTTCTACTGTTAATTGATAAGTATATTTTGCAATAGTAATTTTCAAAGAGATTGATAAGCATATTTTAAATTCAAATTGCGTGTTACCATACCACTGCGGTAAAATAGCCCGATTTTTATAGCCGACGGGACTTAGATTTCCATTTAATATTTGTTAATACATGTAACTGTATAATTTATTACAGTTGGGTTTTTTAACCTTTAACAGTGTATTGACATTAGGAGATTAAAAAAAATTAAATCTATTCCAATCCTTTAAAAGGATTATCATATTATTCACAAAAAGAAGTTGATCTTAAAATCACTTATTTCTTTATTTTTTTAAAGAGCAAAGTGGCAAATTTCCTCACTCTTACACGCATTCTCATTCATGATTAATTGGTTATATTTTAGGAAAAAGATCATCTCCTGATCTAACAGTGTATTGACATTAGGAGATTAAAAAAAATTAAATCTATTCCAATCCTTTAAAAGGATTATCATATTATTCACAAAAAGAAGTTGATCTTAAAATCACTTATTTCTTTATTTTTTTAAAGAGCAAAGTGGCAAATTTCCTCACTCTTACACGCATTCTCATTCATGATTAATTGGTTATATTTTAGGAAAAAGATCATCTCCTGATCTAAGCTCTCATAAGCTTTTAAAGATCTTATGCCATGTGTCTTTAAGTGATAGTATATGGATAATATTTAACTTATTTACCTTTTTATTTTATTAACAATCAATCACCACATGTATATTTGCTCATGAGGAGATCAGATCAAGAGAGAATCATAATCCTATATTTTAATAGAGAAACTTAGCGGGACATCTCCACCGTTAATTCATCATGTATTGGGACGATTCAATCCTAGGTCGTCATCTATGAGACAAATGGGGGATCCACCGGCAAAATTAAAATTTTAAAAGTGGGTCAAATGTAGGAGATTTCCAGAGTGTTGCAAGCAAAATATTTCAAAAATTCCACTTTCTTGAAGGCAAATGCAGGATCCAATCCATCTTTATTTGGAAAAGTATCATGTGGGGAAGGCAGCTGCCCAGCAAAGGTATCAGATGGCGAGTCGGACGTGGTAGAAGCATTCTGGTTTATAAGGACAGATGGCTTCCAAGACCTGATACCTTTAAACCAATATCTCCACCAACTTTGCCAGCTGAAGCTGGGGTAGCTGATCTTTTAGATGCAGAAAACAGATGGGACTTAGAAAAGCTGAAGCAACATTTTATGCCTGAAGATATAGAAGCAATTTTCAGAATTCCTCTCTCTAGAAGACAAAAAGAAGATGAGGTGATGTGCGGCTTTGATAAAAGAAGGGAGTACTCTGTGAAACGTGGATATCAGCTGGCCCTCAAACTCAAGTTTCTAGATGAACCGAGTAGTTTAGAAAGCAATTCCAATCAGTGGACGACTCTTTGGGCTCTTGGTTTGCCTGAGAAGATAAAGATATTCACGTGGAAAGCATCAAAAAACATTTTGCTACCAGCTGAAAACCTCTAGAAAAGGAAGTGTCTGCAAGATCCAATATGTCAAAGATGCAACAAGTTTGTGGAATCTGTAAACCATGCCCTGTTGGAGTGCAAAGCAGCAAAAAAGATCTGGAATCTGGAAGAAAGCTGACATTGAGCTTATGGTGGTTTATTGCTGCGTGATATGGTTCTCAAGAAACAAATTTATTTTTGAAGGAAGAGAATTGATCAAAAGATTTCAGCAACCAACGCAGAATCGATTCTGGAAGCTTATCATAGAGTGAGGTAAACAGAAACAATTCATATTGACAATCATAGAAAGGAAAAACAGCAGAAGTGGATTCCTCCCCCAAAAAGATATTTTTAAAACAATGTAGATGCAGCCACCAGCAGTCAAGATCAGAAGGTAGGATTGGCAGCAGTTATAACTAATTCAAAAGGCAAGGTAGTAGCTGCAGGTATAAATCAGTCTCATTTAAAGGAAAATGTCAGTATTGCATGAAAGATTTTGTAATATTGTGTGTTTAGAAAATGATATCTCTCTAATTTTCTTACTTACCAAATGTAATATTTTTTCATTTTCTAATAGTGCGACTGTCAAATCTCACAAATGACAGATTTCGATTAGACAGTCGCACTATTGTTATATTAATACGATGATATAGTGGGATTGTTCCATCAAGTTTTTATTATACTTTTTTTAAAAATTATTTAATTTCCTTTTCAATTTTTGTTGCATTACAATAAATTTGGAGGAAAAGTTCAATTAAGCTCCACAGTCCATCCCATCTTGTCCTCAATACGACCAGTTTGAATTCCTAATAGCATTTCATAAAGCTTTTGAGCCACAGTCTCAGGTCCGGTCTTGTATTCTATCCTGCATTGATTCACACGATAAATAACCTTAATTCAATTTGCGAAATCCAAGTTTTAAATTGCATACACTTTTAGCTAATAATCACTTGTATTTAATTGGTGTACCTTTTACCCTGATACGTGATGCTATTGACAGGATTGACTACCATTGCCGTTCCTGTGCAAAAAACTTCCTCAGAATCAAATAATTCCTCCACCGCCACAGCGCGTTCTTCAACCTGATAAAAAATTTCAATCGTAAAAATATTTATCGAATTCTCCATGAAAAATTATTTTGAATCGATACTTATATTCCTCTGGTAAAATTTCTTAGATAAGAATAATGTAAGATCGAAGAGATACATACTTGGTAACCCAAAATCTGGGCAATTTCGATGACGCTCTTTCGAGTGATTCCAGGAAGAATTGTGCCGTCGGTTGCTGGGGTCGAAATGACATTTCCCTACAAAAATTGATTTAAACCTCAATAAGTTATACATAAATGAGCATTTACCGTGCAAATTTGGATTCTATACTAATTTCACCTTATACGATCGATATTATTAGATAAGAATTTAGGAACAATTAAATTTAATCATATAAAATGAATACATACGTGAGACAGGATCTTATAAAACCCTTGGCGTAATTGCGTTCAGCAAGATATCTAATGCTAACATTAAATTGACTAATTCAGCCTTCAAACGTTTTACCTTGAGAAAAAAAATATTGCTTGTGGAAACCTCCTCGATGTATTTTGCAGTCTTTACATCTAGAAATAAGACATCGGAGAACCCTTTTGCCTTTGCTTCAGCAACTGGTTTGAAAACCTGGACAGAGACAATTATACAAGGAAGACTGTATTAACGTTGAAGTAAGTTAATACTAGCATTATTAATTAAGAATGTCTAATTAATAGCAAATCTGGATAGATTATTCTTACCGTTGAATAGTTTACGATCGCTTTGACTCCTCCGGTTCCACCGGGAAATGCTCGATAAAACTTTTCCTCAACAACCAAATTTAGGTAACCCTGTGTAGTTTTAGAAACATAATATTAGTTATCAAGGGTAATTTCCCATTTATGAATAGCCAATAAAAAATGTATAAAAGCTTGCTATGTACATAGTTGGATTGAAAACCCAAAAAAAAAAAAAAATTCCAATTATTCAAGAATAATTTGCCGACACCTTGTGATAGTTGCCAACGGGAGAAGCAAATGCTAAAAATGTGTAGTCAGGCGCCGGCGTCGCACCGAGAACTGGTCCACTTCCCATGAGCAATGGTCTAATATACAAAGACCCTTTTCCTGGAGGAGGAACCTATATTATATATTATTTCGCAAATCAGCAAAATCAGTGGCGGAGCCTGGATTTTGGTTCAGTGGGCCATCATAAACAAGTTATATATTTATGAGGCCGTAAGACAAATATACATACATACATACATACATATATATATAAATATATATGAGATCAGAACATAAAATTGTCTTAGACACAAGACAATTCTCAGTGAAGACCCTTGAATACAGTAGGGTTTTGAATTAAGCAGCAAGTTAATAATCAATAGCGTTCTTATATTCTTATATAGATTATTAATAATAAGCAACATCTTCCAATAAATGTCGTGGCTCTTATATATCATCGTGATGAAATATTTATGTATAATTACCCATTGTTTGTTAGCAACAACAGTATGCTTAACAGCATCAACAAATTGCTCAATTGTTGGCGAGGGCATGCGCAATCTGTCTGCACCCATCTGCATACGCAAGGCATTTTGCTCAGGTCGGAACAGTAGAATACGCCCATCTTCTGTCCTGTAGGCCTTCAGACCTTCAAATACTCCCTAAATACATAACATGTAAATTGTTGTCACCCGTAGTGGTTATATGAGCTACATATAGTAAATATAAATTTAAGTATCATAAGTTTGCAACTAAATTAATATAATATTACTCATATAGTAAATAGAAATATACGTCTATTCTTAATATAAATATGTTTGTTCAGTTACAAACTTGTGATACTTAATTTATACCTTAATTTATGTGACATAATATTTGTTATTTTATATACGTATTTTATTGATTTCCTTCAAAGTTAATATAAGTCCATTTTAAAGTTTGTTTATTAGCCATTTGATTAATGACACTTACCTGTCCATAATTTAAAATTCCGGACGAAGGATTCATTTCCAGTCTTCCAAATCGAGTGAGAATCCCATGTGAAAAATTCTTTTCTTTTGAACACTTCATTACATACATGTAATCTACTGGAATCAGACAAAATCCGAGCTCATCCCACTTCAGATTGGCATATTCTTCAACAACATCACTGCTTTTCATGTCATTGGAAAAAAAAAATGTTAAAATTGCAAAGCAACGAGGAATAAAAAGTTAAAATTTCGACATGGGACAAATGGTCATGACTCTGGGCAATGAATATTGTTGATCAAGTTATTCGTAGAATAATCGATAAAATCTAATAATATTTAGTAATTACTTATGGGGAAATGAAGACTGCTGGTTCAATGCTAGCCCAAAAATCTAGAGTGGTTGCTAAAGTATTTCTTAATTTTATTACCTGTGATCGTTGCTCAATTCACAATCATTCATAGCAGATTGAGGGCTTGCCTGTAAAGAATCAATATGATTAGGGCGTCAACGGCAAAATTATAAAAATTTTCATCTTTTTGTAAAAACTTTACCACTCTTACGATTTTTTAACACCTCATTTTATTGTTGAATGAGAATATTTCCACCCCACTATCTTTATAATATACTTAACTTTCAAAAAATAATGATAATAACTTCTCATTATTTTTAAATTATAAAAATCAATAAAAAGTTTAAATGAAATCCTTCTTATAATATTTTTCACTTATGTATTTTTTACCACAAAGCTTGCTTTCAAATAAATCTTATTTGATTGCATTATTTTAACAACATAAAATGATCAAATTGTCCCAAAAAACATGAGCTCTTGTATATGATATTTAGATATCTAATTTTATTTAATTAAATCTATAAACTTCTTCTTTATATGTAACTTTTAAAAATAATGTGAATGTTTATATTTATTTCTTGGGAGTAGATTGGTTGAAGAAAATTGTGGGCTAAAAATACTACCACCCTTTGATTTTTCCCCAATTAAAAGAAAAAATAGCCAAATAACTCTATTGTTTCTGTAAATTAATTATTTCTCACCCGCCTTATGTTTCAAAACTCTCTATAGTTCAAAAGATTCTGCAAACTTGCAACTTTTTGTTTATTTTACTATTTTACCTTGATGTAATAATCCCATTATAATAAAAATTCATAAGGGTAAAGTAATAAAAGATACAAAAAAGTTGCAAGTTAACAAATTTGGCAACTAAGTTTTCGTGGATTTTCAAACATGAGGGGTGGAATGATTAATTTTGACAAACAACAGTGGGTTTTGATCATTTACTTAGTGATAAAATATTAACGAGAAAATCAAATTGGTCAAGGAAAAATGCATGTCGTAGTGTTTTGACATAGAAATTGAGTAGTTTCAATTTGTATCTATGTCAAATTTTTGTCTAATATCAATTTATAAAATAAATTATGATATTTTCCTTTAACGATGTAATACTTATGCTTACATTTTATTGAAATTAAGTAGCAAAAAAATTCCACAAAGGATGAAAGTGTCACTCTCCCGTAAAATTTTAAAAAAGGGGGAAAAAATCACGCACATACATGCATTAACATACCTTGGTATGAATCCTTTTGAAACAATCACTTGCGGGAAGCATGGTTTGTCTTTGTGGCGAAGGAGAGAGAGCAAATGATTTGCAAAGTGAAAGGGAACTCTATTGGATATTAAGAAGCAGAAATTGTAATTGTTACTACTTAATTAATTAATACAAGCTGCATCTAAATGTACCAGCTTTATATACAAGCTAATAAGCACGTTGATTAAGGGCGATTCCTTAAATTTTTGTAAATCAAATCAGTAGGACAATTCCTTTCATATACACATATAAATTATTATTCTTGATTGGGAACTAATTGTTTGTTAAATATTCTTATTCTTGACTAAGAAATTAGTGACAAGATCTGTTAAATATTCTTAAGCGCACTCAGAAATTAAATAATGAGAATAACTTTACCTTTTTCAAACCTTTTTCAAAGGAATGGGAATAAAAGCTATTGATTATGGGAAAACTACATGATTCACGTTGCATGCAAGTATTACATTGCTATGAATCGTGTAATGATCAAACGAATCGAAATTTTAAAGTTTTTGAGATATGAAAAATACTCAATTCTTTCATCATATGCGAATACGCTTCGTGTCACAAATTTTCTTTTTCTCCCTTTTTCCATGAAGTCAGATCATGCATGATTAAATTATGTTTTCAATTGGATGATTAAGCTTCCTTCAGCATCCGATTCTTATTTGCGTACAATAGATTAAGGAAAGAGAAAATAAAGATTATTGAGCCAATTAGTTTAAGGGAAAAAAAGATTGGAGTTCGGACACTGTTCAAGATAATGAAAAAAAAAAGGATTAATTGATGTTCTTGGTTTATATATATATCAAGTATATTAATAAAGAAAAATAGTCAGTTGATTTAGTGAATTTCTTTGTTTAATATTTCACATCAAATTTTCTATTTAATTAAAAGACAGTTAAATGCTTATTACCAGTCCATGGTTTACAATTCCAGAAGAAGGGCTCACTTCCTTATTTCCAAGCTCACCCCAGTCGACTTTTGCATGTTCTCCATTGATATGATATCTGTCAGGCCGAATAAGCAAAAGATTGTGAAAAAAAAAAAAGAGATAGTGCAATTCCGTAGGTCGACGGCTCCAGATTTGATCTTGATTATTATTTACACATTTAACCTTGATTAAAATTGAAAAAACTCTTCACGCCCTATATTATTTTAAAAATAAATTCTTTACTGAAAAAAGAAATAAAAAATGGATTGAGCCATAAAACGTTCGAACCTAAGCAAAGGAGGCATAAATATTTTTTTTTCCTTACATGCAAAACTAGCAATCAAAGGGCGTATTTAATACTTTCATTAAAAGTAGAGTGTAGGGTTATATTAGTCATGTTGGCTGCTTCTTCAAAGTTGGTTTACTGGTTATGTTTATTGAGTTCTAGATCTAGTCAAATACCCAAATGTTACGGTTGCCCATGGGATTTTTTTTTTTTTTTTTTTTTTAAGGTTTCAATGAGGAGGAAAAGGAAAGGGTTATTTAAGGAATTAAAATGAATGTTAGTGGTAAAAGAATAATTTTAGTTCTTTAATTAGTCGATGCGTTTCAAACAAAATTGGAGCCCGATGAAATTACTAGAGGTGTGATAATAGCTCCACTCATTTTAGAAACAGAGCCTAGTCCTATACAAGTGGGCTCAGGGGCCCCGTTTTGGCCCATGCACCCCAGCCTATAGGAAAGAGATTTCTAGCAGTTATATATTTTTCAATTTTTCACGAGTGCTTACCTTTAAACCTTTATAATATTTTTTAGAAAAATATTATATTAAAAAAAAACCTTTGAGCATTAAAATACAAAATATTCTTTAAGCATTAAAATACAAAGAAGGATAGGCCATATATAATAAGCATGATTAAACTTCTAGTAATTAAAGTTATTTGTCTCAGTTGGCTTACCTGTCGACGTTTGGTTCATAAGCTTGCACAGCTCTTGTGTCTCTGGCTTGATGCCTTATCTGTAATGAAGCAAGGGGGAAAAAACAAAATTTATTTTCTAATCTAATATAAAATATGATTACACTATGAATATAGAGACACAAAATTTGTGCATCCATCATTCTAACGAAATTAAAAAAAAAAATCAATAGCAAATTAATTAATATATTTTTATCTACCTTACCTTAGATAAGAGCGATCCTACTCTTGAAGGCTTGCTGCATTTTCCCAGCAAATCGGTTGCTCTAAACATGGTTAGTCTTTGGTTCCAAAGAATATAAGAGAGAGCCTGCCCTTGATCAATAAGCTGCACAGGAGGGTAATCGCTGGTTTAATATTAACACTTTAATTAGTGCCTGTCAATTTTAGATGCCATTATTTTATATTTTAAGTCAGTGTCAACTAAAGTAAGCATTTATTGAATGGGTCTTTGGTCCCCTTGCATTTACAATATTGAGTGTAAGAGTTCGAAACTCCGTACAAATATTTATGGAGGTTGTTTATAATCCTCTCTTAATTATCAAATAATTAAGTGCAGCCAGTCTATCTCTCACGAAATGCGAGTGGAGTGGATATCCCTCAAATATTTGAGAGGATTTAAAGAATTTGGACAGCGCTCAGAGGAGTACATGTCACGAAGAAGGTCCCAATTATAAAATCTGTTTGTAAATATTAATTGTAATAACTTCAGTCCTGTATAACAGTATTAAAAAAAAAAACTAAAGTAAGCAATAACTCTATAAAGTTTATTCCAAAAGCACCTCACTAATTAATTACTGTTATATGTTAAGTAATAGTTGATCTTTGATATTATTACCAAGGAGATATTTTATAACATTAATAAATGAATAACGCACCAATTGTCACATTTAAAATACAAATTTTCTTTCTAAGATTTACAAATATATCATATGTTTATTACGTGCATTTTGAGATCACAGTTCACGACTTTTTTGGTATTTTTTGCCAGAGTGTCAACTTATATCTTGTATTATTGCACATAACAAATAAATTCCTGAAGGGACCCATTTTTTTTCTTCTTCTTCCTCAATGCTTCTTCTAAACTCACTCAAATTCTCCATTTCATCAATGGCCATTATCCTCACTCTCAAAACCACCCTCGCCCATCAACTGTCGATGACTCTTGAAACCATTTTCACTCTTCCCCAAATAGAATGTTGCTCCATTTTTTTTTAACCCTTCAAAAAGATCTTACGTCTGCTTATAAATAAAATTTTCAGTTTAACACTTAAAAATAGATTTAAGAGAAAAAAAAAACATTTTAAGTCTTGCAAATTTCAGGATAGTCATCTCCTAAACTGAGGTTTCCTTCAGCTTTTTCTAAAATAAAACGCTTTTCGTAAGAACTTACTAAAATGGAAGCGATTGAAACGACCGAGTGAAGCAGCCTGCTCAAAAATTGAATTTTATTTGGGTGGTGAAAACGTGGGACCATTAAATTAAATTGATTTATAAAGTTGATTGCCGGACATTATTTATGCGATAATTGTGAAACGTCGTTTTGCACATTTCCTTGAAGTGAAATTTAACCCGGACCCGGAAGAACCCGGATAATCCGGGCCGGGTTTAACCCGCACCGGACGAAATAAAATCCGGAATCCGGATGTGATTTTCTAAACCCGGACGTTTCCGGGTCCGGATCCGGATTTGGGTGAACCCGCAAATCCGGAACCCGGACCGGGTGTATTTATTTTTATATTATTATTTTTATTATAAATAGAAACAATTGAAAAAAAAAATAGCAGCCTTGCCCTAGTTTCAGTTTCACAGCCGCGCCGCCAAAGCCAACCAAATATTTCCTCATCAAATCACCGTGAATCATGCTTTGTTCCTCATCCTCACCGCCAAAGCCCGAAGCAAATCGCCGACAGTTATCACCAAAGAAGGCAGCACAGTCGAGAAAAAGAAGAAGCATGCAAAGAAGACCAATCCTGAAGCAGCTCCATCTCGATATTGCAATCTCCAGCAAGGCCACGGGCAAGCAGTTTCATCAACGATATTTTCAAGAAGTTGGCCCAAGAACATGATTTCATTCATTTTAGGTTCTGATTATTGGAAGGGTATTTGGTTGTGATTTGATGGGAGAATGAACAAGGCAATTGCAGAACAAGTAAAGGCTATAAATGGGATCTTGAAAAAAAAAATTCTCTTTTAAGATTGTGAATTCGAGAAGCTTTGGTTGAGTGATATTGTGAATTCGAGAAGCTTTGGTTGAGTGATCTTGTTGATAATAATCTGGCTTTAGTTATTCAATTTTCATTACTTCATCGTTTACTCCTTGCAAGTTCTAGTAAGAAAAGTTTGATAAAGGATTTTTCAAAGCAACTGAGAAATTAGGTTCAAAAAACATTATTCGGGTTTAAAACCCGGAATCCGGGAACCCGGATTTTTCCGGGTTTAACCCGTACCGGACCCGCACTCAAAATATCCGGGTTTTAGCCGGGTCCGGTAAGACGAATTCTCATCCGGGTCCGGAACCGGAAAGGCCAAACCCGGACCCGGACCCGGATTTTGCCATCCCTAGGCGCGCCAAACGAGTTGCTCTCTCTCCACGGCAAAAATGAAAACATTACTGTACGAACGCCCTCCAACCAACGAGCGCCTTGCAACAACTAACTGCTTTCGGTCGTGATCGCGATAACACTCTGATTTATTATAATTTTTTTTTATTTGAGAGGTCTGATGGGAACATTGCTGGTAATTTTTGTTTGGGTCATCCTATCACGCAGAGACAGCCGCCCTTTCAACCGGCAAAATAATTTTTAAATACCGGTGGTTCATTAAATAAATTTTAAAATGTGATTTTTAATGCTGGAAAAAATATATAAATACGATGAAGAGAATTAAAGGAAATTTGTAAGCAATTAACATGAAAAATATTTTGAATGAGAAAAATATTTTAATTTAAATGAACATTTTAAAATAATCATATATCAACGCTTTTGTTAGTGCGGCTAGGGTTTCTAAAGATAATGTAAAATATAAAGTGTTTATATTGTGGTTAAAAAAATCAATTTTATAAATATTAAAAATAAAATAAAGTGTTGGGAGAAGAAATGGAAGGTTAATATGAAAATGCCACGTGTCAATAGAACTTAGTAATAGAAAAGTCACCAAGAGGAGGATAGCTTATACCGGGTACATCATAAATCCAGATAACACCTACATTCCACCATATTGAGGACAGAAAAAGATAGAGAAATTGCCCAAAATAGAAAGCATGTGAGGGGCCGTTATCACTAAAAAGAGTATTGATTATTCTGCTAAAGATAGAATTAATAAAGGGATGAGTTAACTCATCCGACGACTCAGATCAACTGGGTAAGGTGATGAAGAAAGTATGAATATATTGACATATAGCACCCCTGACGTATATAAGCGTTAGGGAGCCGTTTGGTTTGAAAGGGTGATAACGTAATTGTAAAATTTTACAATTTTTAAATGGTTAAGAAACAGTAAACTGATTAAACTAAACACTTGCATCCTGCACAATGGCTGCTGAACGAAAGCATTGTACATACAAAATGCACAGTGACAAAGCATGGAACACAATGAAAACCAAGGGGATGGCGACCCATCTCTACTTCTTCTCATGGGTTGAGGCGCCCCATCTCTACTTCTTCTCATGTGTTGACTTTCATTCCCATATAATACCCACTGGTTTCAACTTAGATGAACTTAAAAGATACAGTGAGAAAAATTCTCTGAGATTAAGCATGTCAAAAGCTAAATTTCGGCCACAACCGGCATCTGAGCAGTCAATCAATGAAGAACGCACCAGGTGTGTATTTCTATAAAATCCTTAAGCTTAATTTTGGTTTAATTTATTCTGGGATTCTGTTCAATAGGTTGCTAGTTTAGTTGATTAGTGAGCTTTTCTCTTACGAGTTCAGTTCTTATTTGGATGGTGCATGTGCTAATGTAGAAGATCCTGTAATTGTTTAGAACTTGTATAAGAGGTTTAGGTTTTGTCATGAGAGAAGGTAAAATTAAAAATGGCAAGGCCTGGGCTGGAACTCAGAGATATTATTCCATCATTTCTTTCAGCAAGCATAGAGTAGATATTTTGGGTACAATGTTGGGAGGTTTTCTTTCAGTTTTTATGAGTACACAATTAGAATATGTGGTTCATATGGCTGGTACAAAGAGCTTCACAAGGCTAGAATGTAATACTTGCGATTACCCAAGGTCTGTGGTTCATATGCCAGTTTCAGGAACTTGCTACAATTGGCAAAATTGAAAGGATTGCTTATTGCATTTTTTATATTCTTGTTTGATTTTAGGAATTTAACACTGTATCATAAGCAAAGTTACCGAGATTTACACATTTGTAGATGGCCAATATGCCTAAATACTAATAATAATAGCATTAATTCACTCATCAGTCATGTAATATCAGAGCTTAGCATTCTGTGAACTACTATTATCCATATATTTTTGTAAAGGCTAGTTATTTTTGTCATTATTTATGCAGCTTGCTATACTTTGACATTGAGGCAGTGATAGATGGTGAAGTTTTTTCTGTTGGTTTAGCTATTCCAGAGCAGTATAACTTGCACAAACTATGGGTTGATATCAGAGATGCTTGTTGGGGTCATCCTATTAGGAATGCAAATGGGATAAAGGTTCAAGTAATATTTCCTTGGCAGACTGAGCAGCAAACAATTTTGACTGACAAAGACTTGTTAGAGGCATTTGAACAGCTTAGAGTAAAGGGGTACAATTGGGCTAGGTTTGCAGTGACTCCTAAGAAAGTGCTTCAAGATATGAATAGGGTTGAAAGTTCAGCAGATAAGTGCACTCAGGAATTGAATAATAATGTGGAAAGTGGAAATGAAGAGTTGTATAATTGTTATGACGCATCTGTAGATGAATTTGAAGATGATTATGAGACTGATCCACATGATTCTGATCTGGTTGGTTCTAATCCAGATGATTATGAAGAGGATTATGAGACTGATCCACCTGGTAATGATCTTGATGACTATGAATCTGGGGATGACAGTGGAGGTGAGTCAGATGATGATGTTGTCCAAGAACAAACTTGCATTAAATATGAAAAAAATGCAGGTGGCTTTCAGTTTAATTCTGTTGGTGATGAGATATTGTTAAAGCCTGGACAGCTGTTTGTCAATGTGTGGGAGTTCAGAAAAATGTTGAAGGTATTTGCAATTAGAAATGGATTCAGATTGAAAAGGTTGAAGAATGAAAAAACAAGGGTGACACGTGTGTGTGCTGCACCAAATTGCACTTGGAGAATCCACGCAAGCCCTAATTGGAACAGGAGATCATTTCAGATTAAAACTTACTGCCCTGAGCACACTTGTCCTAGAGTTGATGACAATTATGAGGCAACTTCAGATTGGATAGCAGCCACATATCTACATCTATTCAAGGCCAATCCTGAAATCAAGATTTCTGTTATTGCTGCTGTTTTGATGCAGAGATATGGAATTGAATGCAATAATCAGAGGTAGTACAGGGCCAAAAGGAAAGCACTTGAGTTACTTGGTGAAGACCATAAGACCAGTTATAGTAAATTATTTAGGTACAAGCATGCTTTGTAAAATTCCAATCCTGGTTCCACTGTCTTTATTGAAAGGGATTGGACTGGTGGTGCTGAATTTCCCACATTCAAGAGGTTTTTCTTCTGTATTGACAGTAGTAGAAGGGGATTTTTTAAAGGGTGCAGGCCATTCATTGGGGTTGATGGCTGTCATTTAAAAGGGCCGTATAAAGGTGTACTCCTAACCACTGTCAGCATTGATGCAAACTATGGAATTTATCCTTTGGCTATGTGTGTGGTTGACACTGAGAATAATGAGTCTTGGCTGTATTTTTTGGAAAAATTATATGATCAAGTCGGCTGTAATGGTGGTGAAGGTTTATGCTTCATGAGTGATAGGCAGAAAGGTATCCTCAATGCATTAGAAAGAGTATTTCCTCTGTCGTTCAAAAGGTATTGCTGTAGACATATCTATGCAAACTTTAAGAACAAGTTTCCTGGGTTGTTATTGAAAAAAGTTTTCTGGAGGGCTTGTAGGAGTTCTAATGCTGCTGACTTTCATTCCCATATGGAAGAATTGAAGAATATAACTCCCGATGGTTATGAATGGCTAATGAAAATTCCCATTGCATGTTGGGCAAAGCATTTGTTCTCCCCACACACAAAATGCAGTCATGTCACTAATAACATGACTGCATCTTTTAATAATTGGATTAACAACTACAGAGGTTTGCCAATTGTGAGGATGTTTGAGGAGATACGAAGGAAAATTATGCGTTTAATTCACAAAAGGCATGAGGCAGCCCTTGGATGGAATGATGAGCTACCACCAGTTGTGAGAAGAAAGATAGTTGAGGGAAGAGTAGCAGCAAGATCATTGTCTATTATTTTTGGGCATAATGAAACTTTCGAGGTAGTTGAAGATGCAACAAAGATTATTGTTGTTGATTTGCCAAAAAAGAATTGTGACTGTGGTGAATGGGGAATATCTGGACTTCCTTGCAAACATGCTATTTGTTAGATGCAAAGAGATACCCTGTAGAAGACTTTATACATCCATATTTGAAAAAAACAGCTTTTATTGGGACATATAAACATCAGTTTACACCAGTTCCAGATGAAAAAAAGTGGCCACTTGAACTTCACGACAATTTGCAGCCACCTACAGCCATAAGATCAGCTGGCAGACCTCAAACTAAAAAGAGGAAAGAAGCAGATGAATCTTCAACATTTAAACGAAGTTCAAGTTTGAGGTGCTCTCATTGTGACCAGTGGGGACATAACAAAAGGACTTGCTCAAGGACAACTCATGATAATGAGAAGAAAATGGCTAAGAAAAGGGTTAAAGGCAAGGTAAAACAAATGTATTGAAATTATTCTTAATGAAAACTGCTGCAAACACATGATTTATGAACTAATCACTAATTTTCATTTTCTAGGCACCAATTAGTAAGACCAACTCACAGGATTTAGGCAATCCATCTAGCCAAACGCAGTCATCTACCCATGATAATGGTAATAATGATTTTGGAAACATTTCAAGTTACTTAATATTCTTAATTTTGTGGTTTTTATACTGAATATGCAATATGCTTGCAGGACATTTGACTCAAGAATGATTACTAAAGTTAAAGCATCCAGCAGATTCAAGAACATAGAGCTAAAAGTATGTGACAGGATAGAGCACATATATAACCCTATACTTGATTTTTTTGAGGGGATTAGATGATGCAACACCTTTGAATTTCCAGAGCATCAATAGATGGTGTATCATCTGTTACTCACCTAACATATAGGTTTGAGTTCTTTTGATTTATATTTTGCTGAAATGTAGAGACTTTCATACTGCCAAAGATAGGTTATATATGATTGTCATGGCTTAGTTACATGAAACTATGATGAGAGATATAACTATATATATTTATATGCTGTGCTTCTGTTATTTGTAAAGGCTCGGTGTGTTGTAGCCAAAGAATGAATGTTCAAACTGAGTTTCTGTTGGAATGACAATTATCCATATTGCCATGCTTTGTGGTTTCATATTATATATTATGCTTTGATTTAAATTTATTGCAGTTGCTTGTTGTTTTAATGTTATGATGATATTGAGATGGAGTTAAGTGAGCTTGGAGTTGAATAAACTTGAATGAGATAATGAGCAACTGATTAAAGCTTGTACTGTTCTAAATGTCTCATGTCATGTTGTTTCCTGGAAAGCTATAAAATATCTCTTCCTTTCAATTTCCTTTTGGTGGCTGGTAGCGGCTGTCAATGTTGCATAATGCTTACTTTGCAGTTAAAATTACACCCATGATTAAAACTATAATAGCACAAATGATCGTGTTGTGATCAACCTCCTTTGAATTTGAATGAGCTTATTTATATCTGGAGCTGAAAATCTAGCCGTTACAAACTGTCGGACAGAAAACGGTTCGCCATTAACCCTAAACGGTTAACCGTTTCGGTTGGTCAAAGTTACCATTGAGCCAGATTTTAAATAAACGGTTTGCCGTTTATGATTAACCTTTAGCCGTTAACTTCCAGAGACCTGCAAGATGAGCATTTGTTATCCGTTTACGCTAAACGGTTAAGGACTTGCGTGAAGTAACGTTTCTGGATATTATCAGTTAACCGTTTGAAATAAACGGTTCGCCGTTTGTCTCTAGTAACCTACAAAACAATTTAGCCTTATCAGTTTTCGTTAATCAGTGCCAGAGGAGGACAACCTTCAATTCTGGACGTTATCGGTTAACCGTTTAAAAATAAACGGTTCACCGTTAAGTTCCAGTAGCCTTTCCATTCTTGGTGATTTCCTTTTTTCATAAACAGTTAGAGCTTAGGCAATATGTTTCTTTCTGGTGCTAATCGGTTAACCGTTTAAAAGAAAACGGTTTACCGTTAATTTCTAGTAACCTTCCCATCTTTTGTGTTTTTCGTTTTCCATAAACGGTTAGAGGTTTGGGAAATATGTTGCTCTCTGCCTTTAATCGGTTAACCGTTTTAAATAAACGGTTCACTGTTTATAACCAGAATTGCAATTTTAAACTAGTTTTTGCAGAGAATCTCTTTCTAATTTGAAAATCCATCTTTTATGAAGAAATAAGGCAATGATTATAAAGGCTTTTGTTTATTAAAAAATAGGTCCAATATTTTTGTCAAAAACCATATAAAATTTGTTATCATCAAAATCAATATTATTAACATATTCATGTTAACATAATATAGCTTGTTTGGGTTGTCATCCGATTCCGAAATCTTCACACTTGCTCTTCTGTTGCACTTACATATCTTATTTGCAAATCGAATGAGGTTGCCATTAATCTCATCCCTCAATCCTCTGCATTCACGGCTGCTGGATCTTATTGTTTGTTGTGAGCTTGTTGAATCCATAACAAGCATTAGATAGTGGTGAATCTTGGCAAAAAATGACTATTATTTGCTCTTAAATACAAATAATATCAGCCTTGCTTTGTTGCTTTTCAATTGAGCTGTTGCTTTGTTGCTTTTAAATCAGCCTTGCTTTGTTGCTTTTAAATTCAACTGTCAATATACATTTTTTTTAAGGGGATCTTAGCATTTCCAGCAATCACATGAATTTTGTCTCATTATATCATTTGTTTATTGTCAAATTAAGTTATTATAAGAGTATAATATCATCCTTGTCTTTGTTCTTATGCACTTGGCGCCAAGAAGCAAGGGATGATTTGACAACTCTGTAAGGTAAGACCAATTGCCAGTTCTTGCACTGTAGAATGAAGGGCATTATTGTATTTTTATTGTCAAACCAAACAGCTCCCTAATGCTTATATACTTTCAGGGGTGCTATATGTCAATATATTCATACTTTCTCTCTAAGTGTAGTAGGGGTAAACCTCAGGAGAGGTATCCGAAAATTACCCATTAATAAAGCGACAACTTGTTGAAAAAGAGTGAGCAGCAAGTTGCCACGCCTACAAAAGTCAAAACGATTCATCCAAAATAATTGGGACCATTTGTCTTCATTTAGACATCTAAGATCATTTCCAATGTAACACTAAAACTAACATCAAACCATCTTTTACATTATTTTTTGTGTAAAATGCTTCTTCAATGTAACACCAAAACCAACACCAAAATAGTATTATGAATAGTATTGCACTAAATGTGGTGCAACACTATTCATTTGGTGCTAGGGAAAAAAAGTTTCAAATATCTTTATTACTTTTTCTTATTTACATATATGTCTTATTGTATATAATATTTTTAAGTTACTATTATTATTATTATTATTATTTCATTTTTTAATTTTTGAATATTATACTAATATTTTAAATAAAAAAATTCAACACAAAAATTCATAATAAAAATAAAATGCCAATAACATTAATTACTAGATTACATATTACAAAATTAAAAATACAAAATTATATTAACACAAATTAGAAAAGCTACTACTAGCATAAATTAGAACAATTATTTAATAATATGGGAGATCATTAATTTTCATAATGTACTGATTTAGCTAATTAAATGAAATTTAATAATTTTCTATATTCTTTTTGTTAATCAATATAAAATTACTTATTACTTAATTATCTATATTAATAGTAATATTTATTGTGTTAATTGAATAAATTCTTGAGAATTAAAAGAATAAAAAGAAGAATTTTTTTGTGTGTAAAATTTGGTGTAAATGGATTGGAGATGAAATAGTAATTTGGTGTGAAAAAGGTACATTTTTTGTGTTGGTGTTACACCAAAATGGTGTTAAGCATTTAAGATGCCCTAACATGCCAATAATTGGGGGGCTGCTTCTACAAAGGCAGCTGGACCACCCTATTGAAAGGCGACATGTGCACGCGTGGATAAATTGCATGAATAAAGGATCAGCTTATTCTCTAGACTATGCTCCAAAGGACCAAAGACAACCACATGCATAAATGTAAGGACGAGAATATCCTTGCCCGGGCGGCAAGAGTGCCAATGGAATTGCGTGTTCCGACTCAAAACATGATAAAAAGAGAAAAGAAAAAGGGAAAAGAAAAGGGGAGAAGGGGAAAAGAGGTAAGGGGAAGGGGGGG
>NW_006262022.1:1522261-1523802 GCF_000493195.1 Citrus x clementina
AATGCTCATATTTTCTCTTTCATTTTAAGCAATACACAAACTAAAAAGGGCTCTACTTCAACCAGGAGCCAAGTTAATTGTTAAGGGTTTGCTAACCATTGACACTCAAAACATGGGATAAGAGGTTTTAGATAATATCAGATTGTAAAGGTTGATTGATACATTGGAAGTCAATTGTAAAGATTTTAAAGCCTTAAGGTGTAAGGTTTGAATAGTGAAATTCTCAAGTTCGATGAGCTTGGAGGGGTGGACACATGCGAAGTTTGCCGAACCACATAAAAATTCCTTGTTCGATTCTCTTTCCCTTCCCTCTCTATATTTTGATTATTGATATTAATTTGATTATTATCTTATATTTGCATTCATTTTGTTTTAATTATTTTATAAGTTTTAGAAATTCAATTCACCCCTCTTGGGTTGCATAGCCAGTATTTCAACATCCTTTATTCTTTCTAAATTTCACGAACAGTCCAATTAGGGAGCACTCCTCAATTACATTAGGCACCATATCCCATCAAATACAAATATATTATGTTTAGCTTCTTCTTTTTTCCCTAAAATCTAGTCAAAACATAAAGTTTGGTAAATATTTCATTTAGGCACTAATTTTACGACCTAAATGAAAATTAATTCGTTTCCATTTTCATTTGCTTATACTATTATAAATTAATTTGATATTATTATATTCATTTTTTACCATAATGTTTCATAAAATTTATAACCTAATTTGTAATTCAACTATATATGTATCTTTCATCTTTTTGGGGACAATTATGTCCAAATAATATACATTTTAGTCATGTAATCAAAGGACATAATTGTTCAATGGTATATATTATAGTTGGATAAAAACTACCATTATATTAATAAGTAGAGATAAGAATTGCTCTATATGCATCGTGGGATTAATTTTTTCCAAATACTTGAAAATAAATTTAGTTCAATATGGGTCTAGATATTCTGATTGCACTGCATGATAAAAAAGTTCATAAAATATTCCTATAATTTTTTTATGTAAAATAATAAAATTTATAATGCTAAAACAATAAAATTTATAATGTAATATTAAAAATTACAATCACTTAATAATTGATTTTATTAACATAGATTTAAACATTGTTCTCATTAGTATAAATGTCTCATATTTGTAGTATATTTTCATGTTATATAAAAAATAAAAAAGTACATTTCCATGTAAAGTTGAGGAGGTATTTGGTACTTGGTAGTTTTCTAGTTTGGATTAACAAGTTTAATATTTACTTAAAGTGAGGGTTGCTTTATGATAGTTACCATTATTATTTGTTGCTTTATCTTTGGACATACTATTGACCTTGGCGCCTTTGGTATGAGAAGAAGGAAATGGTCAAAAAGGGACACCAGTTCTAGCTAGCGAGCCAACTCCGACGCTCAAGCTAATAATAGGATTCTTTAAGGTTTACATTGGATTTGAAGACAAATAATACTGTGTTTTTGAGCTTAAGCATATATATGTAGATGAGAAGAAAATAAGAGAGCGATGAATGAATATAAGTGATAGGGAG
>NW_006262022.1:1523902-1535691 GCF_000493195.1 Citrus x clementina
AGAAAGAGAGGACGAAAGAAAATAGGAATAGAGAGGGTAAAGGAAAGCAAAAATAAATGAAAGTTAAAGAAGAAAAATAGAGAAACAAGTACTCAACAAAGAAAAAAAAGCTAGACCATAAGAAATGAAAGAAACACAAACCTCAGGGGAGATTTTTAAAAATTACCCTTTGTTATAATCTCATCTGTTGAGGAAAAAGACAAAACAGTGGGCAGAGATCAATAAAGATCACCTCAAATATTTTCTCAAGATAGAGATTATCTCAGATATTTTGCTTGATGTAAAGATCACCTTAGGAGCTTTAAAAATGGTTACCTCAGTCTTTAAGACATTTTCGCATTTAGCTATTGAGTGTATTTACCACATGTCCTATTTCTTTGATATCCACGGATGGCATATTCTTTAGGTATAACATTGCCGTTAATGAAAATTATTATTGAACAACGTATTAATATGCACAGAACATTTTTGGGACAAAATATTCGAATGTTTTCTAAGTCTCATACTCAAATTCATAAAAGATAATAGATGAAGGATTAATATATCAATTTTTTTTAATATATTACAATATTATGAAAATTTAAAGATAAAGATAAAGATAAAGATAATAGATGAAGGATTAACACATTGGATTTACAAAAATTGAATCGATCAATCTTTGTAAATCTATACCAATGATAGAGACAATCAATAATTTTTATTTATTAATTTATTTCCATCACTATTCTATTCTTCTTGGGGAAAAATTTTAGAATACATTAGAAATACTATCAATTAATGCATATATATCACGTGCAGTTTAATTAAATATAACTACTGATTTTACATGGTTAATTTTTAAAATAAATGCACTCATGGTATATATGCATTAATTGGGTATAGTATCTCTGATATACTTAGAATCTCTCATTCCTACTGTATGTGGTATAATATAAGAGAGAAAGAAACTTAATCAAGCTCCACTGTCCATCCCATCTCGTCTTCAATACAGCCGGATTGAATTCCTGTTAGAATTTCATATAGCTTTTGACCCACAGTCCCTACTCCTCTTTTATACTCAGTCCTGCGTTCAGAGAAAATAAATATTATTTGTTGTAAATTAATATGGATTCAATCTATAATCCCATGTAATTAAAACACTAATAATGTTGTTTTAAACCTTTTATCTTGATAGGTTATGCTATTAACTGGATTAACCACCACTGCGGTTCCCGTACAAAAAACTTCTTCAGCATCAAATAATTCCTCCACCAAAATGGCTCGTTCTTCAACCTAATCAAAGTTGAATGTGATTATTGAGTTGATAACATCTCTTTATATATGTATGCATGTACGTGTGTGTGTTTAGAATCTAGTTCATGTAAAAAATTAGTAAATAAAGAATGGCAAAAATAAAGAGATACCTGATAACCTAGAACTCGAGCGATTTCAATAATACTTTTTCGAGTGATTCCAGGTAGAATAGTTCCATTAGTTGGTGGAGTTGAAATGACATTTTCCTAAACATTGTTTTGAAATTTAGTGTGGAAAATAAAAATCATAATGTGAATTTATCAAGGTGGCAATGTAACGATAATAACATAAAATTTATGACTTATTTCTTGGTGCAGACATTTGCACTTGTAAAGTACGGACTTACCCCTTTATACAAGGCCTGTACTTTAGGTTTAGAAACTTAAAAAAGTAAGTCTCTGTCTTTTAAAGTATAGACGTCCTCATCTCATAACCATTTTAAAATTTATACTCCATTGCTACATTTTCTTACCTTCACAACAAAAATATTGCTAGTGGAAGCCTCCTCGACGTATTTTCCCGTCACTGCATCGAGGAATAAGACATCGGTGAACCCCTTGGCCTTTGCTTCGGAAATAGGTTTGTAAATCTGCAGCCAAATTAATAAAATGATGATAATTCACTTATTTAGCAATTTATATATATTATGTAAATGTAGTACTATAATTGGAATGGAATTATTTATACTTACGATTGCATAATTGGTGATAGCTTTGACTCCTCCCGTACCTCCAGGAGTAGCTCGACGAAACTTTTCCTCCACCACCAAATTTAAGGCACCCTACATAGATAAGTCCGTTCCAAACAAACTGATCATTATGATTTTTTTTTTTTGAAGTTTCTTGTTTTTGTTCTTGTTATTATCAATATCAGAGAACGATAGTTTGGTCCTTATTATAAATTATTTTTACCCCTTGGGTCCTGATGCATTGTTAACATAATCTTGTTTTTATCATTACACTTCAAATAATTAAAAACACAATATTGAACAATAAAAAGTGACATTTTAACAAATAAATTAATTAATTTTGATATGTAGATGTCTCAGATAGTCAAATTTATATATGAAAATGTTATATCTATCTTTTTTTTTTTTTTGCTACGCTATTATTTTAACACCAAATGATGAAATTCAATATTAAAATTTATCAAGCCAAATAATAAACATAAATTTTGGTAAGGATGAACCGATGACAGCTTCGTTCAAGAACAGAGATGGCATCAAATTTTAGATTTAGTGAATGTCTTAACTCAAATCTAAATTTCAAGACATCAAATCTTTTGTTAGTTCTTAACAGAAATTAAACTTTTCGGATAGAAAAAAAAAAACAAAAAGAAAGAAGATAATAATGTATTTACGAGCACCTTGTGATAATTGCCCACGGGAGAAGCATAAGTTACAAATGTGTATTCAGACGCCGGTGCAACGCCAAGATCCGGTCCATTTCCTATCAGCAAAGGCCTGATATACATTGTTCCTTTCCCTGGAGGAGGTACCTATATATTCCCAATCCAAAACAGAGTTATTAAGAACCAATGGCATAAATTAATATTAAGATTATTATTTTTTTCAAAGAAGTTAGATCAATTTAAATTATCTTTTAATTGCATTCTTTCACACATGTGAAAACCAGGCTTCGAACTCTAGATTTTTGGCATCTGTAAGATATTTTACCAGGCTTCGAACTCTAGATTTTTGGTATCTGTAAGAAATTTTACTAACTAAATTAACAGGAACTATGAAACATAGGAGTGGAACTATGTTTAGGTTTTTATTGAAATTTAACCTCTTTTTATAAAAATTTGTCATTTGACTCTCTTAAATTTATTTAATATGATATGATATTCTCAAGTTTGATGTTTCTATATTATGGATCTCGCAAAATCAAAATTCTGATTCCATCACTCCACAAATAAACACTCAAAAATATGTATGCCACGATTAATCATAAAAATTTTCTATCTATTGAGACAAAAATATCAATATTACCTAAAAAAGGATCGGAAATTAACTGTATTTAAGCCTACCTAACATATGAGAATATGTAATGAACGTATAAACTGTTATCCAAATTTTTAATTGTATTATAAACTGATTATGTAAAATTACTGACCCAACGCCTGTTGGAATGAACAATTTGCTTGACAGCATTGACGAATTGCTCAATGGTAGGTGAAGACATGCACATTCTTTCTGCACCCATTTGCATGCGCATGGCATTTTCTTCTGGCCGAAATAGTAGAATACGCTCATTTCTTGTTCTGTATGCCTTTAGTCCTTCGATCAAACCCTTAAAAAAAATGGTTTTGTTAATAAAATTAATCGTGTTAAATGATGGAGATGCTGATTAGTTAATTACCTGTCCGTAGTTTAAAATTCCAGATGAAGGGTTCATCTCTGTCTTTCCAAATCGAGTGAGAGTTCCTTGCGAGAATTTTTGGCCTTTAGAACAATTCATTATGTACATATAATCAGTTGGCGTTAGGCCAAATCCTAGCCCATCCCAATTGACATTTGCATATTCTTCACTAACGTGACTGCTGTCGAGCCAGAAAATTAAAAAAAATAAAATAAAATTAAATGTATTAGTTTAGCAGTTTGACACAAAAGCTTAAGCCTTTAATTAAGTATAAAAATATGAAATTGGCGTCAGAAGATACTGCAAGATATTTCTTTATTGTATTACCTATCACCATCGGTACTTGGTTCAATATTGTAAGCTTCTGCAGCAGCTGTTGCAAATCTGGAATACTGAAGCCTTGGCTGAAACGAAGCAAGGAAATTAAAGTATAAAATTCATAAATTGTTAAAGAATTCAACGCATTTTAATTGGTGAAGATTGGAAAGAAAATATGGAGAATTATTCTTTAATGGTTCGCCCGGTAATATAAGGGAATTTTTTCCTTTATTATTATGACTAAACCCAGGATGATTGAGAAGAAAAGAGGTAAAAAAAAAAGAAAAGGTAGATTAATGAACAGACCTTAGGATAAATCGATCCTCTTATTCTTGAAGGAAAGCTGCATTTTCCGAAAAATAAAGCACTTGCTTTTAACATAGTGTGTTTGTTTCCTAAGAAAATTTGAGAGCGCAGAGGATAATTTACAATACTCCGAACTTAGCTTTATATATACTAATTAAACTGCAGGCAAGCGGCAATATCGTTGATACCACCATTTCATAGATTAATTACTATTATAATTTTGATAATGAAATGTTATATTTTCGACTGATACTATGCTTAAAAAACCTTAAACTAATAGATTAAAAAAACCTAAGCCAATAGGTAACCGAACAATATTAGTCCATGTTAAAAATCTATAGTCAATAAGTAATGGACCAATACCAATATACGTTAATAACCAGAAGTGCCTGCCTAAGACCAGATTCTTACATAGTAAAAGAAGAAAAGGATAGGATAGGTCAATATAATTTCAAATTTTGAAAAATCATATACCTGTCCACAATTTAAAATTGCATTCTTCTGTCCAAGCTCATCCCGAACGCAATTTGTATATTCTCCATTAACATGATTGCTGTAGGGCCAAACAAAAATTTTAAAAAAATTATGACTGGCGGTTATTTGATAAGTAAATAAAATCTTAAATCATATGTTATTTAAAGTGTACACATAGCACAAAACATTTTAAAACTTATGCATAAGACCCGAATCAATATGATATCATGATGATTTTAAGGCCAAATGGATCCAAAGAGATACAAATGGGCATCAAACTACAAGTTCGGGAAGATTAATTAGAAAAGCAAAAACAAACAAATGTGCAAGTGCAAATTAACGCTCTAGGGAATGGCGTTGCAAACATTATATCGTTATCAAGGATAGGGCAACCATAGGTTGTTGTGATTCATTCTTATCCACTTCCTACTACAAGTATCATGATTTCTTTCCTTTTTTTTTCTTAACTTTTTATTACTAATTTCAATTTATGTTTCGTGCAATACAAAATTACGGAGTATGAAGGAAAATTTGGGAATGGGTAGTATCGGATTGTATAGTATTTCACGTTACTAGCTAGTAAACAAGTGGCTAGGCCAGTTTATGATCCTCGAGTTTCATAATTTAATCAGTGAATATGTCTTGAGTTGCAGAGTCTAATAATAACAACAGTGAAATGTAATATTATTTTTCTTTAATCTAAAACTATGTGAAACATAAGATCGGGATACCAGACTATATAACAACGCTACAATATAATTTCTATAACTCCATAAAACATATGACGATGATGAATTTTGATCAAGTATGCAACAGCATGAGGGGAGGCCTGATGAATTTTTATTAATGGAACTGTGTTATGGATCGCACAATTCCGCCAATTAAGACACACCACGCGTTCCGTTGCGTGCTATATCAGCCCTAAGATGATATATATACTAAACGGATTATACAAGAAAACTTCGTATATGTAATATTGTATCAGAACAAAAAAACAATTGTAATGACACTAATAGCTCAGTGCAAATTCAAAGTTTAGTCATTTGTATACCTCGTCACAGCCCACATAACATAGCTTAGTATGAAACCGTTTTCTGGCAGTGGTGCCAGAAAAATGTGTGATTAATTAAATATTCAATAATAATAATAAAAAAACAAAGTCACAACTCACAACCATGTGCATTGGTTTAAACAGTTGATGGAACTTACAATATCAAACTAATATCCATCGAAAAACGTAGCATAAAATACCTTATTACCTGTAGACACTTGCTTCGTTAGCTTGCAGTGCTCTTCCATACTGGGACCGATGCCCATGCCTTAGCTATAACAGAAGCAAGGGAAAATAATATTAAATAAATAAATAAGTCAAGGTTTGTGCATCTTTATGATTTAACATCAAGAATGCCGAGAGAACGCTGAGAGAATGTGGAAAAAATAAAAGTAGCAAGAAAAAACAAAAGGGGCAAAAGTTCACGTGGTGGGGGGTGGGGCCGAGAGAAACGGCATACAGTAATGCCGTTTCTCTCGGCATTCTCTCAGCATTCTCGCTGAGAAGCATTTTCCTTTGGTTAAGATTGCTGAAGATCTCATTCAAGATTATTTGGGGTGAAAAGAAAATAATCAATGGAGATAAATAATCTTTTTTGCAGGGGCTATATATCTTGAATTTTAGTCATAGTAATGGAATTTTCTGTTTGCCAGTGATCATCTATAATTTATAAAAGATATAAAATGAAATTAAAAACAAAAATGAACATTATTTATAATATGGCATTATGGAGATAAAGAATGAAAATGAAATACAAAAGCATATCGCATATATATAGATTAGCCCCTATTCAGGTTTTGCCTTTATACATTACAATTTACAAAAAATAAAAATAAATGGTATCTCTTATAAAGTAATGCTAATTCTATTTAATTTGTTGATTTCATTTAAGACGTGAAATTGGATAAACAAATACAAAGGAGTATTAAATTTCTAAAGAAATTAAGGCATTGCTTAAACAATTATATATATATATATATATCATATTTGTTCCGAAAAGAATAATATATCAATTACACTTTTTTTCCATCCATTTTTTTAAAAAAAGAATTGCAACGGCAAATTAATTGACATACCTTAGACAAAAGCGACCCTCTTCTTGATTGTTTACTCAATTTTCCAAGAAAATCACTTGCTCTGAACATGCTGCGTGTTTGCTCTCTCAACGAAAATAATAAGAGAGAGCAATTGATTTACACACAACCCTCTTCCAGTCTCTCTGCACAAGTTTGCATGCAAAACAGATCGATGGCTTTTTTATAAGCACTTATGATGATGCATGTTGAATGTAATGATGCCATGCATGGTCCATCATAGCAGGCGATTTTTTTTGTTTTGTCTTGCGATCACATATTTAATTACCAGTGTTCACAATCGGGTTGATTGGCACACTTCCCTATAATGAATCGGGATCATATATATTTTTTAAAACTCAAATGCAATATTGATCTGTTTGATTAATTGTGTAATGTACTCGTTGTTAGTGACACAACTGCGAGTTCAGCATGTTCCTAGATCCGCTAATGGAAATGTCCATTTGCTAGCTAAGTATGTATTAGCAAGCAAAGAATCTGTTGTCTGGTTGGACTCTTTTCCAGCTGATGTTGCCTGTATTTTCAACTCTTTAGATTAATTAAAAGTTTACTTTCCTATTAGAAAAAAATAAAGTGACACAACCACGACAAATATATAATTTGTGGTATGCACAATGGAAACAGTTGGCTCGTGCCATGACCGATTGAGTAAACAAGAATATAATAAAATTCTTGTTTTATGTTCACAATAATTACAAGGGAATCAAGATCTATATAAGCATGATACGAAAAATATATAATATTTTTCTTTATGGATTAGAATATTGTTTTTTGAAAGGGAACTCCCAAAATCTTATTGACTTCCTCCGAAATTAAATCTTGCAATGGGACATGAGCCCCATTAGGCGTAGTCATGATATAATAATACTAGAGTGTGGAGGTTCTAAACCATTAATTTTCATAGAAGAAAATGGAATATAAAGTTAAGGATGGTGTGAACCTTCGAACTTGCATGCATGATATACCTACGAAAACAAAAAGAGAACAGTTAAGAGGGGCCGCTGGCTTGCCACTTGGGACACATTGGATATTACCGTTCTTTTACTCATCAATTGGCTCAGCTTTGTGATTGAGACGCTGTCACATTGAATTAAGGTTTTGTTCTAGTGATATTAACGAGCACTCTTCTTTGTTAGGAAATTGGTGGGTGAAGTAGGACCGCAGCTAAAATGAAATTGGAAATAAAATAAAGAACAAGCACAATAGAGGACACCAGAAATTACGTGGTTCGGCTTTTAGCCTACATCCACGGGCGAAGACAGAAGGAAATATTTTATTAGTAAAAAGGAGTTACAAGTATTGTAGTATTTTAGCTCACTACCCAAAACCCCAATACACTCAAACTCTCAAATCACTAAAATAAGAGCTTATAAATGCAAGCTCTTAAACTCTCTCTCAACTCCCTAAATTGCTCTCTCAAGATTGGATGCATAAACTCTTCATCTGCACTTCTATTTATAGCAAACTAGTGGCCAAGAAAATCAAAGCCGTGTTCACCAAATTCTTCATTAAAACCGTGTGCATCAAATTCAATCTTCAAACTTGTTGCAAGCTGACCATTCTTGTCAAAGCTTCTAGATGCAGCCATGCCAAACACTTTTAGATGCAGTCATGCCAAACACTTCTAGATGCAGCCAACTTTGACATTCTCCCACTTGGAGATTAAATTGAAAAACAATCAATCTCCACACCATCCTTTCTGCTTCGCCATAAACATGTTGCCTACGTTTCTGCTAGGCCACAAGAGGATCTACTCCAGACAAACTTATCAGTATTTATCGGCTTGGTCAAAACATCTGCTAGGTTCTCTTTGGTATGGATTTTCTGCAAATCCACACTTCCATCTTCCACTACTTCTCGAACGAAGTGATACTGAACTCCTATGTGCTTTATCCTGGAATGAAAAGCTGGATTCCTTGCAATGTGCAAGACACTCTGACTGTCACAAAACACAGGAATTTTCTGCTGTTTGTGCCCGAGCTCCTCCAATAATCTTTGTATCCAGATAGCTTCCTTGCAAGCTTGTGTAGCTGCCATGTATTCTGCTTCTGTTATAGATAAAGCCACAACGATCTGCAGTTTCGAAACCCAGCGTACAGTTGCTCCCGCAAGTGTAAACACATAACCAATAGTGGATTTCCTTTTATCAAGATCTCTTGCAAAATCTGAATCCACATAACCTCTGACAGTAAACTCTGATCCTCCATAACATAATGCAACATCTGAGGTTCCTCTGATGTATCTCAGAATCCTCTTCACAGTTATCCAATGCTCTCCACCAGGATTCGCCATGTATCGACTGACTGCTCCCACTGCTTGTGCAATGTCCGGTCTTGTACATATCATAGCGAACATTAAACTTCCCACTGCTGATGCATACGGTACTCGAGACATCTCCTTCCTCTCTGTTTCATTACTAGGACACATACTTGAGGATAATTTGAAATTAACAGGAAGTGGGGTAGAAATTGACTTACAATCTTGCATGTTGAAGCGTCGCAAGATTTTCTTCAAGTAATTCTTCTGTGAGAGCCAAATCTTCCTGTTATTTCTGTCTCGGTGAATTTGCATCCCTAGAATCTTGTTTGCTGGTCCCAAGTCCTTCATTTCAAACTCCCTAGCCAACTGTGCCTTCAATTCTTGGATTCGATCTTTGTTGGGACCTGCTACCAACATGTCATCCACATACAACAGCAAAATGATGAAATCATTATCTTCAAACCTCTTGTAATATGTACAATGATCTGAACTGAGTCTGTTGTATCCAAGGCTCATGATGAAGGAATCAAATCTCTTATACCAACACCTCGGCGCCTGTTTGAGACCGTATAGAGATTTGTTCAACCTGCAAACCAAGTTCTCCTTTCCTTTTTCTGCAAAACCTTCTGGTTGGAGCATATATATTTCTTCTTCAAGTTCTCCATGAAGAAATGCAGTTTTCACATCCAACTGCTCAAGATGTAAGTCAAATGTAGCACACATCGCCAAGACTACTCTGACTGTTGTGAGTCGAACCACCGGAGAAAATATCTCGTTGAAGTCAATACCTTCTTTTTGAGCATATCCTTTCACCACCAATCTCGCACGATACCGCTCCACTTGATCATTGCCATCACGTTTGATCTTGTAGACCCATTTGTTTCCAATGGCTTTTCTTCCGTGTGGTAGTGGTACAAGTTCTCATGTCTTGTTCTTGTGTAGAGCTTCAATTTCCTCTTGCATTGCTGTCATCCACAAAGCAACATCTGAGCTGTTTAAAGTTTCATGGAAAGTTGAAGGCTCTCCATCCTCTGTTAGAAGACAGTATGCAACGTTGATCTCTGTGACATACTCCGAGTGCCACGCCAGCGGTCGTCTCTCACGAGTTGACCGACGAACTTCTGGAGCCTTAAACTCGACTAGTTCTTATTCTTCGTGCTCTGGTGCTGCTTCCGAAGAATCTGAATCTTCTGGATTATTTTCTACATATACCGGCACAATCTCTGACTTTTCTTTTACAGTGCCATCATCTCCATCTTTCATTTGCAGTTGATTTTCTACAAAAATAATAGCTCTGCTGATGACGATCTTGTGGGCAGTGGGGTCCCACAGACGATACCCCTTTACTCTATCAGCATACCCCAAGAAGATACATCGTCTAGATTTTGGATCCAGCTTTGTTCTTTCTTGGGCATTGTATATCACGTACACAGGACATCCAAATGCATGTAGGTAGGAATAATCAGTTGGCTTTCCAGTCCACATCTCTATCACCGTCTTCAACCCAATAGCTGTAGATGGCGACCGATTTACTATATAACAGGCAATTTTGACTGCTTCTGCCGAGAATGAATTGGGTAGACCAGCAGTCCTCAACATAGCTCTTATTCTTTCTGTAAGAGTTCTGTTTATCCGCTCCGCCACTCCGTTTTGTTGAGGAGTGTATGCCACTGTGAACTGCCTCTGAATACCTTCTTGCTTACAGAAAGCAAGAAACTCGCCGTCTGTATACTCTCCACCATTATCTGTCCTCAAGCACTTGATCTTTTTACTAGATTCAAGTTCCACCCGCGCTTTGTATTCTTTAAACACATGAAATACATCTGACTTTTTCTTAATTGGATACACCCAACATCTTCTGGAATAATCATCAATAAAAGTCACCATGTACTTTGCACCTCTCATGGATATATCCGGTGATTCCCAAACATCAGAATGAATCAAGTCTAGAATGCATTTACTTTTAGCAATAGATCTACTGAATTTTAATCTATGCTGCTTACTTGTAACACAATACTCGCAAAATGGTAAACTTACCGATTTGAGCCCCGAAAGCAATTTTCGCTCAGAGAGAATCTTCAAGCCTTGTTCTGACATGTGGCCAAATTTGAGATGCCACATCATCGTTGACTCTTCTCCATTTGATGCGACACACGCATCAGCCTCCTGTAGTGTTTCTCCTTTAAGCATGAATAGATTAGTACCGATCTTTTCTGCCTTCATCAATACAAGCGCTCCTTTAACGATCTTCATAATTCCATTCTCCACATGAGTTTTGCACCCATGATTGTCAATTTGTCCCAAATACAATAGATTTTTCTTCAGGCCGTTGACATGTCGTACCTCCCCAATTGTGCGAATTGTACCATCAAACATTTTTATTTTGATAGTACCAATACCAGCGATCTCCAAGGGATGATCGTTACCCATATATACAGATCTTCCTAAGATAGGTTCATATGTGTGGAACCATTCTCTCCTAGAGGTCATGTGCCAGGTAGCTCCTGAGTCTATAAGCCAGACATCAGAAAGTCATTTTCTGCCTTCTGAAACAGTTGTTGCCTCACTGTAGAAAATTTCGCCATCATCCGAGGTACTTGCTACACACCCCTGAGCATTTGATGACTCAGTTCT